>NC_040912.2:67584247-67915913 GCF_004126475.2 Phyllostomus discolor | reverse complement strand
TTGAGTCTGAAAACTTTTTGATTTCTATGTCCTCCTCTTTGTTGGTTGAAAGAAAGTGGTCAGGAGTAAGCAAAAACTTGAAATTAGGGTGATTGCCTCTAATTTCTCTTTAGCTTATAAAATACAATCAACATCTGTATCTAACAAATGTCCTGATACTCCCACAATCTGTTTTGAGTTATTTTGTAACTTACCTCCCTACAGGTGTTCAAAATGGAAAATGGTTTTATGATTTATATTCTATATTTTAATTTCAAATGTTAAAATAATAAAGAGGCCTGGGTGATGAAACAAATTCTCGTAAGTTTTTAGTAACTTAATGATGACTTTGGGAGCTAAGTACAAACCTGGAATGATGAGAAAAGGAACATGATGCTTGAAGAGATACTTGCAATCAGGATGAAGACAAGTATAAAAGGAGCCATTTTTGGAGTCAGGCTGACATGAATTTGGATGTAAGGTCCTTACTAGACAGCTAACTTTGGGCACCTGGCCCATTTTTCCCACCTTCGGTTTTCTAAACAGTAATATTGGATAATAATGTAGAGTTCTAATATGTTGTTTGAATTCAATTACCTTATATTATAGCCTTGAAAGCTACTAAAGAGTGCCTGGTCTATATTAGTCATTTAATAAACTTCAATAAGGGGAGCTCCTAAGTCTACTCAAAAAATAATATTCTGAGCTATGGCAGAAGTTGGTGGCCTAGGAAACTCTCAGGAAAAGAGTTTCCCTCTTCCTTCTTCTCAAGTTTGAACAAGGGAAACATTCCCTTCTAATTGGGAGCCTTTATGTTTCTACCTAGATAAATTCTATGATGTGAATCACTAGTAGAGAGAAGTAAAAAGGAAGAGGCATTGAAAAAAAACAAGGAGAAAAAAAAAAATCCCTGGCTGGTGTAGCTCAGTGGATTGAGTGCGGGCTGCAAACCAAAGTGTCGCAGGTTCGATTCCCAGTCAGGGTACATGCCTGGGTTGCAGGCCATGACCCCCAGCAACCACACATTGATGTTTTGCTCTCTCTCTCTCTATCTCCTTCCCTTCCCTCTCTAAAAATAAATAAATAAAATCTTTAAAAAAGCATTTTTTTAAAGAAAAGAACAAGGAGGAGATGCAGTCTCAATTTATTAATTATGCTATTTCCTCATTCTTTTCCCTTTATTTGAAGAACAGGAGAAGTGTCTTTAGGCTGGCATTTATTTGAGGGAGGAGAGTTCCTGGACTATGTGTTCACAGAAGTGAAAATGAAAACATGAGGTTCAAATAAATTACTAAGAAAATAAATTCTGATGTACAGGAGAAAAAATAAAGGAGAAAAGGAAATCTCTATGTGTTTTTACCCTTCAGTTGGGGTTTTTACCCAATCATTTATTTGATAAAAATTTGTTTGGGTTTTTTACTATGTTTGGGGCATTGCAGATAAAGTGCTAACCAGAGAGACAAAAATTCTTGCTCATTTGGAGCTTACATCCTAGGGAAGGAGGGACACAAACAATACATGAGATAAATAAACAAATGATATAAAACACTAGCCTGTGATAACGGCTATGGAAAAATGTAAAGCAAGGAGGTGGGATGTGGAGTGCCATGCTAGAGGTAAGGTTGGCTGAGATTTAAACTGAGTTTTAAATAGGCTGTTCTGCGAATGGCTCGATAGCAGGATATAAGTGAATAAAGTCTAAAGCAGGTGAACAAACACAGTATGCAAATAATATAGGGAAGAGCATTCCAGGCAGAGGAAACAGAGAACAACGATGAAGCTCTCTAGTCAGGAACACACTTCCTGTGCTGGGAGAACAGCCAGAATAC
Source organism: Phyllostomus discolor (assembly GCF_004126475.2). NCBI lineage: Eukaryota > Metazoa > Chordata > Mammalia > Chiroptera > Phyllostomidae > Phyllostomus > Phyllostomus discolor. The sequence goes on along the minus strand of NC_040912.2, from coordinate 67,914,105 downwards.
AAAGGTGATTAGGGTACAGGGAGTGAGGGAGGAAGTGACCAGAACAGGGGTGGTGAAGGTGACAGGCCCTGGGGCTTCTTAGTTTCCTCTAAGAATTTGGGTTTTTTTCCTGGCAGAGATTGAGAGCCACTGGAACTTTTTGGGGACGTGCTCTGATTTCCATTTTAATTGGTTCATATTGTCTGCTTTGTTTTACAAAGCAGCAGGAGTTAGGAAATACTACTACTGATAATAAAAATACTTTTTTGGATGCAAACTAAAGGAAGAGTCAACAGGATTCACTGGCAGAGACATAATGTATGAAAGAAAAGAGGTAAAAATGAAAATCCAAGGATTTTCTATGTGAAATTTTCATTTTAGTAACTGGACAGCTTTAAATAATTCTGGTATATATTTTCATCCCCCCTGTCTAGGGTTCTTGTTTTGTGTTCCCATACTTACTACTATATTAGACTCAAATTTCCCATTCAGCCATCACCCTAACTACAGTCTGCTCCTCTTGAAAATAAGAGATGTGAATTATTCATTTTCATTTTCTCAGGGCTGCTACAGGATCTGACGTACTCAGTGTGAGGTTATGGTGGGTATAGAATCATAAAGACTTTTATTCACTTTTTCCATCTAGCAACCGAATCCAATTGCAGGTTGTGGGGTCTGTCTCATTTAATGAGTCTTGGTTGGTATCAAAGGCTGCCTGATGTACAGAAGGTACAAATGTTAAATATTTGCTTCCCCAACATCCTTGGTGGCTTGGGCCCAGACTTATGAGCTGGGGCCCTCCATGCAGAGAACTCCACAAAAAACACAGCCTGCAGAGTTAGTACACAAATGTAGGACCATTTAATGTCTCCTTCTCTTAGCTGCCCTTTCTTTATCACATTGGTTTTGAGATGTGATACAGGGTATAACTCTTGGCTGCTTAGGCCTATACTTGGTTCTCCAAACTTCTCAACTATTCTGTCAATTACCTAATATCCTTTTACAACCTCCATTTTTGCTTCAATAAGCTATACTTACTTGGCTTTGTTACTTGGAATAAAGAACACTCACCAATGTAGTGCTCAATTTAAATAATCACTTAATGAGAGAATGATCATTATATCCAACTTTAAAAAATGTATATATATATTAGCCTGAGACAGAATAGTAGGTTAGGGGCTTGGGATCTGTACTTCTGTCTTCCTATTTGTCACTGTAAAATTTCAAGGAACATACAAAGAAAAAGAACACAGGTCAGCTGGGATTTGACAGAAAGCAGATATGAAGTAATGGGAACAATTTCCGATTTGGGGGTCACTGACAATTTAAGAACCTGATAAATGGTATGGGTTCTTTCCATATGAATTGCACATAAACAAAAGCACGAATCTTTTTTAAAAGATTTTATTTATTTATTTTTAGAGTGGGAAGAGGGAGAGAGAGAGAGAGAGAGACATCAATGTGTGGTTGCCGGGGGTTATGGCCTGCAACCCAGGCATGTGCCCTGACTGGGAATCAAACCTGCGATGCCTGGTTAGCAGCCTGTGCTCAATCCACTGAGCTACGCCAGCCAGGGCGCAAGAGCACAAATTTTTTAAATGAAATTTTAATGAGATCAAATGTTTCAGCATCTTCTCTCATTGATAAAGTTTTATATAGTTTTCAATAACACATTCTAAAAGATAAAACGCTAGACTTAATCTATTCTTCCTGTGTTACTTTACACATGTTAATAATATGAGTATGATTTCAAATTTGTAGCTAATGCAGTAATCAACTACATAGAAGTGAAATTGCATTTACTTATTGTGATATTCCCAGAGAGAAAGCAAGCTAGGAATAACAGAAATAAATAGTTGAATTTCTCTAGGTACTAAATTGATAGAAAAATATTAATATTATAAAAACCCAAAGATAATCACAAATGAATTAAAGTTTGAAGTGCTACATCAATGCTAAGTAATCAATACCAATGAAAGAATAGATTTTGAAAATTGTACAGGTTATTATAGATCATTCAAATTAATGCCATTGTTTTATAGAAACAGGTTTCAGAGAAGCTAGGTTACACATCTAGTCATTTACGGAAGAATGTCTTTTCATTAGACCAGTCATTTAAAAACAGAAAGCATCATATTACTCTTCATTCAAATGAAATTTTATAGTCAAAGCCATGCACATAAATTAGACAAAATGGAGTTGAATGGGAAGGTACTGAGGGGCCTGCCAATCTCCTCTGTGAGGGGCATGGTTCAAAGACTCTCCACTCAATCACCTCTGTCTTTGAGTATTAATACGTGATAATAGATAAAAATAATTGCCTATATATGTGTAGGTCTCGTACTAAGTGCCTTCAGATACCTTATCCCCCTCAATCTTTGCATTAAGCCCATGCAATGAGTACTGTTCTCTCTGCTTTACAAATGAAATCAAAGAGTAGAGATGTTGAATAACTTGCACAGGCAAATAGAGCCAGAATTTGACCCCAGAGATACTGACACCAAGGTGTGTCCTCTAAGTCACTGTGGTCAAAAGCCCCTCAATTGAAAATGTTATGTAGTTTAACAGACTATATTAATCTGTTCAGCATATTTTTCTATCTTTCCTAGTTAATAAACTAAGATCTTAAATAGGGAGACAATGATCAAATTAAAAAATATTTTTTCAATAAAAAGTCTTTTATTGATTCCCATTGTAGTTACAATAACCACATATATAAATACCATCCAAACAATTCATAAAACAGGAAGAGTACTAAAGACTACTTTCTTGACTTCTTAGTTGTAGGCTTAGCCTGTGACTTGCTAGTTGGAAAATTCTTCTAAACTACTGAAATTTTAAAAATTTCAAGTGATATCTAAACATAGAAAATCAATAAAACAATACTTTAGACCTCTCTGAGCTTATAATAGAACCAGGGTGAATAAAAGACTTCACCTCTCTTGGGTCAACTCAGATTGATTGGTAGTGACTGTGTTGAGACTGACTAGCTAAATCTGGTGAAGTGGGCATGAAAGGGGAGGAGCCACCACTGCAGCCATGAGTTTAGCTATTGTGTACAAACTTTCTTATGCCACTCACTTGGCAAAACTTGTCATTCTTCAGTAATAGGAGTGTGTCAATCTGCAGTTTGAAGGTGTTTGGAATAAATAATATATAGTATAGCACCTGGCCTATAATAATATCATATAATAATAATTGTTCAGTGATACCAATTGTTATTTTTATTTTTTTAATTTTATAAGGAACATGTCAATAAGCTACTAAAATTCACTGATTTCTCACTTTGACACAGAACTGTATAACAAAAATGTCTATAATTCAAATTCCCCACTGTTCTAAATATATTTTTTCTTGAGACCTAATGCTCCTTAGGATTTAATGATTTATTGGACATTAAAGTGAGCCAAGCTGTTGACCATTTTTCTGCTGTAGATCCCAACCAATTGTCAGCAAACACAGTGGACCACATAACCATCTTGATATGGCTTTGTTATTATTACATGCAACAATGGAAAACTCAGGCTTTCTACCTCAAACCTAAATGGGCCATTGGAATGGAAAAGTTCTGCTTGAGCCACAGACAGACTGGAAGCAAAGGGGAGCAGCAATGTTTTGCTTGAGGAAGAAGCAAGAGACAGAAGGGAAATAGGAGTGAGAGGAGGAGGGAAGAAGAGTGAGAATTATAGAGGACCACTCTCTACTTTAAAGAACACTCATGGATGTCAGGTTCCTCAATCTCACCAATAGGTAGTAAGCCATCCCACTTCCTCTTCAGGGAAGGCTGCCTGGGAGAGGTATCAGAAACTTTCACTTTAATATCATTCTGTCTCTTGGGTCAGAAGTCTCATTTCTTTTTATGAAAATATGTGATGAAGGAAATGTGGTATATCTCAAACAAGATCCCTGGCCTACCACTTTAGGTGTTGTTATAGTTACCTTGAGCCAAATCTTACTTCATTTCTTTTCCTAATATTTCTCAATCAGATCCTGTGGCATGGACTTCAAGATGTGTCCTGCAGCTGAATACAGAGTTCCATTTTGTGTACATGCGTAGCTGGTTAGTGCCCTTCCCACACAAATCCACAAAGGGCTTTTCTCCATTGTCCAAGAGGCCCTAGTCCTTTCTGCTGTTGTATTTACCTTTCCATCTCTACCCCTGTGCTACATCTTCTCCACCTCCTACATCCCACTGTCACATCCCACCCTCACCAGCCATGCAATTCAAATCATTTATTGAATCTCTATTATGCACTTAAGTAGAGAATGACTATTCTCTTCACTTCAGTCTATCACAGGTACTTAAATAACACATGTAATAGAATCCTCAGAGGACATTATACAATGCCCCACATTATAAAATGCCCTACCAATTTTTTTCAAAATTTCATATTACAAAGAGTGGTTGCAGTAACATACCTATATCTTTGAGTTTCGCCCACTGGTTTTATCTACAGAAGGCTGAAACTGGCACTTACAGATTCAGATTTGAAGTGGGCTCAGCAAGCTGTAGTGTTATGTACTTTGACATTGCAGATAGGCAATGTGGGTAAATTATAGGGTGAGTGGCAGGCTTAACTAAGGAGTTTTTCTGTTTGTTTTCTGTGCTTCTTTCAAATGAAATTCTCCCCAAGGGATGATTTTCTTACTTTAGTTTTTCAGAAATTATGCATTTGTTCCTATTAATGTTAATAAATCTAAATCTTTGCATCCCAGTTTATCACAATAAAATTAGACTTTTAACTTTAAATTAAGATGCATTTTTCAAATATTAAAATATTTACCTCTGAATGAAGCAATGTTTTAAAACAACAATAAAAAACAAACTAGGAACATATTACCCTCTCTTACATTGAACCTAAAATATCCTTAAATGGTAGGTATTCTTATCTTCAACCTGATTAGGGAAACACCAGTAAGGCAATGTAAACAAACATGATATTGTATGAAGACAAAGTTTTAAAAAGGAGGGGTGATTTATATTTTCTCATACACGATTGTTCATTTGTTTAAGTGAGAATGGGCAGGGGAGGTCCCTATGACACATAATGACTTATTAATATGAGTTTAAGTTTAAATATAAGGAAGGGAATGAAACTAAGGTATACTGTCATGTGCCTAACAGTAATTATTATATGATATAAAAAGGTCAGGTAAATTAAATAGATTCACATTCTTAAAGATTTCTTCACCAAATTTGCCAATGCAATTTAAAACATTTGTTAAAAGTAAACATTCATGAATCAAAGTGGTAGGTAATCTAGTCTAATACCTACTAAAAACTAAACCTAAAAACTAGAATTATATTTATTTAATGTCTGGCTGTATAAGACCATTTATATATATATATCTATATATATATATCTATATATATATAAACACATATTACATGATATAAAACATGCAGTATTGCAGATCTGCCTTTACCATTACAGTAATACACCCACCATTGGAACAAAAGAGAAAAATTCAAGTAGAGAAATGAACTTGGCACATAAGAAGAAATCCTAGTGTGGGCATTTGTAGTTATCAATTAATAATTATTTATTGAGAATCACCTGTACAATGCTACAAGAAGAGTATCAAGTTATCTTTGCTCTTAAGATGCATATAATCTAGTTGAAGAGTCAAATTCAACGTGCCATTAAATCAATGTAGTGCTTAATTCTATTGCACTGACTGTGGATGCAAGAAGTTGGAGGAAGCAGAGATTAGGGTGGGCTAGAAGCACAATGTAGAAATTAAGAGGTGATGAAACTGAAACTATTCCTTAGATAGAAGACAAAGATCAAAAGCCCTGGGCCACGAGTAAGGATAGGTGGTTATGTTGACTACATGGAGAAAAGTAGAAGTAGAATTTTTTTCTGAGAAAGATTAATGGAATAAACAAATATTTTCTGAGTGCCGACTCTGTGCCAAGTGTTAGGTGGAAAAGATGAAGGATCCAGTAAGAAATGGGCCCTGTACTTAAGCAACTAGAAAGGTCACATTCTCGGTTATTTATTGGTATTCATGAATCAAATTCTCTAAAATAATTATAAAACTTTTGTGTTACATTGGTACCCTTTTCCCTAATATATGATAAAATAGAATAATCATGTGAAATACATTTTGAAAGAACATAATAGTCAATTTAATGTGAGAACCAGTTTTTCCTTTTTTAAAATATCTTTAATCCCTTATATTTCAGTACCCTCATTCTTTTTTTTTTAAAGATTTTATTTATTTATTTTTAGAGAGGGAAGGGAGGAAGAAAGAGAGAGAGAGAGAGGGATCAATGTGCGGTTGCTGGGGGCTGTGGCCTGCAACCCAGGCTTGTGCCCTGACTGGGAATCGAACCTGTGATGCTTTGGTTCACAGCCCATGCTCAATCCACTGAGCTACGCTAGCCAAGGCTAGAATCAGTTTTTCTTATGTATTCTCCAGTACAATATCTACCATATTTTAAGATGACAATAATGATAATACACATTCATTGTATGTTCATCATGTGTCAAGCACTCTTAAAGAAACTTTTATTAATTTTTTAACTTCACAACAATGAAGTAGGAATGACAGCACCTTCAATTAATTAATAAGGCCCAGTAATGTTCTCTAACTCACCTAAGATGACAGAGCTCATAATCAGTAAAGCCAGACCATCAGTGAATGGTCTGGTGCCAGAGACTGTCCTTTTAACCATGGTATTTGATTTGTAAAATTTAAAATGAGAAGAGAATCCAAGTATTGAATCATTTTCAATATAGAGTTCATCTTGACATTTTAGAGGAACACAAATAATATAATATTGTTCTTTAGTAATGGCTTTTCTTATTTGCTTACAAATATTTATTTTTAAATTTTATATTTCTACGAAGATGTTATATAAGTATGACTATAACTTCTATCCAAATTCTTATTTTCAAGGGTGAAAATATTAAATAATTAAGGAACAGTGCAATTTTTGCATTTATTTGATGATACCAAGGATAACAGAATCACTTTTTACTGTAAGTACAACATGTGAGGAAATATCAATGCTCTAGTCATTCAGCTTGACATTTCTTTGTGAAGTGGGCAGAAAATTAAATTGCTTTGAATTAGAGGAGAAAATCACACACCTTGAAAAATAACATGTTGAGGTCCTGCTTCTACTAAGGTACGTGTGAATTATACCACAGGAGTTTCACTGATGGTAATGGGAATTGTGAAATTGCCCTTCTTAATATGCTCTGAATCGTTACCCCTTAACATCCTCACAATATTATTGAACTTTTCCTGGCATTTCATGTTGGTTTTGTAGTATGGCATTTTCCTTATGTATTTCTTTGAAAAGCCAGATAACTTCATTAGTTTCTTTAGTTTTAATTTTTAAGCTGCTCTTACCTAGCTTCCCCCACTACTGATTAATATTCTGATATTCTAGATCACAACTCCTTTGAACTGTTCTAAGTTTTAAAATAAACACTAAAAATTGGAACATATGAATCATTTTTTCAATATCCAGATTCTTTTAACAGCAAATATTTTTGAGGCCACCCCAGTGCACTCTGCTGGGCTTCTTAGGAAGTAAGATAAATCAGATGCTTTGACTTTGAAAAACTACTGGTCAGGTACAGAAGATAAGATATAAAAATGCCAGGTCTAGCCAATAATTATGTCAAATTATTGCTTTTATGAAAATTAGTAAGAGGTGCTTCATACCTAAGATATAAGCTGAATGCTGAAGGTCTAATAAGATTCAAGAGCTTAGATTTCACCTCTAATGTGCTCACTGATGGGAGGAAGATGATAGAGGTAGGGAGTGAGTTTTAATGTCATTTATGATGATCAAGGAAGCACAATGTTAAGTGGAAATAATGCATATAAAGCAAGTAACATACTGCCTGGCATGTGGCAGACACTCCATGAATATGTATTGCATTGAGAATTCAGACAGAAGGAGAAATAGTTTTGAACTAGGGATTAAGGTACCATGTTTAGAGTATGAAGGCAGGAAGGAGGGACTTCCAGGCTTAGAAAGCAGCACAATGAAGGAATTGAGGCAGGAAAGCAAGCAAAGTTCACAAACAGACCTCCAAGAGGAGTAAAGCACTCCCATTTGGAGTTTAGAAATGAATAGAGGAATTTTTAGTTGTCACAGTGACTGAGAGTGCTTCTGGCATCAACTGCATTGGAGCCAAATAGGCTAATGATTCTGTAATTAGTGTCACACAACATAATACCATCCTCAAAAAATGCCGAAAGCACTCCTGGGGGATAGGGCTTATAAAAAGAAGCAGTGAGAAATGAGGTTGGAAAAGTGGACTCCATTAGCACACTGGACATCAAATGCCATGCAGATAAGTGTCTTGATTAGTAGGCAATGGGGAATCTTTGAACATTTTGGAATTGAGGAATTAGATTATCAATCTTTGAAAGTATGGAGAATAAGGACCATTAATGATTCAATAAAATGAATTTGGCATTCATTGGTAAGGTAGTGGGGAAATGGGCAGTGGAGTGACCAGTCAGGATTTTATAGGCAGTGAGAAGGAACAGAAGGGAGGTGATGGCAATGTCTGTTTCTCCATGGAAGGAGGTTGGCGCCACAGTATCTTACTCATATTCTTTCTCTCTAAAGGACAACTACACTCCCCCTGTGGAGTTCATTAACCAGTGAAACTTTAAAGTTTTTCTGAGAGCGTAAGATCTGAGAAAGGATGGAAAATCCTATCTAATCTTTCAAAGCCAGAATTTCTTCTACCCCACTCTTTGGTCTGTCACAATAACATTGCTTTAAGGGAGATAGTGGAAAAGCAAGCGTCAGAAATGCAATTTCAGCAGCATACCTCACCCTGATTAGCTGTAAAAAGCAAGCACAGGAGCTCCCCCGCTGGGGCTGCACACCTGAGGTTGTCTGTTATACTCAACACTGCTCCAGTTCTTCATCACTAAGAGCCGCCAACCCAGAAATACTTGGACGTGATAGAGTTAGTCACACACAAACACACACTCATGCACATGCCTGTATGTACACTTTTTCTTTTTTTAAATATTTTATTTATTTATTTTTAATAAATAAGTGAGGGAGGGAGAAAGAGAGACAGAGAGAAATATCAATGTGCGGTTGCTGGGGGCCATGGCCTGCAACCCAGGCATGTGCCCTGACTGGGAATCGAACCTGCGATGCTTTGGTTCGCAGTCTGTGCTCAATCCACTGAGCTACGCCAGCCGGGGCCATACGTACACTTTTTCATTCCTAGAACAAATTAAAGCAACATGGCCAGTTAATGACTCTGAGAACAGTTATCTACCTTGTACTGCTTCTTTTGATTTTTATTTCTAACTAAAAATTCAAAAAGCTTACTGTTTCTTCTCGAGTTTGCCTTAAAACAAGAGCTGGAAGTGATGGACACATGGCCACACTGGCCAGCTATGTACCAAGGATGCTGAGGGCTATGTAGACCGTGTTGTTGGAAGAGTCACAAAGTCATTTTGTGTTGTTGCCAGTGCTCTTCTGTGATTCCTTTGAAGGGTGTTCATAGATATTGTTTTACGTGTGCTATGTTAAACACACCCAGCCATTAATTGCTGTCCAGGGAGGTAAATCATGTTCAATAGTTTAATGATACGCTGCTTTGAAAAGGATTTGCTATTTTCTTTCTTTATTCTGTAGACTTACAGGTTCCCACTTATTTTTACATGTCATCTTATATTTTAAGGAATTCTGAAAAGTCTCTAATTATTTCCCTTCTCACTTAAAGAAAGGTTGTTTTACAGTACGAGTGGCAAACTCAAACCCACAAACTTAAGAAAACAGGTTGCAGAGGGGACTGTGGTAAAGGCAGAGCACACCTGACCAAAGGCGTTCACATTCACTGTTGGTAACAGTCACCACGCTGGGCACAAATGGTGTCTGTGCTGGCTGCCGCAGACCCATGGACTGCAAGCTTGACATCTCAGACCATGAAGCTTTCTCCAGTTCTTTAATGGTTAATGGGGGTGGGGGTTTCCATATAGCACAGTCCATGGGGGATTCTCTTGTTGGTTGTAATTAGTGGGTCCTGATGCTGGAACTTCTAAACTTTCTCCTTAGACTTCAAAAAAGCTGTGGTGATGCAGTCTTTCAGAGGAAGAAAGTATATGTCAGTGTTTTTGGTACTTTTTTCTAAAAACTGGGCTTTATTCTTGATTCTGGATGGGCCTCCCTTGATTCTGAATGAGACACTTTTCTTGGGTGTCAGCTGGCTGCCAACTTGCTGGTAGTTTATACAATTCCACAATAAGGTCCCAGATGACCGGAACACACTTACGGCCCAAGGCAGAGATTTGTAACCATAAATCTCATGCACATTCATTATTTTCTGATAAGCTTATCCCTGAAGCACAATATTTTTCCTAATTAATTTTAGTTTCAAATCTATCCATTTGTTAAACTCACTCAGAAATTAGCTTTTGTTTAACTGGGTGTAGGAAAATCTTCTACAGGTTAATTACATGTTGTATGAAGAAGAATTTTCTCTGGCCCATTTTATCTGGGTTGCCTATTAGATACTCATTCATTTTTACAAGTCAGCCCACCCTGCCATTCGTTTTCAGTACTAAAAGTGATCTCTGACCTGGATAAATGACTCTCATAGTCAAAGAGCAATTTCCTGAAGAATAAAATAAGTAGGGCAGTGCCCACTTGTTGCTTCAACAAACAAAGAAAATATATATTAAAGTCCTATGTCTACCATGTACTCATATATCTCTCACAAATTTCACACTAATTTAATTCTCCTAACAACTTTTGGGAGTATTTTATTAACATAGGAGAACAGACTATGTAAGAAAGAAGTTATATAACTTGGAAAATTTCACTCAACTAAAAAGAAAAGAATCAAGATTCAAATGCAGGTCCCTCTGGTTGCACAGAACATTATTGCATTTCAAAATATGCATAAAATTTTCCATTCCCTCATTAACCAGTTTTATTTTCCCCCAAAGCCAAGCAATTAGTTTGATTTACTTTGTCTTCCATTGAAATTACTAGTTGTAATGTTAGGTGCTCTTGTACAACAGCACATGGGGTCCTTGATAAACAATGTTTCTCTCAACATTGATTCCTTATTACTAATTCCCAGCTGGGGCAACTGTGTGGAGTATGCACATTCTCCCCACAACTACATGGGTTTGCTCCAGGCATTTGGGTTTCCTCCCATACCCCAGGGAGGTGCATGTGAAGTGAACTAGCAGTGTCCCAGTCTGAGCAAAGTGTGAGTGGGTGCGAGTGGCCTTGTAATGGAAGGGCATCATGCCCAGGGTGGGTGCCCACCTTGTGTCCTGAGATGCTGAGAGAGGACCCTGACCTGGAATAAGCAGTCTGGAAAAAGAATTCTGTTCCTTGTTTTGTAACTTTTGTTAAATGCATGTATAGATCACATTTATTTTTAAATGTTTAATATTAATTGTGCTTTGTGTTTTTATTTAGAAGTTTGTTAATGTGTTTTGACCAGAAATATGGGATCTGTCTGGAAAAAATCCAACCATTATTAATATAACGAAAATGATTTGCCCAACATCGATGTAAGGAGACTGGCAGTCAAGGAGAGTGGACTGGAATGTGCATGCATGAACAATAATGCCTTCACTGTACTAGTCAGTGGGGGAAGTAGACGCCACTGAATGTGGAGCAAGTACTGTGTGCATTGCATTCAAAAGTCCTGAGTCAGTAGAGCAACAAATCTGCACCAAATTTTGTGTTAAGCTTGAACATTCCTCTATGAACACTATTTGAATGATTCAGAAGGCCGCAATTATGGGCAAGTGGTGATTGGCAGCCTAGTCATAACAGCTTGCATGCTCATGTGTCACCTCAAATTTTTTTAGGGAAACATCAAATCACTAGGGTGACTCAGCACCCCCTACAGGCCAGATTTGGAGTCCTGGGACTTCTGGCTTTTCCCAAACCCAAAATCCCCTTTGAAAGAGAAAGAGATTTCAAACTATTGATGAGCTTTAGGAAAATTCAATGAGCCAGCTAATTGGGATTGGTTGAACTATGTGAAGTCCCAAGGTGCCTACTTGAAAGGGGACTGAGGCATCATTGTTCTATGTACAATGTTTTTTGTATCTTGTATCTTCTTCAGTAAATGTCTCCATTTTTCATATTACCTGGCTGGATACCTTCTGGACAAGACTTGCATGCCCTAGGAACTTAACCCCTGCTTATATTAATTAGCCAATGGTAAACTTGATTTCATTATACATTTTTCTTAAAGTCACAGTTTCCAAGAACCTATATATCACATCAAGAGAGGACTTAACTGCGTTATATTTTCATGTAGCCATTAAGTATGCATACTGGAAGCTGAATCAACAGCAAGAAGGTTCTGACTATGCTCATTCAACTGAAGGATAACTACAGACACAAAGAAAGAATACCCTCAACCTTTGATATTAAAGAGATTGATTTTGCAAGCATAGAATAATCAGAAGTCTCTTCAGAGAAGAACCGTTTCGGAAAGATAGCAACCAGGAATGTGTGAGAACTCACCACGATCATTAAAACCCCGAGAATCAGAAAATATTTATGGGCTCATTTCAGGAGGAGGCACAGGTAAGCACAATTCAGTGTGTTAGAGGTTCACAGAGAGAGCTGGCTATACAAAGGAGCTCTAAGTAGAATATTAATGAAAATAAATGAGATATAGAAGTTCTAATTATCTATATTATATCAACTAATCTCCTTTTAGAATAATTTGTTAATATCTAATCACCTGCATTCATTCCCTCAGATAATTTCTGTTCAGCAAAGTGAATTAAAAAATATACAAATATTTAAAGAAAACCTGGGTTTCCATCTAGGTGAGGAAAATGAAATAAAGTCTCATATTTTTCAAAATTGTTCATCATCCCTCATCTGAAAATACTAGCCATCTGTTTCAATTTTGTAAACAGCCGCATCTCAAAGTCAAAGATTAAGCTGTATTTTATTTCTGGTACTCTTCATTTCCTAGAATATGAATATAAAATATAGTATTTGTTTTCAACAATTCCTTAAAGAGGGCTGAGATTATAAAGGTAGCTTAAAAATTTCTTTTTCTATATGGGGTCCAGATTAACATAATTCTTTTTTTTTTTTTTTTTTTTTTTTTTTTTTTTATTTCAATCATTGTTCAAGTACAGTTTTCTGCCCCCTACTCCCGTTTCAGCCCCTCCACCCAACCCTCCCCCCTTCCCCCCATTACCCCCCACCCTTAGTTTTTGTCCATGTGTCCTCCAAATTTGTTCCTGTAATCCCTACCCATTCCCCCCTGAAATTCCCTCTTCTCTCCCCTCTGGCCACTGTCAGACTATCCCCTATTTCAGTGTCTTTGGTTATATTTTGCTAGTGTTTTGTTTTGTTTTGTTGTTTAGATTCCTGTTAAAGGTGATATCATGTGGTATTTGTCTTTCACTGCCTGGCTTGTTTCACTTAGCATAATGCTTTCCAGCTCCATCCATGCTGTTGCAAAGGGTATGAGCTCCTTCTTTCTTTCTGCTGTATAGAATTCCATTGTGTAAATGTACCATAGTTTTTTGATCCATTCATTTACTGATGGGCATCTAGGTTGCTTCCAGCACCTAGCTATTGTAAATTGTGCTGCTATGAACATCGGGGTGCAAAGGTTCTTTTGTATTGGTGTTTTAGTGTTCTTAGGATAGAGTCCCAGCAATGGAATTGCTGGGTCAAAAGGCAGATCCATTTTTAGTTTTCTGAGGAAGTTCCAAACTGCTTTCCATAATGGTTGTACCAGTCTGCAGTCCCACCAACAGTGCACTAGGGACCCCGTTTCTCCACATCCTCTCCAACACTTGTTATTTGTTGCTTTGTTTATGATGGCCATTCTGACTGGTGTGAAGTGGTATCTCATTGTGGTTTTAATTTGCATCTCTCTGATGGCTAGCGATATTGAACATCGCTTCATGTGTCTTTGGATTTTCTGTATGTCCTCCTTGGAGAATTGTCTGTTCAAGTCCTTTGCCCATTTTTTAATTGGGTTACTTGTCTTCTTAGAGTGGAGTCGCGTAAGTTCTTTATATATTTTGGAGATTAAACCCTTGTCTGAGGTATCATTAGCAAATATGTTTTCCCATACAGTTGGTTCTCTTTTTATTTTGATACTGTTTTCCTTAGCTGTGCAAAAGCTTTTAATTTTGATGAGGTCCCATTTGTTTATTCTTTCCTTTATGTCCCTTGCTCTAGGGGACAAGTCAGTAAAAAAGTTTCTTTGTGAAATATCTGAGATTTTCCTACCTACGTTCTCTTCTAGGACTTTAATGGTGTCACGCTTTATATTTAAGTCTTTTATCCACCTTGAATCTATTTTTGTATAAGGTGTAAGTTGGTGCTCGAGTTTCATTTTTTTGCACGTAGCTGTCCAGTTCTCCCAACACCATTTGTTGAAGAGGCTATTTTTATTCCATTTTATGTTGCTGCTTCCTTTGTCAAATATTAATTGACCGTAGAGGCTTGGGTTTATTTCTGGGCTCTCTGTTCTGTTCCATTGGTCCATGTGCCTGTTTTTATGCCAGTACCAGGCTGTTTTGATTACAGTGGCCTTGTAGTATAGTTTAATGTCAGGTATTGTGATTCCTCCTACTTTACTCTTCTTTCTCAAAATTGCAGCAGCTATTCGGGGTCGTTTATGGTTCCATATAAATTGTTGAAGTGTTTGTTCTATGTCTGTGAAATATGCCATTGGTACTTTAATCGGTATTGCATTGAATGTGTAGATTGCTTTTGGTAGTATGGACATTTTAATGATATTAATTCTTCCAATCCATGAACACGGTATATGTTTCCATTTGTTTGTGTCCTCCTTGATTTCTCTCCTCAGTGTTATGTAGTTTTCTGCATACAGGTCTTTTACCTCTTTGGTTAGGTTTATTCCTAGGTATTTTATTTTCCTTTTTGCTATTTCAAATGGGATTTTTTTCTTGATTTCTGCTTCTGCTGTTTCATTGTTGGTGTACAGAAATGCCTTTGATTTCTGGATATTGACTTTGTATCCCGCTGTTTTACCAAATTCATTTATTAGGTCAAGCAGTTTTTTGGTGGAGTCTATAGGATTTTCTATGTACACTATCATGTCATCTGCAAACAGTGACAGTTTTGTTTCCTCCTTTCCGATTTGGATTCCTTTTATTTCTTTTTCTTGTCTGATTGCTGTGGCTAGAACCTCCAGTACTATATTGAATAGAAGTGGTGAAAGTGGACATCCTTGTCTTGTTCCTGTTCTTAGTGGAAAAGATTTTAATTTTTGCCCATTGAGTATAATGTTGGCTGTAGGTTTCTCATATATGGCCTTTATTATGTTGAGGAATGCTCCCTCTATTCCCACTTTACTGAGTGTTTTTATCATAAATGGGTGCTGTACCTTATCAAATGCTTTTTCTGCATCTATCGATATGATCATGTGGTTTTTGTCTTTGCTTTTGTTTATGTGATGTATTACATTTACTGATTTGCGTATATTGTACCATCCTTGCATACCTGGAATGAATCCAACTTGGTCATGGTGTATGATCTTCTTAATGTACTGCTGGATGCGGTTTGCCAGTATCTTGTTGAGGATTTTAGCGTCAATGTTCATCAGCGATATTGGCCTGTAGTTTTCTTTCTTTGTTGTGTCTTTATCTGGTTTTGGGATTAAGATGATGTTGGCCTCATAAAAAGAGTTTGGTAGTCTTCCATCTTTTTGGATTTTTTGAAATAGTCTGTGAAGGATAGGTGTTAGTTCTTCCTTAAATGCTTTGTAGAATTCTCCTGTGAAACCATCTGGTCCAGGGCTTTTGTGTGTTGGGAGTTTTTGGATTACTGCTTCGATTTCTTTTGCTGTTATTGGTTTGTTGAGGCTTTCTGCTTCCATTTTATTGAGTTTGGAAGGTTATATTTTTCTAGAAATTTGTCCATTTCATCTAGGTTTTCAAATTTCTTGGCATACAGCTCTTTGTAGTAATTTGTTACAATCCTTTGTATTTCTGTGGTATCTGTTGTAATCTCTCCTCTTTCATTTCTGATTGTGTTTATTTGGGTTTTCTCTCTTTTTTTCTTGATGAGTCTGCTTAAAGGCTTGTCGATTTTGTTTATCTTTTCAAAGAACCAACTCTTGGATTCATTGATCTTTAGAATTGTGCTTTTAGCCTCTATGTCATTTAATTCTGCTCTGATCTTGGTTATTTCCTTCCTTCTGCTTGCTCTGGGCTGTCTTTGTTGTTGTTCCTCGAGTTCTTGTAGACGTAGGGTTAGGTTGTTTGTTTGAAATGTTTCTAACTTTTTTAGGTGGGCCTGTATCGCTATGATCTTCCCTCTCAGGACTGCCTTGGCTGTGTCCCATAAGTTTTGGGTTGTTGTGAGTTCGTTTTCATTTGTTTCCAAAAACCGTTTGATTTCTTCCCTAATATCATTCTTGACCCATTCATTGTTTAATAGCATGCTGTTTAATCTCCACGAATTTGAGTGTTTTGGGTTTTTTTCCTTGTGGTTGGTTTCTAGTTTCAGTCCCTTGTGATCCGAGAAATTGCTTGGTATGATTTCAATTTTTTTGAAATTGTTGAGGCTTGTTTTGTGTCCTATCATGTGGTCAATCTTTGAAAATGTTCCATGTACATTTGAAGAAAATGTGTATTTAGCTTCTTTGGGATGGAGGGTTCTGTAAATATCAGTAAAGCCCAGCTCGTCTAGGGTATTGTTCAATGCCACAATATCTTTGTTGATGTTTTGTTTGGAAGATCTGTCCATTTTTGATAGAGGGGTGTTAAAATCCCCCACAATAATTGTGTTGCTGTCCATATCTTTCTTGAAGTCCTCTAAGATTTTCTTTATGTATTTAGGTGCTCCTATGTTGGGTGCATATATATTTACTATGTTTATGTCTTCTTGGTGAATTCTTCCCTTGAGTATTATGAAATGACCTTCTGGGTCTCTCTTTATGGATCTTCTTTGGAAGTCTATTTTGTCAGATATGAGTATTGCTACCCCGGCTTTTTTCTCCTGTCCATTTGCTTGGAAAATTTGTTTCCAGCCCTTCACTTTCAACCTGTGCAGATCTTTTATCCTGAGGTGGGTCTCTTGTAGACAGCATATGTGTGGGTCATGTTTTCTTATCCAATCAGCTATTCTATGTCTTTTGATTGGAGCGTTTAGTCCATTTACATTTAAGGTTATTATTGATAGGTACTTATTCATTGCCTTTTATGTACGTGTGATCCTCTCTCACTCTCTCTTTTCCTTTCTTTCCTTAAAGCAGTCCCTTCAGCATCTCTTGCAGAGTTGGTTTAGTGGAGGTGTATTCTTTTAGACTTCTTTTGTCTGAGAAGCTTCTTATTTGGCCTTCTATCTTAATTGAGAGCCTTGCTGGGTAAAGTAGTCGTGGTTGCAGGCCTCTGGTTCTCATTACTTGGATTATTTCTTGCCATTCTCTTCTGGCTTGGAGTGTTTCCATTGAGAAGTCAGCTGTTAGCCTTATTGGAGCCCCCTTGTATGTTACTTCCTTCTTCTCCCTTGCTGCCTTTAAGATTCTCTCTTTGTCTTGAAATTTTGCCATTTTAATTATGATGTGTCTTGAGGTGGGCCTCCTTGGGTTCCTCTTGATTGGGACTCTCTGTGTTTCCTGTATTTGTGTGACTTTTTGTCTCATCAAATTAGGGAAGTTTTCCATCATCACTTGTTCAACTAGGTTTTCTATCCCTTGTTCTTCTTCTTCTCCTTCTGGTATCCCTATTATACGGATATTATTACGTTTCATATTGTCTTGCATTTCTCTTAATCCCTCTTCATTCTTTCTGAGCCTCTTTTCCCTTTCTTGCTCTTTCTGGGTGTTTTCTTCTATTTTGTCCTCTAGCTCGCTGATCCGATCTTCTGCTTCATCGATCCTGCTTTTCATTCCTTCTACTGTGTTCTTCATTTCAGAGATTGTATTCTTCATTTCCTCTTGGCCCTTGTTGAGAGTTTCTATTTCCTTTTTTATGCTGATGTAGTTTTCATTGAGTTCATTGTAGCTTCCCTGTAGCTTCTCGTAGCTCATTGTGAGCTCATTGAGCTTCCTGACAATCACTGCTTTGAATTCAATATCTGATAGTTGAATTGCCTCTGTTTCATTTAGCATTCTTTTTGAGGCTTCCTCCTTTCCTTTCATTTGGGGAGTATTTCTTTGTCTTCCCATTGTTTGTGAGACTCTTCTTGTTCACCTCAGCTTCTTATATTGATCTGTTCTGGCTCCCTCGGTTTATGATGTGAACTTCTTTAGTAGAGTAGCAGTGAGTTTCAGTGGTACTGTTTCCTTGACCCCCCAAGCTCGCTGGTCTTGGGCTGTTGTTTAAGTTGGCTTTGTGTTTGCCTTTGGGTTCTGATTGTTGTTGAGTCTTTCTTTGATGGTTCCTTCCCTCCAGCTGGTTAAATGTGGGTCACTCTGTCCACCACCTTCTATATTTTGTTGTGCTGGTGCGGGCAGGTTGTGTTGAGGCTGGTTCTTCTTGATGCAGCAATCTGTTCTTTGTTCTTTCGGTTCTGCCACAATCCTTGGTCCTCCGTTCTCAAAAATGCTGAAATATGTTGGTTGCTTGCCTTTCCACTCCAAAGATCGGTCAGGACTCTCTCCCCTGAGCAGAGGAAAGCCAAATCTGCTCCTTCCTACTCCGACGCCATCTTAGCCAGATTAACATAATTCTATACTAAAAGTAAAAACACTCAAGAAATCTAGGCATTAAATTACAGTTCAGTATGGCTTATTTAATGACATATCAAACAGAACTCAGTACAGCAATTGGTGTTTGAAAAACGTTTCATCAATGATAAAGGCAGTACTGTAAAATCCTGTTTTCTGAATCTTCAAAGATTAAATTATATTAAAATAGTTTGCATCAATGAATTTTGTCTCTGCCCTTCTGCCTTTTGGTTCGAGTAGAGATTCTAACAGGTAAATAAAAGCACCCCAACATGTGTACACACACTCCCATTTGGCCAGGTGACACGCAAGAGAGGACATGGAAAAGGTTACTTAGGAACTAAGTATATTCAAGTCTCATGATTGTATTTGCATTTCCTCTAAACATCTACAGTTTAGT
This sequence comes from Phyllostomus discolor, assembly GCF_004126475.2. Taxonomy (NCBI): domain Eukaryota; kingdom Metazoa; phylum Chordata; class Mammalia; order Chiroptera; family Phyllostomidae; genus Phyllostomus; species Phyllostomus discolor. Next base: position 67,895,073 of record NC_040912.2, on the reverse strand, counting down.
ATATAACCAAATCATTGATGAAGGTAAATTTGTATGATATAATTTCAAGAGGGAGATTGTGAGGAACCCAGGTGCCTATATAAACCAAAATTATAAACTCTGAGCAGGAGGCCTTGTTAATACAGTTCACTGCAGTACCTAGCCCTCCACCAGAGCTGCCACCCAGTGTGGAGTCAGATAGTATTGAGTATTCAGTAATGATGAATAAGTGATTGAACTAATACCTAGGAATTGAAATTCAAGTATTTCTCAGAGTTGTATTAATGAATCTACTTTTGTAGAGCTGACACAGCTCTGTATTTGGAACTGAATTATTCCTCCCAACACTAGTATTTTGAGTAAGTATCTTAAAACAAATAAAACACTGGGTAAATATTCTTTAGCTAAAAATCACCTTAAATCTTATTCTAAAAATAAATAAATAAATAAATCTTATTCTAATTGGTAGGATCTATATCCTGAAAAGAATTATTTCACTTATTTCCCTAATCATGGCACCTATTAACACATTTTGAAGCACATTGTATACTAATTTCCCTTAAAAGGTAATTCCAAATTAGATCTCTTTCAAAATATTGTGCCAGCTTTCTTAAAAAGTAGAATCTTGGTGGGGGGTAATGGGGGGAAGGGGGGAGGGTTGGGTGGAGGGGCTGGAACGGGAGTAGGGGGGAGAAAACTGTACTTGAACAATGATTGAAATAAAAAAAAAAGTAGAATCTTGATTCTTTCAGCCAAATATTTCACATATGAAGCAAAGAAATATCGGCATGGCCATTCCACTGCTGACCTTCTTAAACTAAAATCCAACCATGCTAAAGAAGACTTAAATTCCTAGAACATGGTTCTGACATAAATAAGGTTAATATTATAAATATCTGTGAGTTGTGTAGTGTGTGTATATATATATATATATATATGTTATGGAAAAGCTGTTTAAAACAATACAATGTGGTTTATTATTTCAAAAATGATTTAAACTAATTGAACATAAACATAAACAAGCTATGGGTCAGGCTGAATGTACACATTAAAATCTGATTTTTAATACTACAAGAGTCAGACACAAGAAGGCAGACAAAGAGATATCCTGGCAGACCCATTCTCACAAGATATATTTTAATGTAGGATTTTATAATTTCCAATCATTTTAGATTTAGCTGGACTCCAGGAATACTTGTAACACATCTTATATGGCTTCACTATTATTATGATCATGAAGACCCACATTAAAAACAATATGGTTTTAGTGCCTATCAAATTTGTTTCCTGAATCTTCTGGACAAGACAGTGGCATAAATAAATGTAGTAGGTACTGGCATCCTCCCATAACTATATCAAAATTATAACTAAAACTATAGGGAACCATCATCCAGAACCTCCTGAAATACAGCTGAGTAGAAATCCAGTAACTAGGGATTTAACAAAAGAAGCCACCTTGAGACTGGTAGGAAAGGTGGAAACAAAAATTGGACTTGTCCCACTCATGTGTGGTGGATAAAAATCAGGGGGGATACTTTGGTTGTGGAGGTTCCGCATAAGAAATGAGGGGTCCCAACACTATATTACTCCCCCAAACCCAGTGTTCCAGTGCTGGAAAGATAAGTTCCCACAACTTCTGGCCGTAAAAACTAACAGGAATTGAGGCAGAGTGAGATGGAAGAGTTCTGGAGTCTCAGGAAGTTATTAAAGGGCCCGTGTACAGACTTCCTCAAGTCACTCCAACTTCCATTTCTGGGATAGCAGCTGGAAAGGCACCAGGAACATAAGGAAAAAAAATGAAGTGTCTGGCATCAGGGCAAATGCTTGAGGGCAGCTTTCTCTAAGACAAAATCCTGGCTGTTTGAAAGAAAATTTTCCTAACCTGGTGAATAAAATAGACATACAAGCCCAGGAAGCACAGAGAGTCCTAAACCAGATGGACATCTACTACATTAGGCCACACTACTGAGACACAAAATCAAGGTAGCTCTACACAATACATAGATACAAACACAGAGAGGCTGCCAAAATGAGGAGATAAAAAAATATGGCTCAAACGAAGGAATGGAACAAACTCCAGAAACAGAACTAAATTAAAAGGAGATAAGCAATCTATCAGATGCAGAATTCAAAACACTGGTTACCAGGATGCTCAAGGAATTCGGGTGGGTACTTCAACAGTGTAAAGATGATCCAATCAGAAATGAAGGAGACACTAATTGATATGAACAATTTACAGGGAATCAACAGCAGAATGGATGAGGCTGAGAATCAAATCAGTGATCTGGAGCATAAGGAAGCAAAAGACATCTAATCAGTACAGCAAGAGGAAAAACAATTCAAAAAATGAGAATGGTGTAAGGAGCCTGTAGGGCAAATTTAAGCATATCAGCATGCACATACATAATAGAGGTGCTGGAAGTAGAAAAGAAAGAGCGAGAAATTGGAAATCTAGTTGAAAAAATAATAAAAGAAAACTTCCATAATTTGGTGAAGGAAATAGCCATGCAAGTCCAGGAAGTATAGACAGTACCAAACAAGATAGACACAAAGAGGACCACATCAGGGCACATCATAATGAAAATGCCAAAGGTTAAAGATAATGAGAGAATCTTAAAAGCAGCAAGGGAAAAGCAGATAATTACCTACAAAGAAGTTCCCATAAGACTGTCAGCTGATTTCTTAAAAGAAACTTTGCAGGCTAGAAGGAATTGGCAAGAAGTGTTCAAAGTGATGAAAAGCAAGGACCTACAACCTAGGATACTCTATCCAGCAAAATACCACTGAGAATTGAAGAGCAGATAAAGTGCTTCCCAGACAAGAAAAAAACTAAACGAGTCATCATCACCAAAATATTATTATATGAAATATTAAAGGAACTTATTTAAGAAAAAGAAGATCAAAACTATAACATTAAAATTGCAATGAATATATAACTATCAACAACTGAATCTAAAAAACTCCAAAGGACTTATATGCATGACCCATGGACATGAACAAATGGAGAGGGGATTGCCAGAGTGGCAGGGGTGTCTAAGCTTTTGGCATCTCTGGGCCAGGCTGGAAGAAGAATAGTTGTCTTGGGCCACACATTAAATGCAATGCAACATGTAATTTCAAAAAAAATCTCAGAATGTTTTAAATAAATTTATAATTTTGTGTGGGGCCTCATTCATAGCCATTCTGAGCTGCATGCAGCTTGTGGGCTGCTGGACACCCCTGGAGCAAGGGGTGCTTTGTGGAAGGCTGCAAAGGGGGAAATTGGGACAACTACAATAGAATAATCAGTAAAATATAACTTAAAAACATAAAAAACTAAAAAATTATTCTTTCCTTAAGGTCTTAATTGTTAAATATCTATATCTATCTATCTGGCTATCATAAATATTCTACACATGACTATTGCCTTTATCTTTAGCAAACATTTAAATTGATGTACATTATATGATTTCATATAGACTGAATGAAGTAAACACATTATTACCAACTGTTTACACTAAGATCCCCACCAATGGGTGTAAGTTGTCTTGATATCCAGGAGGGTATCAAGAAATTGTTCTGTCACTGTGGTGATTCCTGATGACACCTGGTACTGCTTGTATCCATGTTGTCAGATGCTGGATACTAAATTAAACATTTGATTACATGCTGCTGCCACACATCCAAAATTTTTTTCCTGGAATAAGGAGGCTCTCTATATATACCTGTGACTGATAGTGAGCTGGTTCTTTTATAAAGTCTTTTCAGTTTCATAAAACCTTGCCAAGCATGACAGTTGCTCATCTGGCTTCCAAAGTATATACCTAACCTTCTCTGAGCAAAATGAAAGCACAACTTTCCAGGCATTCATTATGTAGAACAATCCAGACTCTTTGCTCTTCAATTTCTAATTCTTCAAGTCAGAGAAGTGATTTTAGAGAGCATTATCTAAGAGGCATGCATTACCAGAGGCACTCCAAAATTTATTATTGAATAATATTGGATCACATTTGTTTAGTCATGTAGAATGTGACACAGACTGCATTTTAATGTGATGGCTTCAATTTTTTTCCAATGGTGCCTATAAGAAAGAAACAGTTTCAAATCTAGAAACACATTTGATACATTTTCAGTATTTGATACATAAATAGGTAAAATAAATATAGCAGTATACTATTCAGTATCATATAAGTAAATGCATAACACAGGTTTAATCAATTTTATAAGCCCCTTCCCCTAGTTCAGATAGAATAGGTAGTGACTGGCATATTAAAAATAAAAAAGAAATAAGATTTAGCTTTACATTTTGAGTTTTGAAATTCAAAATATTTGGAAAAATGTAGAATGAGTGTAAGTAGTTTTTCTTTACATCTCAGGTCCATCTTCAGGGAAAAATTCCATTGGCTAGGAAAAGAAAAGAATGAGAGTCAAAAAAGACGAGTCTAAATGTTTGTAACATCATTGAGAAAGGGTGTGTACTTTACTGATGTCCACAGAACAATCTCCAGAGTTGGGAAAGAATGACAGGACCTTCAGATACATTGGGGCTCCCTAGAAGCAAGATCTGATGAGGCATGTGGGCTGGGAGCATATCACAGATTTTTTCTTATCTTAGAACAATTGCAGGAGAAGCAAAATTTCTCAAGTTAAAAATGCACAGAAAGCCAGGAGGCTTAGTGTGTCCTTGGAATGAGGATGTAGAGGTTGCAGTGGCAACCTGCAAAGACCAGCGACCACAGACCAGGCTGAAAGGAGAAAGTCTCAGTGGGTGCCAGCAGGGACAGCTGATGACACTGAAGGCCAGATGGCCCCCCACCTGGCATTCTGTAGACACAGTCCTGGAGGAGAGTTGGTTAGGGATAATTGAGATTGAGTTTCTGCCACTTGATGGAACTGGGGCCCAGAATACAAATTAAGTTCAGCAAGAGAAAAATACAAATAACTTTTTCTTGTGTGCTTGAATACCTGAGCTTATGCACTGAGATTTCTCTTTGATGCAAGCCTATGAATGACATATAGGGCAACTCTTATTAATCAAGTCCTGCATAGTAACTATTGCATTTACATAATATACCTAATTATTTTATTTACTTACTATTCTCTATTTCCTAACTAAATTACCAGTCCTTCTTAAATCATGGTACATATTAAAATCTACTATGAGAATATTTGTTTGCTTTGTCCTCTGTATTCATCCTGCTTTTTCTCTTCCCCTTATAATCCCCTTATACTTGTCAACATGATGACTGCCAATTTTTACTGGAAATAATATATTCTTTTTATATATGAAAGCAACAACAGTTTATCAATCTTAAAAACATAATTAAATATTATGGTCTTCTCTTCTCTTACTATTTGTGTGTCTCTTTAGTTTGGTTCCAGGCACTGTAATTCTCAAGTCTGTACTCTTATTGTAATTGCTTATGGTCCACTGTTCAGCCTTCACAGTCTAGACTTGGGCCAGTTTCCTAACATTTTCATCTGATTAAACCAAGTATCACATGGCTGCAGATTCTAATTTCTGAGTATGAATTTTCCTTAAAATAGTGTACAGTGCCTTGTATGAGAAAACACATCCATTGCCCAAATTTTTGGACCAATAGACATACACCATTGGTAAGGGAAACTGGGAAAGGGCATGGAGGATGGGCTCCATAGAGTTTGTTTATATGTATGCACAATAGTTATATATGCCAGAGGAAGTAGAGGTCACTTCAGTGGTTTAGATCCCTTTTGAACTATTGTTGTTGTTGCAGTTGTTGTTATGTCTAAGTTTTGATTGGTTTTAAATTGTACAAATGCACAATTAATTTCTAATTAGGTTCTTCATTTGTTGTAACCATAATTATGTTTTTTTATACTATTTCCTGTAAAAAGAATATGATTTCCTCACTGTGTATCTCATTCCTTTTACATCTTAAGAAATACTGGCTTTCTAAAATGTAATGTAAACTAGAAGGAATGGGTGGGTAGCTGGACTAAAATTTATTTTTTATATCCTCATATGAATTTTAATATTTCAAGATAAATTATTCATGTTTTTCCACTACAGGGTAGATGCGAGTAGTTTCTACCATGCAGATATATCATATTCCTTAAAAAAAAAGTCTGCTGGTCCTGCGAGTCTTGACTAGAAGACAATATGTCCTGTGACATCTACTAATGGACAATGATCACAGACTAGTGCAGGTGGCAAATGCTATTTCAGGGTAATAGCTCACACCTGGAAAGATCTATTTTTTCTCTGGGATCTTTTTACACAGCAGTGAAAATAAACTAATTAGGTCAAAGCGTCACATTGGGACCAACGGGCTTTGACAGTCTCTGCTGGTTGTGTCCCCACAAGAGGTCACTATCCAAAGGCAAATAAGCAATAAACTACAACCAGAATAAGAGCTGTTGATTGAGCCACTTTCCTTTACAGTGTAGCAGCCACTGTGTTTCATTGTACTTGAATTCACGTGCTGTTCAAGTGAGGAAATGCTATGGATGGATGAGAGACATGCAAGAAAGGTAAGAGAAATAAGAAAGAAATGGCATTTTCTAGAACCATGGCCTCTGCTGGGACCAAGTACTATGAGGCTTTGCTTAGGAGACAGTGTTCCCAACCAGTGGTCAGGAACTGGATTCTTCAGCTGCCCCAGGCATCTATCTATGCAAGCACACTGCACTCAAAGAGATGGAAATTCCAGGATGGGCTCTCTTGCTTTTATTTCTTTGATAATATCCTCATGGTAAAAAAAGGGAACAATAAGTCAAAAAGCAAAACCAATAAGAACTTACCATTTTCCCTCTGTTAGAGGTTTTCTATGATTTTAAACTATTCCAGGAAACTTGGCCTCACAACTGCCCTTAGGAAAAGAATTCAGAGGAAAGATTTGAATTTGGTACAGCACACAGGTAGGGGAGCAGAGCTGTTTCATCTTCAATCTATTTTAAGGGAACTAGGAGAAATGACACCTCTCAGGGTGAACACTGACTCATCACTGCACTGACACTCAACAAGGAGCGCCACTGCTGCTGAGGGTGTGGACACCTCTGAGAAGGGAGAAGGGGACATGTGTAGTTTAAAAAAGCAACCAGATGATACTAGTTGATAGCCCCTTCTCATTCTCCCCAAGTCCCCTGCCTGCTCTCTCTGAAAAGTCACAGTGAGAAGTATGAGACCCACCCATGCTGAGATTGTGGCCTGGAGGAGCAGCTGGGGAGGGAGGTAGGAACACAGGCAGGATCCAGGCTGTGAGAGGCCATCGGATCAGATATGGGGTTTGGCCTTGAAATTGGTGGGGAGCCATGAAGCATTTTTAAGTAGCTCAGGAATGATTAGATTTGGACTTAGGGTAACAGGTCTGAGAGTAATGCAGTGAACAAACTGACAAAGAAGGGACCACAGAGGTGAAGATATAATTACAAACACAGTATGCTACTCTGGGAGATCTTTAAACAGGCATCAGTACACCAGGATTTGCCCTGAGAGGAGCTATCAGGATGGGTGAAGTAATGAAAATCTCCTCATCTGAGAATTGCTTGAAAGTATCAGTGATACACTGAGGGACAAAACACTAAAGGAACAAGTAATGATTGTCTTCTAATATTCGAAGGTTCGTCATAGTGAAAATAATGTTTTGCTTGATTTTGAAGACATATCTAAGATGAATGAGCGTCTAGTGAAGTTAAATATAGATTCATCCTGAGGCCATGTATTTTAAGAATTAAAACTGATCATCAGTTATTTATGCTGTTATTTTAAGTAACAACCATCTTGCCACTGCACATATCTCAGCTCTCAAGAGCAGTACCAAAGACCGTGTGTGCTTGTGTGTGAGAGACAGAGAGAGAGAGAGAGAGATGCTTGAAGTAAGCAATCTTTGATGTCTATCAACAAACATAATTCAAGCACAGCACCAAATAATGTTAAGGTACAGTTCTACTTATTTATGGTATATATGAATCTTAGTGTTATGGACAAGAAAAATAATGATAAGGCTGAGTAACCCAGCAGCCTTCATTTTCCCCCAAATGCTCTGGACAACTCTCATTTCTCATCTGAGATGAGGACTAGAGGATGATTCGTTTCTTGAATGCTGAAAAGGGAGAGAGGAAACTAAAAGAAAGCTGTTGAAATTTAGAAAAAAATTAAGAATAATGCATATGAGAGGTAGTGGTTGAATGACTGAGAAGGTCAATTTGCTCACTCTACATCAGCCAGGTGGAAACATGATCTAGCATGGCAATAGAGCTAGGATTAATGTGCTGCCCATACATCTAGGCAAAGAATAATACTACTTCAGTGAATGGTACCATCTAGAATCTGAGAATAGGTCTTTGTAGCACACTCAAAGTGTAGTGATGCTGTGCTAAATAACAATGGGAGAATGGGAGTTGAGATGAATTGCCAAGAAAACACTGTGACAGAGCATTAGAAGGAAAATTTCTGCAGCATAATAGTAGCTAGAATGTACAGCAGTGGTACATGCATATTAAACAGGTGATGTTTACACTGGAGTCACCATGAAGGCAGAATTCATTTCAACTATTTTATCATTGTACATCACATTCCTGAAAAAAATAGTTGTTGATTGAATAAGCGTTGAGAAACATTGTCTCAGGAAAGCAACACATATCTGTGGCCTTGGCATAAGTAGCAAAATATTCTGTATAATGAGAGTGGGTAGGACAGGATGCATTTCTAGCAACCTAGGTGGAAGGGTGAGCCAAGAAATTACTGTTTATTGCTGTGTCTTCCACTTCATTATATGCTCAGTTTGTACCTGTTATATAAATATAAACATAGCAGAGGAGAACATAAGGAAGAGGAAAAAGAGTATACAAATATGCAATCCAAAAAATACCCTAATTATGTACACCTTTGAAAAAGAACAGGGAGAGAAAAATGATTCTAGAGTTGCACTATAAAAATGGAATCAATTTGTTCCCCTTTAGTAAATGGTGCCTTGAAATTTTTTTCAGGCCATATCTAGGATAGCAAAAGATATTAACTATGAAAAAAACTAGTAAAGTGCTTGTCGTACTAAAGCATGAACATAGTCAGCTCTGTCTCATAGCTGTGGAGGAAAATGTCCTTCACTAATTTGCCTTTAGTTTAAGAGGCAAATTAAACTTGACTTCACATCTATTGTCAAATAAACTGGATATTTATTTTGACTTCATTTAATTTTATGCTTCCTATTATTTTCACTCATAGCTAAGTTCAGATTTCTTACACGGTTGATTTGTAGACTCTGCTTATGAGGTAGGAGATGAGGTCAAATCAATCTGCAGGAAGGCATTGTTTATTAAATAAGGAACCTATTTCAGGAGGCATTTCAAGAAACTGCATAGCTCCAGATCAGATATACCTTTCTTCCTATGGAATCTGTTCTTGGCTTCCAGAATGAGGCTTATAACCATTAATAGATGCAAATGCAACAAAATATCCCACCATTTCAATTTGTTGTAATTGATTTGCATGGTAGTGCTGATATCATCGTCTTAATTAGTTGCTACAAATTTTTCTGACAAATCTTTAGGTAACATAGTCACTCTTTTCATAGAAATAAGATTTATGCTGAACCAGAGTCTTGACACACTTTATCTTAGGTAGTCTCCATACAGTTCTGTCAAGCAATAAATATCCTCAATATGGAGACCATAACCTTAGAGACATATTAATGTGCAAAGGATCACAAACCCAACTGTGGCAGAGCAGGGACTGGAATTCTAAGGATCTTATTCTGAAGCTCCTTTTCCTAGCCACTAAGCACTACCGACTTGATCGTCAAGCTTATACTGAAATATGTATCAACTTTGTCATCAATATTAACACAAATTATAAGAGTATTTTCAATCTCACTGCACAGTTATAGCTAGAATTTGGAGTAAATACAGAGTAATTGACTCTTTGTTGAGTAGCCTCTAGGATAAGCTATGTTTTTAATACTTCTGTCAACTGAGAAGAAATAGGGAAAGTGCCTTAAAGTTAACCCTAATGTAAAACAAGCAAGTGTGTTTTAAAAGGTTATGAGAATTTATATATTCAGCATTATTATAGCTTATTTTGTTCAAGCTGGGTTAAAATGTTCAGTTAGAAAATACAGAGTAGAACTACTCTTCGACAGAAAGCCAATTTTAAAATGCCAGCAATGTGTACCAGAACAGGAAGGGTTAGTAAACAAGGCAATAAAGTATATCACTTTGTTACAAGAGCCAGTAATGCAGCATGAGTGTAATGGGTTCTTCCAGAGAGAGAAATACTTCTTGCCTGTCATGGTGGGTAAAGGAAGACAAGTTAGCCCCGGTTCAATTGTGTTCCATATCAAATGAGGTGGATTCTAGTGTTCAGACCATACAAAGACCCTGTAAGTAGCTTTATGGTAGAAAAACAAACAAACAAACCCAAGTATCAATTTTGCTATGATACGTGAGACTAATCTTTTTAAAAAGATTGTATTTATTTATTTTTAGATAGAGGGGAAGAGAGGAAGAAAGAGAGGGAGAGAAACATCAATATGCTTCTCGTACATGCCCTGGCTGGAGATGGAACTTGCAGCCCAGGCATATGTCCTGACTGACAATCAAGCTTGAGACCTTTTTCTTTGTGGAACGATGCCAAACCAGCTTAGCCACATCAGTCAGGACAAGACTAATCTTTAAGGGGGCAGTAAGGTCTTACTTTTGGAGTTAAGCTAAAGGTTTGGTCTAGTGGTTTATTTCTTATATCTCCAAAGAATTGACTCCCCCAGATTCTTTCATGAAATCAATGTAAAAGAAAAACCATAGTATTTCCTTAAAACATATAGTATTGAGCTGATACTCACATTCACATGCTACTCCTCCAATGTTATGGCCCCAGGTTTAAAAGAAGGGCACATTCTACTTTTGGAGGAATAATTTCACGATACAGGAAGATAAGTTAAAGAATGTCCTCCTGGTCTAGGGGAGGTAGTTCAGGGTAGATAGGAAGTCTAGTCAGAGGTCTGACACCAAAACAATAAGTGAAATAGTGAAAATGTCCAGATAAGTCTAGTAAGTCCCATTGCAGAGGATTTGCTTCTTTCTTCTTAAGATATAACCCACAATGATATTTTTTCAGCTGCAGAGAGAAGGCCCACATTCAGCAGGGCACTGAAGTTACTTGGTGGCAGTTTAGAAGTGCCTGGGGGGAGCATCAGTGGAGAATGAGGGCTGGGACATACTGTTTTGCAGTCGATATGGATCATCTTGAGCAAATGGGAGATGGCATTAAAGTGAATTTACTTTGATATTCTAGCTTAACTGGGGGTAGAAGAAATTATCCAAATCTTGCAGGTCCCAGTAGGTACAGGGCAAAGAACTGAAGTGAGGGCCAGATGGCTGCCATGAAGCCACCTTCACAGCCAGTGGAGTAACCAAGCAGTTGTGGCTATGGGCTAAGAAACACAAAGTAGGAAGCCAAATGGAAGAAAAGAGTCTGATTCTCAGCTTTTGCAGCATCTCTGAAAAAAGAGGTAGAATCCAGAGAACACAGTGGGAAGAATGAGAACATCTTAATTCTCCCTCGTGGGAAGTGTCAGCATTAGGGGCTGCTCACACAGAGCACAGAGAACCAAAGTGGGGTCAAGCATGCCTCAGTAGTCACCAAGGGCAGATGCCTGCAGGAAAGGGCTATCCATACCACATGAGACTCGGACCAGCATAAACCCAGAAGATAGTCCGATGTATCCTTCTCCAATCTCCTAATGATAAGTAGATTGATGAAGGAGGAAAAAAAAATGTGGAAAAACAGTTCTGAGTGGGATTTGGAATTTGAGTTGACTGTGTATTTTCTTGAGACCGTTTTCAAATGTTTTGATGAACAACAACAACACTTTTAAATAAGAAAAGTTTGAGATCTTTTCATTCATTCTCTACCACCCAGAGTGGTAAGACTCATGAGGATATTTAAGATCACTTTTAGAACATAAGGAAGGTACAGATTTTGGTATATCTGCATTAGAGTATGAAAAAAGTTCAACCATGCTACATATGTCAGGCCCAGATGAGAGGATCCACCCCTTCATCATTTTCCACATTTAGCATTTCATGAACTTAGTAATTTTCCTAAGAATTATAAGGCAGATGTATTGAACAGCCTCTGTCATTCTGCAGATCTCTTCACTGAATGTCTCAGCAGCTCTGCTTCTGATATGTGATCCCCTACCACGCACAATTCCCTGAGAAGTGACCACCAGTCCACCAGCTCCCACCACATTTCCTGTAGGGAGCAATTGTGTCAAGGTGGCCACTACTGACATTGTGCTATCTAGGCTGTAATTAGAGTAGCCAAGTAATTCAAGGCTTGATACCTCAATAAAAAAGGAGCAGCCTGAAAAGATGACTGGCATTTGCAGAGCCATAACTAAAAATGGGAATGCTGTATGAATGGAGATCTAGGAGTCAGTGAGATTCAGTCATTCATGCTGGTTTCTCATCTGGAAATGTTTCCAGGTGCTGAGCTCCAAACCTGGCTAAAAATTAACAATCACCAATGGATCTTGAAAAAAGATTCCTAGTGTCTGACAGAGCCTCTGATCCAATATCATGGTGAAATGTTTGAAACACTTTCTCATTGCTTTTCTTACAAAATGGCATTGTGATAAATATGTGCGGGTCTCCATTATTCAAATAGAAACCTGAGTTAGCAGGGTTGTCATGTGTACAAGTCACTTGACTGAAAATGCTGAAGTGTCCTGGCCACAGGTGGAGGCTTTGTCCAGTACTCTTATCTCTAAGTAAATTGTTTCAGCTTTATGAGGCTCTTTTTGATCATCTCTGGAGTAGAGGTAATTATCTACAGTTAGAATTACCATGACAATAGTGATAACAATGTTCAATTCACATAAAAAGGACAGTGACATTATTGTTGTTGATGGCCGAGCATCACCTCTCAGTTAGACATACCTGACAGTAACTAAAGTGGCAGGTATTTGAGATGCACATGCTACTGTTAGGAAGTCTACCAATGTCAAGTATAATCTCATAACTTAAAATATATTTTGGTGACATGCTCATTATTGTTACTAATACATTTTATTTTGGTAGCACTGAATATCTGTCACATTATTAATAATTATTATTATAATTGCTATTGTAAAAATGATAATATATTGTCATTATTATAGCATTATCACTCAGCACTCCAATTTTTTCTGTTGTAAATGTCTGGTGTATCACAAAGCTCATGATTTTGCATATGCCAGATGATATGGTAAATGTTTGATTCCTGTGTTAATAGTTTTCAGAGGCAGATATTTGCCTGAAATCATCTTGAATTCATTTTTCCCCTCTTATCCAAACTCAGATAGTGAAAACTTATCCTGCCTTCTTAGTCATCAGAAGACACAATTACAGGATTATGGATTTTGCTTCACTGTCTACTTACGGGTTGATCAGATGCTTTTTTAAAACACGTCTCTCTTCTCCACTCTACAAGGATGTGCACCTCTTCTATAGAGCCGGTCCTTGACTGTCAAGCATTCCATGTCTCTCTGTTATACTGAGGTATGACTGTCTCCTGACTAGCCATCTGCGACTGAACCTGAAGTACATGAAGTACCTGGGACACTTTTCAGGAGGCACCGCCAAGCTCTTCCTTTCCCTTTCCACTCCTATTGAAACCTGTTTTCATTAATTCTGCAAGTAACTCTTGAACAGCTGTGTAACCTACTCAGCAAAGTTACATTGTCTTTTCTCTTGACCCACTGACTACAGGAAAGAGTGGGTTCCTGTGTATAAATTCTTGTTTCTGTTTTCAGTACTTTAAAATCTCTGAATAGATGCAGAAACAGAATGAGTAAAATGTCTACTTATAAAATATCTTTCTTGCAGTACAGTTTTAATCATTACTAATTATAGAGCAATTATTCTATGCTAGGCACTAAGTAAAGGTTCTACATGGATTAACTATATATAATTCTCATAAAAACACTAATGTAGATTCCTTTGTTTTATATATATATAAACTCAGATTTACAAAGATTAGGAAATTCCTTAAGGTCAAACTGCAGGAACCCAGCAAAGCCAACACAAAAATTCAGAGTTTTATACTTCTAACCATTATGCAAGACTAAGGGTGAGGGGCCCAGGGTGAGGGGGTGAGAGCAGGGGAGGGGATGGGGATGGGAGTTTCTTTCTATATCACTGGGAGTGAAGTTTATTTAAACCAGTCATGTGTATTTTTACTAATCTGGTTTCAAAAGCCTCATGATTAGCAAAATTAATTCTCAGATTTTGAGTATAGCTTGTGATCATCAGCTTTTAATGGTGTGTCGAGTTTTAGTTTTTTTTTCCTATGTTCTTACAGGAGAGGACATACTGGCTATTAGCCTGCCAAGTTTTATTACATATATATATATATATATATATATATATATATATACACACATACACATTATATAGCTATTTATATATACACATATATACACATATAGATAGATGTATAGATAGATAGATAATCAGCTTCAAGAGAAGCCTCATATTGGATCCTGCTGCTTGGTCATTTGAGTTAAATGGAGTTCCTTTGTATATACAAATGCCTGTAACACATTGGCAGGACAAATTGGATTCTTCTGTATTCTAAATATATATTCTAAATATACTTACATTTTGTGGAAATCACTTCTAGATTAAGGGCTTTCCTTCTTTTGACCAATCATTTCAACACTGTTTCCAAAACAATGCAGAAGCCATGGGAAATTCATCAGCAGCCCCTTCTGCAATGCATAGCAGATGGGAACTTGAAGCAGTCAGAGATGTGGGTGGATCAAATTGCCCCTCCTTAGTAGTAGACCTTATATTTCAGGATAGACAGTGATGCAGGTTTAAAAATTACTCATGGCTATATACATAGGAAGTACAATATGTTCCAATTTGACAACAGGAACAATGCTATTTTAGGAAATACAATGAAGGGATTCATTCACTTGACTATTTTCTTTTCTTTAAAATTTTTTATTTATCAGTTTTAGAGAGAGAGAGAGGGAGAAAGAAACACAGCTGTGCTGTTCCACTTCTTCATACATTCATTGGTTTCTTCCTATGTGCCCTGACTAGGAATTGAACTTGCAACCTTGGCACATGAAGACAATACTCCAAATGAGTTAGCTGCCCAGGGCCTCAATCATATGTTTTCTAAAGGCAGAGGGATTTAGTAGTCAGTGGTTCTCAAACCCAGCTGAATAAAAGCATCATCTGGAATTAATAAAAAATACCCATATCAGGGCTCCATCCCAGACAATATCATTAGAATCTCAGCGTGTGGGCATAAGAATAATGGGTACTTCTAAAACCCACCCCTTCTTTTATCCAGTGTAATTCTAATAAGCAGCTTGTGTTGAAGTCCATTGGTGTATTGGATAAATATTAACCTAGTTCAAGGTAGAACTTGGTTGCTCAAATTAGTCTATTCTTGAGCTACATTTTTTTTAAACATCACAAGATAATTTTTCCTTAACATTTTTTTTGCTTATAGGGTTTGGAAAATAATAAAATGTGCTATAAATCTTACCAAACATTCCATTTTGTGAAATAATGGATAACCTTCTGAAAGGCATCCTTGTTTATATCTAGATAAGTGCTTGCTGAGATCTTGGCATTAAGATGATAAAGTTAAGCTTCTACTCTCCCTTAATAGGATTTCGAAAAAAATGAAGAGATTAATATCACAACTGAGGTAGAAAGTAGAAATGACCTTTGCATTAAATGAAGGACAATCTTAAAAAGTTGTTCTATCTTAAAACAAGTAAAATACTTCATAATCCAACAGAAATCTTTTCTTAGATCAACTTTTACCAAGTAGCTATTTAGTGCCTTCTTTTAAGCGAATATTTTATCATATTTCTGAAACTTACAAAAGGGCATTAAACAAACTGTAGAAATGCCCAGTGTTAAATCTACACAGCAGGGCCTAGGTACCTGGTTCAAAGAAATTAAGTTTATATCCACCATAAGCCAGATCTTTTTCTCTCTTTGAACTCTGAATTGTGTTGTGCAGTTCCCACTGGCACTGTAAATTAAAGGATAAAATGGTGACTTTCCACTCTGCTTCCCATAATGATGTATTCTTTGCTGAGCTTAGGTGAGAAATTTGAATGTTTCAGAAAACCAGATTGCTTTCTTTCCTGCCTCAGGGACCAAACTGGCATAACACAAGATTGTATATCATTCCAAAAATTTATACTTGCTTACAGTATTAGATTTTGTTTTAGCCTTTTATTTCTTCTCAACAGATTTTTCACAGCCACAATACTGGAGGCTGTTTCTGAAAACTGCTAATTTTTAAAAATAGACCAGTCAACCAAATTAGCAGGATGACTGAGGGAGAACTTTATTAGGGAGTGAACAGCCGTAAGGTCTTAATAAATCTTTTCAGTCATCTGAAAAAATGAAAAGCTTGGAGGGATAAGGAGGATGGGGCATGATTATCTCAGATTTATTCTTACAACCAAGCAAACCAAATGCATGATTTTGTATAAGTTACTTTGAAATTTCATTTCCACAGACTAAATTTCTTCTTGCCAGAGGGACACAGTCACTTTCTGTGAAAACATGAATTTAGAAACTACATGCCTTGTCTATTAGGGAGTATTTATTTTAAAATATTTGTCAGGTTCACCCCAACTTTTCCCTCACCAGCAAGCTTTCTAAATAACCTACATTATATATAGTTCATTATATTTTAATTAAAAAATATTTTCCCTGCTAGTCTGAATCCTTCCAGTGCAGGATTTATGTCTTCATTTGTGCCTAGCATACATGGTAGGTACTTGAAAAACAATTGAAATACGGGTTGCATCATTTTTGGAAAGTATAACTTTGCCTTTTTTTTAATGTGGATGCCTTCTATGATATATGATGAGGTTTTCAAGAGCACAGTTTGTGTCTGGCATATAGTAGGCACCCATTAAAATGTTTGTTGAATTGAGCTGATTGTTTCTCATGAAATTGCATCCTTGTTCCAATACTTAGTAGTTAAACCAGCATTTGTGGAAAATATTACAGGGTACTGTGAAAGTCAAAAGGAAAAGCCGAATCTTATCTGGAGTATTGAGGGAAATTTCTATGGAGAAGTGATATCTGAGCCAAGATCATAAAAATGAGTAGGCAGCGGTGGTGGTAAAAAAGGTATGCATAGGAGGATGACAGATAAGGAGGGAGTACATTTGAAATAGAGGCTGGAGTATGTGCAAAGGCCTGAGGTAGATAG
Organism: Phyllostomus discolor; assembly: GCF_004126475.2. Lineage (NCBI taxonomy): Eukaryota > Metazoa > Chordata > Mammalia > Chiroptera > Phyllostomidae > Phyllostomus > Phyllostomus discolor. The sequence goes on along the minus strand of NC_040912.2, from coordinate 67,877,894 downwards.
GGTGGTTGGTGCATTAAAAGAACAGGAAAAAAACACACACAAAAAACAGCTTTATTGGAGCACAAAATGGAGTAGAATGATTTTAAGTGAAACAATAATAAACATAATAATAATAATAAATTTTCCTTTCAAGTCCTTTCTTGCTGCTATGCAAAAATAATGAATGAATGAATGAATGAATGAAATAAAAATAAAAACGTAGAGAGCCCTAAGAGAAAATGTGGGCAGGTCAGATAGGACATTTATGAAGCAGTCTAGGCAAGAGAAGATTGTGGCTTGTACATGTGTGTGTTAATGGTGGTGATGTTGAGAACTGGTGTCACTCAAATATATTTGGAACTTAAATCAATGAGGCTTGCCAATGGATTGGATAAAGGGTAAAAGAAAGGAGAAGTTCAGAATGATTCCAAGTGTCTGCCTTTGTAAAGAGGATTGGTGTCCCTTCCATTAAGGAATGAAACATAAAGAAAGGCAGAGGTACAATATTATGTAACTTTGAACATATTGATTTTGATGTATTTCTGAACATCTAAGTGGTGATATTTAGAAGACAGCTGAGCCCTGGCTGGTATGGCTCAGTGGATTGAGCACCGCTCTATGAACCAAAGTATTCCTGGTTTGGTTCCCAGTCAGGGCACATACCTGGGTTGTGGGTCAGGTCCCCGGTTGGTGGTACATGAGAGGCAACCACACATTGATGTTTCTTGCCCTTTCTTTCTCCCTCCTTTCCCCTCTCTAAAAAGTAAATAAATAAAATCTTAAAAAAGAAGAAGAAGACAGCTGATATACTCCTCTGGAGTCAGGTGGAGACTGGGCTGCAAATGTAATCAGTCATTGACATGAAAGAATAGTTTTGAGCTGAAGCCACTTGCTGGATTAATTGGCTTGGGGTTAAATATAGAATGGAAAGGGAAGTTGAGGCCTTAGACTGATACCAACATTTAATTAAAAAGTACAGGAAAATGGGCAAGTAAAGGACATTGAGAAGGGGTGCAGAGAAGCAGGAAAAAAACAAAAAGGAATATGTTGGTATACAGGGGGAAAAACAAGTGTTGCAAGAAGGAAGGTATAGTCAGCTAAGCAGAAGACCCAAAATGTTTGACTTAATTTAATAACATGTTGGGATGAGGAATAAAAGGTGAGATATGACAGTAAGGCTTTGAGAAAGTTGCTATCAAAAAGCTTCTTTCTGTTGACTTCTCTGTCTCTCATACCAAATTGGAAACTTTTCTAAGTAAGAGGGTTTTGTGTTTTGTTTTTTCTTATTTAGACTAGGTTATCTACAGAGAATTAACTAATAGGGACACTGGAGTTTTGTAGAGAACAGAATGGGCTTGAATTAAGCTTTTCAGAGTGGAAGAGATCACATGTGGTAGGATTACATAGCAATAATGGCCCAGTGAAAGTTAATAAATATGCAGCAATTATAGTGACACTAGTTTGACACACATTGTCATTGTATTAGCTGAGCCCAGCTACAAGATGTAGGCTAGATAAACCAAATAGTTGGCTTCATCAGGAGTTGATTATTTTCATGATCAGAAGATCAAAGAGAAGGGGCAAAAGAATTTTGGGTTAGGGTTAGGGTTAGGGATATGGTTAGGGTTAGGGTTAGGGTTAATGTGAAACTTACTGACATAATAATCCAGGCAGTTTAAGCTGATTAACAAGGGAAATGAAGACAAGTATGGGAGCCAGCTAATGAATAAGGAGAGGCCTAAGAGAGTAATATAAAAGTGCCAGATGTCATGATGGGGTAGAAGTATGATCATATGGGGGTACTTCAACAACCAAGCTGGTGGATAAAAAGAGGCCAGCAATAGCAGCATCAAGAAAATAGAGGTGACAATGAAGTGGAAAAAAAAATCATATGGGTGGTACTTCAACAATTAAGGTTTTGCTCTTGAAGAAGGATGCTTAAATTAGTGGAGACAATATGGTTTCAGGGGAGAAGTATAGAACACTGGTTGTGAGACTGATTGCCTGGAGTGTAGCACAAAAGTTTATGGGACATGAGAAGGTCAAAATGAGACACTTGGGTCTAATAACAAGGGTATCATTAAGGTCATTCGTATCAACATGCACCAACAATCTTGATAGGAATTGGGTTGCAGAAGGAAACTGAAATAAGTGCACTTAAGAAACCTTAATTAAATGACCCACAATAGAAAAATAGTTGAATGAGAGGTAGTGGTAATTGGAAAATTATTAATTACCCTGTGACTGTTGGCTAGAAACTTTTGGAATAATCCCAAATGGCTTTCAACCTAAGTGAAAGTAGAATAATCCATTTAAACTAATTAAAAATATAATATCTTAAGTTTTCTGCCTCTGGAACCATATTTTCTATGTAAATAAACTACTAGAGTGAGTCCGTTATTGTTAAAATATGGCACAATTAGAGATTCTGAATATGAAATAAAAAGTATTGATAATGAGGAAGTGTGAAGATGTTTTCCAAACAGAAGTTTTTGTTTTGCATTGTCTATTTCTTTTCTAGTAGAAGAGAATTAAAGCTTCATAGTCAGATTTAGCATCAGAGAAAAAAGTTAAACCTCAGTTTCGTAGATTCACTGAAAAAGAAACCTTAGAAAATATCTGAAACATAATAAATCAATTTAAGGAATAAAACAGTGCATACTATATCATAATGCCAAAAATATCATGGAAACACTGATTTTTCTACGTCTTCCACAGGAAAAAAAAATCCTAGCTAGCTAATGTTAATCACCTAAGAGAAAGCACTAATTTAAAATATTCAGATAGAAAGTGTCAACTAACAGGTAGTAACAGGAGTTTTCCTTTTCCTGTCAACTTGAAGAACTTGTTTCCATGCCTTTCAAATCGTAGTGCAATGCTGCTTCAGAATTTCAAGAATAATTTCTATGAAGTGGCATTTCATCGTGTTTTTAATTTGCATCTCTCTGATGGATAGTGATGCTGAGCATCTTTTCATATGTCTCTGGGCCCTTTGTATGTTCTCCTTGGAGAAATGTCTGTTCAAGTCTTTTGCCCATTTTTAATTGTTTTTTTTTTTTTGTCTTCCTGGAGTGGAGTTGTGTGAGTTCTTTATATATTTTGGAGATCAAACTCTTATCTGAGGTATTGTTGGCAAATATGTTTTCCCATATAGTTGGTTCTCTTTTCACTTTAATGCTGTTTTTTTTAGCTGTGCAGAAGCTTTTTAATTACAATGAGATAGCACTTCATGCCCATGAGAATGGCCATCATAAACAAATCAACAAACAAGTACTGGAGAGGATGCAGAGAAAAGGGAACCCTAGTGCACTGTTGGTGGGAATGCAGACTTGTGCAGCCAACTGTGGAAAATAATATGGCATTTCCTCAGAAAACTAAAAATGGAACTGCCCCTTGGACTCAACAACTCCACTTCTGAGATTATACCCTAAGAGCCCTGAAACACCAATCCAAAGAACCCATGCACCTCAATGTTCATAGCAGCACAATTTACAATAGCCAAATGCTAGAAACTACCTAAGTGCTCATCAGTAAATGAATGGATGAAAAAACTATAGTACATTTACACAATGGAATACTATGCAGGAGAGAGAAAGGAGGAGCTCCTACCCTTTGCAACAGCATGGATGGAACTGGAGAGCATCATACTAAATAAAGTAAGCCAGGCAGTGAGTGACAAATACCATATGATCTCACCTTTAACTGGAACATAATCAACAAAAGAAAAAAGCAAGCAAAATATAACCAGAGACACTGAAATTAAGAACTAGAGGGGAGGTAGGAAGGGATAATGGGGGGAAGGGTTTTTAGGAACTACTGTGGAGGACACATGGATAAAACCAAGGGGAGAGAGAAGAAAGGAAGGGAGGGGGGTTTTGGCTGGCATGGGTGGGGTGGGGGAACAGTGGGGGAAAATGCAGGCAACTGTAATTGAACAACAATAAAATAATTTAAAACAATAAAACAAACTAACAAAGAATAATTTCCATGAAAATGGATTAAATTGCACTAAAATATAAATTAGATGTCTTGCACTTAAGTTTTGATTATTCTTTCCATAGATATATGTATATGTATCTATGTGTGTATATATATTATAATTGAACCATTATTAATATTACATATCAAACAAATGTCAAAAATGAAGTCTATATTTTCTTCATAATATGCAAATATACATATATCTGGACAAATTAACCCTCAAGAAATTATGATTTACTTAGTACCTGATAACTCTTCAATTGTTAGTTATTTCCCTGATGAAAAAATAATTTACCTAAATGAAATATTAATGTTTGATATTATAGATTCCTTTTAACTATAGCCCTCAGTAATTTTAAAAAATGTATAATGCTCTAAAACTACTTATGATTTTATTGAATTGTTCATAGATTTTTTTCAGTAAATTAATTAGCCACTACCAATTACATAAATGTTGTGAACATTGAATCCTTCCTTTAAGTACACTGCGTCTTGAATAAACATTCTTCAGAATTACAGTATTGGGTAGAAGGTGCTAGTAGTTGCAATATCTACTCTATCCATATTATATTAAACTGTTGCAGGCACTTTTCATGCTTTTTACTTGGTTAGGATTTCAACAGAACTAACACAAAACAGGAAATTCCTGTTTAACTTGAATGTAGAACACATGATGGTGTAAAGAAGATCAGGAGTGCTCCACTGCATATACTATATGCTAATTTTAAAAAAAAGTAAGAAAAGAATAAAGAATAAAATTGAATCTAAATTTTTAAAAAAGGTGATAAAGCCTTGGTAACTGATAGGAAATATTATGTTTATGTTCTGATGGGGTAAGTGGATAAAGATGCTCCAGCTGCCAGTAACAGGCTTGTGAGCTGTAGACACTCCAGCCCCCTTATGAATTAAGCCAAAGGCTTGGGAGTTCCTACCTCAGCACATCTTACCCATGATTTCCACAAACTGGTGGGACACTAATTATTTAACATAATATATCACAGGTTTTTCAGGTGTTTTACCTATTTCTTTTAGTCATCCTAATTATTCCATATGGTAGCTACTTTTGATAAGATATTTCAAATAAAAGAAGGAAGATTCAGAGAGGCTAAATATCATGTCTAAAGTACCTTAGAATGGGGCCATGCTAAAAATCCAACTCAGACCTGTCTAACTCCATCTGTTCAGCGTACCATGTTACACTCTCTCCCAACAGCTTTCTGTCTTCTAAACTGGAGTAAATCATGCATATTGCCTTGGTCTTGATTAATATATGTAGCAAGAGAAAGATATACCAAAGAAAGGAGCATGTAGATTTGGTCTTAGCATGGTCTCCCAGTCTTTATCAAGTAGTTCTGACATAACATTGTCTCTTTTTTTCCTAATACTTTTTGCTCTTGTGTTTTTGTGCTCAACTCATGTGATTTAAAGAATCCACACACAGTATATCAAAGGTATTTTGCTTGGTGAACAGTTGTCTTCAAATATGTACCAGGGAAATATTTAGAAAACAAATCCTTTGAATTATGTCAAGAAGGGAAAATGGAAAACAATTATACCTATTATGCTCCCCAGTGAATACAAAACCAAAATTCATGTGTGTGTGTATGTGTGTGTGTGTGTAGGCAGGGGGTATTGGTCACAACTGTCTCATGAAGGAAATTGAGACAGAACAATAATAGGGTAGACAACAATTTCTAATATAGCATTTGGATAATGCTACTCTTGATACCTTTTTGTTGTATAGTCTATATTTTTTCAGATTATGTTCTTGGTGATCCTTCTGTCTTCACTATATGGTCTGTGTAAGTATTCTCATCATCTCCCAGGTCTTTACATTACTGTCATGGCATGTGGTGACCTGCAAACCTTCAGCTCTAGGTCAAATCTCTTTTGTGGGTTTGCTCTGTATGTACCATTGGGACCTCAAACCTGGAACTATCACAAACTGATCTCACTATTCATCTACCTGCATTATTCCTACCCTTCACCCCATTTTGTAATCATTTTGTTCTCCAAATTGTTCTCCAATTGATTAATGATATTGCTTTCACTTAGTCTTTGGAGCTACAACCTCAGCATTTATTTTAATTCCTTCCTCTTCTTCATATCTCTTAACTCATCAAGAGTTTAGGATTTTTACTCCTTAAATATTTCTGAGCTAGACTTTTTTTTGGTCTGTTTCTGGTGCCACTGCCTTGGTTCATTTTTTTAAATGAGTGACTGTAGGAGCCTCTTGACTTGGCTCCTTCCTGACCAGGATGACCTTTTAAAACTATAAATCTGAACATAACAGTCTTCTCCCTATATACTTTTCTTGACTTTCCATCACTTGCACAATCAAGAACCTCCCAATCGAGTGGAAACTCTTCAGTATGATTTTCCAGCCTCAGGTTTCACATCTTAACCCCTCATATATGGTACCCTTCCTTCAATAATATCAAATTATTTATACTTTCTATAACACATGAAGATGTTTCAAATACCTGTACTTTTTTTTTGGAATGCCTGAGCCCCTAAAATTCCTACATTTCAATCATGAACTTCTATGTCTCCTCCTAAAAGTAGCTTGGATGTCATTGTTCTCTTATGCTCTTATATCGACATAGTGCTCATTATATACAAAGTACTGTTAAAATGACTTATGTACATTAGCATTTTAATCCTCATAGTAACTACCTGAAGTTGGTATTATTTTCTCCATTTACAGATGAAAATACTAATTCCCAGAAAGGGCAAATACTTTTTCCAAGGATACACAGCTAGTTAGTAACAGAACCAGAATTTGAAGCCTAGTGTTTTCAATCCAAACACCACGTGCAGAAACACTACAGTCTGTCTGTTTCTCCCTTCACATTGTCTTATTATTGCATTCAAAGAGTGATGTTACAATTTTGTTTTTGTTTTGTTTATGACTACACTCTGAGCTCTTTGAAGACAATGTTGTAACTGCAATTTATCTCTACATTTTTACTCCCTATTATAGTGTTGGCACACAGTGGTAGAGTTGAATAAACTTTGATTTAATCAAACATTTTAAAACTTCCAGTTCAACGATGATCAACACTGGTGTTTGTTTCCTAAATTGTGTCGCATGCACATCTCTGCTGTGGGTGTTCCACAGGAAAACAATTGCACAGACCAACATATTTTTCAGGATTCATTTAGCCTGTTCCTCTTCTTGTAGTTTTACAATGCACAGTAATATATTTATTAAGAGCTCTATGAAGAACTCCTTATAAGGAAACTTGTTCACTTTTTTTAAATCGAGAACTTCCCGAATATACTGAACTTCTAAATATTACTTCTGTCCTTATCTCACCCCAAGAGTAGATATCACATTTTGTAGAGCTTTTGGAAGTTTCAAAGACTGTGCTCTGGGAAATACTGATTTAAATGATCAAGTTACCATCAGACATTCTAAAGCCATTATATCCTAACTCTAAGCTAATTTTCTAGTTGTTCTACCTCATACAGATACCCTTCATATATCCATACTTATGCATGTCTAAAAAATACCATCTTACTTTTTTATCTCTCTACCTTGGCTCTGGGCATTTCTTGAGTCTAAAATGACTCTCAGGCCTTGGCTCCATCTTTCAGTACTCAGCTCAGTTCCTACCTTTGGATTAATGTGTAGGTTACCTCTTCAGTGAGGTGATCTTTTCCTATGACTCCTTAGCAATTATTGCCTAAGCCATTAATTTTGCTATTAATCATGTACAAGTGTGTCACATATTTCTATTGTCTACTAGAAAGATATCTTTAACTCTTTGACCTACACCTGAATTCTCTCCCTGATCACCCAGTATAATTGAAACAGCAGGAACACCATAAAAGGCTGATCTTTTGTTACTGCTTCAAAATGGCACAAGGGGCATGCTGCAATCATAAGCTTCTATACGAAGTCACTGAAGGATGATTTCAAATAATGGAAAATTTACATATTTTATGTTGTACAAAAGGTTGATTTTGAGATTCCTAAAAAAAAGAATGCACATCTTAAAGATATCACTTTGAGTTTTATTTGAAATAATTACTCTTTGACAGGGAAAAGAAACTCTTTTCAAGAAGTAAAAGCAGATTTAATCTATTTTAATTAACTATTGATGCGCTGTAGTCCTTTACCAGATAGCTATACCTCTCTAGTTCCACCAGGGAAAAACAAATTACATGAACACATTTTTTGTGTGATGAGAATTGAATTATAAAGTAGCACACCTTTCTACCTCCTCAACAAGACAAATGTACCTACCAGAAAGCATGTGAATGATAAATGAAAGCTACAAAAAATGCATTTCCCTTCATTTTTATCACTAACCAATACCTACCATACCATGACAGAAACCAATAAACACTCAATGCAATTTATAGTCTCACTAACACATGGCATTTCCTCAGGAGCTTTCCTATGTCTAAACCACTACCTGAAACATATCGAATACTCCTACCTCCATTCTACTTTTAATATCTGTCATGATTCTGCCTTTAGAAAGACAAGTTAGTCATCTGATGACAAGTAGTTCAGTAACTACCTGACAAATCAGACATATATTTTTAAAAAAATCTTAATTTGATTTTAAGGTGACATTTATTGCTATGAATTTGGCAGAAATAACCTTATAGTGATGTACATGTGAAAGATATATTTTAGTGCTTATTTACTCATTTTTATTTGAAATATTTATGTATATACACACAGAAATGTGCTATTTATTTAATCTCACATAAAAACTATGCTATATTTTTGGCAAGTCATCAGAATAAGATGTCATCTCTTCACTCTTGCTTATCTTGGTTGTATCAGTATCAATATGCCTCACCCAGGACCCCTGGACCTGCCCCACTATCAGTCATGTTGGAGGAAATGTCAGCAGAAGACATTAGGGACTCACGGGGGTACACCACGCTAGATATCAGCAGTGACAGGCTTGGTAAAATTGGCTTAAAGTGGCACATGGTAAATGTTAACTTTAAAATTGAAAATAACAAATGTACTGGACTTACTTTAACATGCTCTTAATTATTTGCATTGGCCTTTAAAGTACAACAGCTATACAATATATTTTTACTTCTGGTCCTTTGCAAAATGTGAATCCTTTGCTTTCTCAAGACTTTATGAAATTTAGGTGGAGGTATTTAAGTCATACATCCAGCAGCTTTTATCCTTCATCCTGTTAACTGCAAATAAATAGTACCCAAGTTTTTTTTAATTCATTCCCAAAGGGTTTTTCTATACAGTCAAATATGAATCCACCTGCATATAGTTAAATATTATCTCATCTTTATGTTAATAAAATAATGTCCCTGATTTTATCTGCAGTGCCTGTCATTATGCCTGGGATTTGTAATTTGCTTCATCAATGTTTGTGAAAGAAAAGGAAGTGGGGGAGGAGAAATAAAAGGGGGAAGAAGGCAATACAAGAGAAATTCATAAAGGGTCCTAAAAAAAATCAATGCCAATAAAAAAGGATCCTAGAACTCATTTCCTATATTGCATATGTCAATAATGAACCTAAGAGAGATTAGCATTAATAGGAGTTATTTTATTACTGGCAGAGCTGAGTTTAGAACCCTAGCCTGAATCACAGGCTTGAGATGGACAGGGAACAAGTGTTTTTTTTTTTTTTTTTTCATTCACTGTATTAGCCACTTTTCCTCCCCCCCACAAAGTCTATGGATTTTTAAAATTTTTCTTGCTTTATACTATTTCCTCATCTTTAAAACATGTTTGGAAAATGCAACAAGCTATAAGCAATTTTTTAAAATTAAGACGATAACATTAAGAGATATCACAAATATGGAGATATTCAGTGTTGGTGTATTCTTTCAGCAATGCCAGAAAGGTAAGAAAAATGACAAGTACTAATAAGACCCATGGCACTAATGAGGGGGTCTATTGCCATATATCATCTTCAACTTTTCCCCAGGGTTCATTAATATGTCATGTTGATCATGTCATTTTTAATAAATTCAAGAGTGACTCATTTCTGGCTGACAGGTAAGTGCAGATACTGTTACATTACCTCTTAAGCTCTGTCAGTGATCTTGTCAGAAAATAAAACAGAGCATCCATATTAGGAAAACATAAAAGTCCAACCTTTCCATTTTTTTGTCTTAGTATTTAAAGATTTCCTGTATAGGCTCTGTTAAATTAATACTTTTCAAGCATGGTCTGAACAAATAAAAACCATTTTTGTAGCTTCACACAAAGTTTATATTATTATTGTTTTTTAATCCTGAAAATAGATCTTCTTTTTTTTGTTTTAGTTTCAACGATGTGCAAAAAATATTAGACATGCTTTTAAAAAATCTTGATATTTTTATGTATTTGTTATATGAAGAAGAGAAATTAAATTTATATTTTCTTAGGCAGAAAACAGTCATTGTATCTGGACAAAATTGCTTCGATGATGTCTCTGATAAATAAAGTTTGCTATATGAATGTTTATATATAATTATATAAATGTGCATTTTTCCAAAGATGATAGGTTCATATTTTATATTACTTTTATAACATTTCAATTCCACTTATGTAATTATTTTAAATCATAAATATTACATTTAAAAAATGGAGAATCATTTATCATGTTGGCAATGGGGTGATTCGGTTAAGTTTCTGAAGGAATCTGTGGTTGTCATCTCTTGGGGTATCCTCTTACCTGAAAGGAAGAAGTATTATTCTCCACACACCTAAGGTCACAGATTATCTCATTGAGGAACAATGGAATCCTCCTATTGAGTAATTGGGTTAAGGTATTGTAGTTAATTTAATCTCTGGAGGAGACACCTTATAAAGTCTTGGGAGCTTTGATCCAGCCATCTTCCCATGTGGGCAGTGCACAAGAGAAAGCCAAGCAGAACAAAGAAAGAATCGTGGAAATGTGGGAGGGACGAAGGAGACACATGATTCTCTGAGGTCCTGACCTCTTCCCAACTCCTTCATACAAACCCCAGGTCATTCTGCATACCTTAATTTTCTGAGACAATTTTATTTAGTACAAGTTGCCCGTTTTTGTTTTGTTTGGCTTTGATTTGCTTTTCTACACAAGCTTTCTCGAATCAGTTTGTCACTTATGAGCAGAGTCTTGTTGGGTACTCACATCACAATGGTGGTTGTGGGCAGTGGTGAAATATGTTTATGGGTGCAAAGGAGAATATATACAGATTAAGTTTTTTTTTTTTAAATTAATTTGACTGCCAGAAATGAGGCTCCAGTAGAATGGGTAGAACTACAGGTGAACAGGCCAGAAAATTATGGGTATCCATCAGACTGCACCCATGAGAGAAGATGCCTCCAGAAGTCAATGGCTAAAATCTAGAAGAGGAGAATATGAAATCAGGGAGGCTTTACAAATAGTTGGTTCATGATACAAGAGGAAGGCATCCTGTAATTTCATAACAGAGGCCCTACCATGACAACTGAGGCCAAAGAAAACTACAGTATTTAAACACAAGTACTTTGATAGGGCCTGTGAAGGCAGAGCTCAGCTACTAAAAGTGAATTTTAAAATGGAGTCTTAGTTGCAGAAAGTAAGTTAAGTACTCAAGTACGGTAACCCAGAGGTTCACAAGCAGAGGTGATTTTGCCCCCTGGGAACATTTGGCGGTATCTGGAAACCTCGTTGGTTGTTACAACTGGAGTAGGGGTTTGTTAGTGACATCTAGTGGACAGAGGTCATGGATACTTGTAAGCATCCTCAACTGGGAGGGACAGCCTTCTACAATAACAAATTAGGTAGTCCAAATGCCTATAGTACTGAGGTTGAGAAACCCTGTTTAACCAATAAATAAGCTTAAAGTGGAGACTTTAGATACTTCATAGAGAATCTCTAAGTTCTAACCTTTGGCCTTTAATGGTTCTGATTTATGGAGTTAAATTTATTTGAGATAACAAATATAAGTTGTAGGGTGAAGAGCTTATTCTTGATTGAGTCAAGTTCTACTTCCCACTGTCACAGTCAGTCAGTCACTGTAGTTATTTTTATCTACTATTTTTCTTAGCATATATCCAGCCTGTGAATGTAGCACCCAACAGAACTCTATCTCAGTAACTCAGGGGCTTGTCAGTACTGTGGTTCTTGAAGCTTTAAGCAATTCCATCATTACAACCTAAGCCAAAATATAGAATAGGCCTTGTATTCTGATTCAATAGGGCTGAATCACAGATGTGATTCATCTACCTTGTCTCTGCATTAGGCCTCAGCCAGCATAGCTATTTATATTGCCCAAAGATTCTGAATGATGCCAAGTTTCAGAGAGGCACCCCTCCACACCTTCACCCAAATCTGGGAATTCAGCAGTATTGTTCCATAGACTCTCCATGAAACATCATTAAGAATGTTCCTATCTTGACCTCAACAATCATTGCTTTAGTATCCTATTGCTACCATAACAAATTACCAAAACTTAGTGTGTTTAAAGAATACAGATTTGTTATCTGACACTTTTGGAGGTCAGAGATCTAACACAGGTCTCACTGAGTTGCATTCTTTACCAGAGCTCCTGGGGAGACATTGCTTTCTTTCATTTTCCAGCTTCTGGATGGTTGTCTTGTTCATTGGGCAACGAGCCTTCTGTCATTAAAACCAGCACTGACCAGGTGAATCTTTCTCAGAACACCATCTCTCTGTGTCTGACCCTTTTGCCTCTTTCTTCCTTCTCTGAAGAGCTGTGCTGCAACAGGACAACACAGACATTCTCCTGATCTTAAGGTCAGCCCTTGTGACACAACATATTCATTGATTCTGGGGATTAGGACGTTATCATCTTTGGGGGAGAATTTTTCTTTCTACCATACTTACCAAAAGACCATTTTTCAAAAAGTACATAAGAGTTATAAAGTTGTGTTAGTCACAAAATTGGGTTTGGACATTTGAAAGGGAATAATTATATTAGACATTCAAACAAAGATATTACAACCTTGAAGCTTTAGAAGGAATACATTTCTTACTACAGTCTACCTCCTGAAATCTTCACAAAACAAGTGGAATTATAATTTGTCAATTTCAAACATTACATTATTACATACCTACTAATTTTATTGTTACCATAGATTAAGTATGTATTTCTAATTTTATTAATCTTTTGATGTCACAAAAATACTGCCCATATGCCAGTTCTCCAGCCCTAAAAATGCAATTCTCTGTCAAAACTACAGAAGGTAAAAATAACCTTCCTTTTTACATGGGGAACAAAGTCAAAGCAAAGCAAGTAGAGGAGTGGGGAATACTGCAATGCTGCAGGTGATCATTTACATCGGCGAGGAGATGATGTTTCAAAGATATTGACAAACTGGGACCACTGATATCAATAATAAAGTGGATAGTTTTCTATATCTTAAAATTACCCCTTGGAAGAAGTATACTTTAGCCTTTGATATACTTATTAACTTATTAGTAGTTTATAGGAAAGGGCAAAGAAAACCACCCAACTGCTTCACACATCTTTAGGAGTGAAAATAAAAATAACATAAAAGTAGATCAATACTGCATTTTTTTTTCCCAGGAAACCAAGGGATTTCCATCATATCCATTCTATACTGGTGACTTCATAGAAGAATGTCACAGACACTTATGCACATAATGATGCCTCTAAATAGATAAAAACATACTCTACTTATTCTTTTTAGTAAGTCAAGGAAATAAGCAGTGCATTTAGAAATGCTTACATCCTAAAATAATAAAACAATACTTACGGATTAAATGAACACTTTAAGCACTTAAAAGGGTTTTTGTGTATCCACAATACCTAAGCTATTCTAAAAAACAAATGTCAGGAAATAAGCAAACAGATCCTCTCTCAGGTACAAAAAGTTCGTGAATTTAAATAATTTAAAGACATAGAATAGGAGAAGCTATATGATATAAATGTCAACTGAATGGCACAAAAAATAAGGGATTTAAGATGTGTGTTTTTGAAAATAAATGCCATATATCTTAGCTATCTTTTCATTTGTATTTATACCTATATGTATACATACACCTATACCTATACTTACACCTGTATCTATATCCTGGCCTGACCACATGCATTCTGAGGCCCCGGAAGACTTAGAACACAACTACACTTCTTATGTCTCATGTGATGATCAACAGTTGCTTGATCTCAGTGAACAATATTGTTTTTGGTTTACTGCTTTCCCTGCGGTACTGAGTATTGACTTTATCAGATACAATACAGTAACTAAATGACAAAGAAGTCTAATACACATTTTAACTTCAAATCCATTGTTATTTAACTTCTATATAGTCTATATTTCAAGTTACACTTCCTAGCTTAACACAACCATGGCTCAATTACACGCCCATAGCTCAGAGGAGTTGTACTCGTTTCATAACTCAGCAATATATTATAAAAAGGTTTTACAAAGCACTTCATTAAGATCATACCCTCATTCATTGCAAGCTCAATGGTATAATTATTTAAAATATGTAGATTATATAAAGTAAACTATACAAGAAGATAATCCATGTATTTTTTTTTAGAATTTTTTTAAATTTATTTATTTTTAGAGAGGGAAGGGAGAGAGATAGAGAGAGAGAGAGAGAAACATCAATGTGCGGTTGCTGGGGGTTATGGCCTGCAACCCAGGCATGTACCCTGGCTGGGAATTGAACCTGGGACACTTTGGTTCCCAGCCTGCGCTCCATCCACTGAGCTATGCCAGCCAGGGCTCATGTATTTTTTTTAATTGCAGGTGCATTTTAAGTCCGCAAGAATATTTAAAATAATGCTGTACTATTTATCAAAGTTTTTCTTTTTTGTAACAAAATAAATCATCTTCAGATGGCAATAGAACATTTCACTCTCAGGCACAGTGGCATGTGACTAAATAGCCTTAAAATAGCAACCAGCTTTGCAACAAACAACCAGAGAAAGTATTGCAGCATTAATTCACATAATGAGACTGATTTGACATTGCCTTTTTCAGTATTTTCATGTCTTAAGATAAAGTCCCCTCTGCCTTATTTCAATGGTGAAAATATATTTATTTAAAAAAAATCTCGGTACATAGAAATAAACATTTATCGTTCCCAGAAGCTGGACTGCAGTAGGTGGGAATGATCACCATGCTGTGCTGGCTGTTCCTTGTCTTCTCTAGTCACCATCGGCTTTGTGAGAAAGGGATGCACAGGGGACACTTCCTTAATTGAGTTCCTTTCATCTGAAGATTTCAAAAGCTTTGCTGATGGCTATTATTTACGGTTGCTGAATAAATGGGAGCGCTGAGCCAATGGGAGGCTATAACCAACCATTCTATAAATGAATTACAAAGCAGTGGAATCTTGTTAAAATAAGTTAGGATGAAAAATGTCTTAGGTGTTCTGCTTCATTCAGAGTCCACCTTTCTTTTTTTTTTTAAATAAACTTTCTCTGCATGTCTTAGGTATCCTGCTCCATTTTGAACTCACCTTCCATTTTTTAGAAATCAACTTTCTTTGCTTTGCAAATTTTTCTTACATTCTTAAGTTAGTAATGACCTTGTTTACTTGTTGAGATATTTTCTTTGATATGTGGGCCAGCTGATATACTACCCATGTGCACAAGAGGGTGGGTAGAGTGCATATGACATATGACATGCAATTTGAATATGCTTGAGGGTATAATTTATGCAGAAAAAAAACAAAAACCCAAGTCTTTATACTGAAAATTGATGGAAAAGTGAGTAGAGGAAATTACTGTTAGGAAAGAGAGTTAGAATATCCAAAAAGCCAGTCTATGACAAACTAGTTTTGGGCAGGAGCTACAAAGAAACAGATGAGAGGAGCTGAGTACAAGAGGCAGAAACACATGGCTAAAGATAGGGGAATGGATATAACTCCTTATAAATACAATATTTTTTTTTGCTAATGAAATATCCATGAAAGCTTTTCAAAGTCATAGCTCCCACACTTAACCTGATTTAGATGAATCATCTGAATCACCTCAATATCATACATGTTATTGTTACATATTCCTACTGTGTGTTTCTTGGAGATAATGATGTATTAGATCTGGCTTAGGGTCCAAGAATCTGAACAATATTTTAACTAGATTCTGTGGTGAATCTGAAGGTACAAATTCTTCAAAAGATCCAACTTTCCACCATGGCTGGTACCTATGAAGCACATTCAGCTGAGAGCAGCATATATTTTGCTACTTTCTTCCACTAACTTTGAGAAAGGCAATTTCAAATAAGAACTAGGGTAGGGTAGGTCTGGAGAGGCATCAAAAGTCACACTTACACACTTATACTCCAGTGTGAACAATCTTTACCTTAAGATATTATTCCATTATCTTGCTTAGATTTTGCTCCCTGCTTTTTTGTTGGTTTGAACCATTGGATAGTGACCCCAATGCAGCCCATTTGAAAGATAAATTTTTTCTGAAACTTTAGGTTGTGCTGTAGTCTGCTCACATTGCCAAGTTTGTCTTTAGCTTTACTTTGTATTCATACTGGTGTCACAAATTTAATAGGAGCAGAATGGGAGAAACTTCCAGTCAAGGCTTTTGTGAGTGTGGCCCTGGATGAGCATAGGCCTTCTCTCACAGTACATTCAGTGCCCTGAATCAAGATTTCTTTTTTTTAAAGATTTTATTTAAATTTATTTTTTAGAGAGGGAAGGGAGGGAGAAAGAGAGAGAGAGAAAAACATCAATGTGTGGTTGCTGGGGGTCGTAGCCTGCAATCCAGGCATGTGCCCTGACTGGGAATAGAACCTGTGACACTTTGGTTCACAGCCCGCGCTCAATCCACTTAGCTACACCAGCCAGGGATTGAATCAAGATTTCTTAATCATGCTAATGACATTCTATTAATGTTTTTAAAGAGTGATCTTTGCTCCTGAAGCACACACATTGGTGTCCTAGTTAAGATACACATTTCCAGGCTACATAACCTACTGATTTATTAGAATCTATGTGTGCAGGAATTAGGAGTCTTCATTTTAAAACTAAGTTCTGCAAGTAATTTTCATGTACCTTAAAGTTTGAAAATCACTAGAAAACACAGTGGTTGTTTAATTAAAAAATATTTACCTCATGAATTGATTCTATAAACAATAATCTAATGTCTTCTGTGTACAAATACTTGGTAGGGTCTGGGAGTATAAAGATGGTTTGAAAGAGTGTATTGCATTCCAGTGGAGAAGACAGACAAGTTAATAGATGGCTGAAACAGCATGGTAAGTGCTATGATAAATAGAGTTTATTAATGAAGGGCCTCCCTTCCATTTCAGATATTCTGAAAAATTGTTGTTCGACAGCTGTAACTGTGATAACACTAGTTTGCCTTACTGGAGTGTCAGTTGTTTGCTATTTACTTTATAAAATTAAAAAAATCATAAAATGTTGCTCTTAAATTTTCCCATGACACGTAGTATTCTTCCTAATTATACAACCCTTTTACAATGAGATATTAATGGCATAATTGTTGAAACAGAAAATTGCTGTGTTCAGATATAACTTTTAAAAAACATCAAAACAAAAGGGCCGTGTTAAGACAGCTAGCCCTGCCAGGTGTGGCTCAGTTGGTTGGGCACTGTCTGCAAAGCAAAAGGTCTCTGGTTTGATTCACAGTTGGGGTACATGCCTGGGTAGCAGGCTCGGTCCCAGGTCAGGGCATGTTTGGGAGGAGGCCAGTCGCTGTTTCTCTCTCACATGGATGTTTCTCTTCCTCTCTTCCTCTCTCCCTGCCCCTCTCTCTAAAAAGTAAATAAATAAAATTTAAAAAGAACCAAAGTACTTTGACTTCTGTTTTTGCTGCTGCTCAGTTATTTGCTATATAATGTTTTTTAGGATAATATAATAGAGTTGTTGATGTTTTGTAGGCACAGCCTTATTGAAATATTAATTTAAATACTTAGGTAGGGATAAATTACCTACTGGCAAAACATATATAAATATTATGTGAAGAATAACATTAGAGTAACAAAATCTTTCACTACCTATTCATTATTTGTTGCTAAGGTTTTCCACTTGTTTGATTTATACAAGATTTTTGCAAATATGGATATTTAACACAATACTTACAACACTATATAAATATTTAACTTTTTTATTATATTACATAAGTGACAGGACATCTAATATTTATTTTTTTAAAGAGAAGAAGTAAAACCCAAGTATTTTCTAATGCAGAAGCCCATGGTCATTCACTCAGATAATATACAATTTTTCTTAAATGTAATGTAAGCTCCGCAAATACACTAGAGACTCCATTCTCAGAGTCCACAATGTTGTCTGGTGGGCAACATGATATAACAAATAAAATAATAGTTACTGCTGAACCAAATAAGGTGTTAAAATATTATATATTGTATTAAATATTAGGTAAAATATAAAATATTAAAAATGTGCTTCTATTATTTACTATGTGCGATAGCCAAAACTAAAGGGAATACAAAGACCAGTAAAGTTCTTATATTCAATAAGCTAGATGAAACAGTAACATATACATTATAATTTAAGTTAAAGTAAGGTAGATATCAAGAGGAACTAAAAGCAAAGATACCAAAGGAGGGTGAGATTGACTTCAGGTAGAGTGATGAATAACAGCTTCATGGAGAAGAGAGAACTGAGGCAAACTTTAAAACTGGTTTTTATTAAAGGTAATGAATAACAATGTTCATTATTTCTACAAGAGTACATTCTACTGAACAGCTGCTCTACTAAGTACTGGGCTAGTAAGATCGTATTTAATATCTCCACATTTGATCTTGATGTTCCTCTCCCCATTTTACAGGTGAAGAGACTGCTATTAAGAGGGGTTAAGCAATGTTGCAAAGGTCACACAGCATTATCAAGGTCATACAACATTACTGCAGAGCTAGGATGCCAAGCCAGTTTTCTCAGACTTAAACCCATGTGTTTTCTGCCATATTGCCCACCATCTTTCCCTAAAGGCATGACTGAATTCAAACAAAACCTGTGAAAATAAAAGGATATTCAGACAATCACCAGCTTTTGGCTATTTGGTGTTATAATCTACTTAAAGAATCTGAAGTAAAGCATGGCATTTCTCTCTAGAAAAGTGCCCATACACATGTCAATTGTGATTTTTAGTTTCTCCATGAATCTAAGACGAAATCTGATGAGTTTAGATCGTTGTGTCTACTGGTCATTGTCTATCAATTCAGGGCATCGGGTCTCTGGGATGCCTTTACCTCAGGACTGGGACCCAGCAAAGGATGGTGCACAACGAATAAATGGGGAAGGAGCTCGTTCTGCAATAAAGGTTCTTTACAACTTCAGGTCTTTACTCCCCTCCCTCCTTTTCGATCCGCGTGTCCCATGGACTGTAGCCTAGCTTCTTTATCTCCACTGCCCCCACCACTGAGACATGTGCTCTGTCATGTGGATTCTTCTAGCAGTCTCCTCATTGTTTTTCACCACCAGCTTCTCATTCACTCTGATCCATTCTCTGCAGTGCCTTAAGAGTACTTTTCCTTTGTAGACAGTGTTTAACTCCCTTTTTAAAAATCTCTTTTGCTTACTTTTTACACTAATTACTGAACTTCAGCAAGGTATGAGCCATCCTACATTCCACAGGTGGGCCTGAACCATACTTCTTTTTCATTTAAAAATCAAAACAAAAAAACACTCATTGATTATCTCACACATATGATTGTATTTATTTGTATTCATTTCATTTTCTTTTTTCCTTTACTTTTCCATAAAATATTACTCATACTTTTAGAGCTAGCTCAAATTTTGTCTCCTCTGTGAAGCTATCACCCCCTTCTCAACTCATTCTCTTGCATAACACTTTGTTCAGACATCTCTTTCAGCCACATTTTACAGAAGTGGATTTGTTGTATGTAAGTCTATTTTGCAGAGGTACAAGGCTGAAGCCACTGCTCCCTGATGTTTGTATAGCAGTCATTCAACACGCTTCCTGGAATATAGTAAATGTTTAGTAAGTAACATTTTAAAAGTGAATACATGAGTGCATGATAATAGAAGTTTCATATTATTTCCAGAACAGTTCTCAATGTATATTTTCTTCTATGTTTGTGTTTTAAAAATTTACTAGTGTCCATTTTCAATGATCCCTTCTACTAGGTAAATATCATTATTTAATTATTAAAGGAAATACACTTATTATATATGTACATATGTCTGTTATATTATTTAGACATATACATTTATCTTGGTACTGGTATGCATTCAAAAAAATGACCAGCTTTACAACCAGCTGGTTGAGATATAATTACTTAAAATATATTTGGCGGGCTAAAGGGTAATATATAATATATATGTATATTTTGTGTATATATAAATGTTTCAAAACATGTTCAAACTCTTAGAAGCAGCACTAATGTTTTTAGAAGTTTGTTCATAGTAAAGATACAGTAATTTTACTTAACTACTAACTCTAATTGTGTTTACTACAATATTTTTAAGTAGTTAGAACTTATCTGAAATTTTTAACGAGCATGATAATATGTTAATTATATATTAAGTGAACAATGAGTTACAAAATGGTATAGACACTAGTAATAATGCACACTTGATTAATATATACATTGTAGATGCCAGGAAGACACTTAAAAGGAGATCATGCTGGAAAAATATAAAAATAAAATAAAAAGAAAGTAAATCTTAGGAAATTAAAATATGTCAAAAATTGAAAATGATAAGGGTCAGCTATCATTCATGTGTTTGATAATAAAATCAGTTTAAGATCCTGCAAAGTAGACATTATATTCCAGGGATTTATAGAAGTAAAACCACTAAAATTTCTACTACATAAAAAGCTGTTAGAAATCAGGTCATGCTTTACATTTTCCCTGAATTCAGATGAATAATTCAATAAAAGGAAAAAATGAATTACAAAAGAACCATTTTATTCCCTCTTATACATTATATTTTAAGGTCAAATTTACCTAACATTTTATAAATGGAAGAACTATGGGTGAACATTTAGGAATCATTACAATGTGTTATAAGAATTGGGAAGATGTAAATGTGGCCCTCATGCTTGCTGACATATGTTTCTTTTCATGTTGCAAAGCAAACACATCTTTTAATATAGGACATTTTATTTATATTTTTAAATGAGCATGTGTTAAAGATTTGTTCTTCTCACTAGTAAATGAGGGGACCAGAGAGATATTATAATGTATTCAAAAAAGAAACTCATCAGGGATATTAAAATAAATGTGCAGATAGTGGTCAACATTATTTTTGTTCAAGGGTAAAATAAAATATTTTAAATTAGTTATTATGTTCCCAATCACTGGGCATAGAATTGTGTGTGAGTATAAAACTTTAATGAAAATATGCCCCATGTGCTATAAAATGATTACAGATATATGATAAATGTTGATTTAATGAGAGATCCTTAGATAACTTTAAATTATTGATATAATCATTCTATTTCTTTCATTCTTTCATTCAACAACCTCTGAATGAGGGTCTAATCAGTACCGTACAAAGCTTGCTAGTGACCAAAATGCCTTTTCTGCCTTCATGGATTTCAAATTCTAGCTCGTAAGAAATGCCTAAGAAAATAAATATATGTATTTGTAAGGTGTTATGTTCATTTATGAACATAGAAGGGGAAAGGGTTAGAGAATTCAAATGACTTGGACTTTAAAGTTTGAATTAGGCTGAGTTAATGTCGAGGAAAACCAGTACTCTTTTGGGAAAGGGAATAAAAATAGTAGAGGCTTTAGAGGTGCAAAGGAAGTTTTGGATGGTAAGGGTTAAGACTTTTTTGCATCCGGTTCTGTGTTGACCTTAAGAACTACAGTTGATGACACTAGAAAAGAAAAATGAGCAAAAGTGAACAGAATACACATGAATGAATTATCATTTCACTGAAGGGGTGTCAAACTCATTTTCACTGGTGGCTACATAAGCTTCAGCCTAGAGGTTGCCTTCAAAGGGCCAAATGTAATTTTAGGATTGTATAGATGTAACTACTCCTTAACTAGGGGCAAGGTACTCAGCACTGCTTTTGGATGGAAACAAGGTGCCAAGCTGGATAAAAGAAGACAAGCAACCCAATTAAAAAATGGGCAAAGGACTTGAACAGACACTTCTCCAAGGAGGACATACAGAGAAGCACATGAAAAGATGTTCAGTATCACTAGCTATCAGAGAGATGAAAATTAAAACCACAATGAGATACCATTTCACACCAGTCAGAATGGCCATCATAAACAAAGCAACAAACAACAAGTGTTGGAGAGGTTGTGGAGAAAAGGGTACCCTAGTGCACTGTTGGTGGGTCTGCAGATTGGTACAACCACTATGGAAAACAGTATGGACCTTCCTCAGAAAACTAAAAATGGATCTGCCTTTTGACCCTGAAATTCCACTGCTGGGGCTATATCCTAAGAACACTAAAACACCAATACAAAAGAACCTTTGCACCCCGATGTTCATAGCAGCACAATTTACAATAGCTAGGTGCTGGAAGCAACCTAGATGCCCATCAGTAAATGAATGGATCAATAAACTATGGTACATTTACACAATGGAATTCTGTGCAGCAGAAAGAAAGAAGGAGCTCCTACCCTTTGCAACAGCATGGATGGAGCTGGAAAGCATTTTGCTAAGTGAAACAAGCCAGGCAGTGAAAGACAAATACCATATGATCTCACCTTTAACAGGAACCTAAACAACAAAACAAAGAAACAAGCAAAATATAACCAAAGTCACTGAAATAGAGGACAGACTGACAGTGACCAGAGGGGAGAGAAGAGGGAATTTCAGGGGAGAATGGGAAGGGTTTACAGGAACGAATTTAAAAGACACATGGACTAGGGGGAGGGTGGTAATGGGAGGGAAGTGGGGAGGGTTGGGTGGGTAGGCTGGAATCGGAGTAAAAGGGAGAAAACTGTACTTGAACAATGATTAAAATAAAATAAAATAAAATAAAATAAAATAAAATAAAATAATAAAACAAACAAGGTGGAGGGCCGTATTTGGCCTGCTGGCCTTGTGTTTGCCACTTGTGATATAATGGAAAGCCAGATATGGTTTTATTTGTTAGTTTGTTTGCCACAGAATGTCTTTATTTGTTTGCTTATGTAATAAGTAGGTAGGTAAGTTGGCAAGCTGGCTCCCTTGCTGGCCAGCTGACTGGCTGGTGATTTAAAAGAGAAGTAAACCAATCGGAAAATTTAGAATGATAATCAAGAGAGACAAATATGAACTTACTGAAACTACCAGGAAAAATCACTGTGAACATAAGTCAAATACTGAGTTAATGATTTAGTTTGTTTTTGCCTGCTTTGAATATAGTGAGGATCTAGGAAGTCATATCAATTGGAAAAATTATCTCAAAAGTCTATTAAGATATTCTCTTCATGATACTGTTTTCTGACAATAAATTCCCCTTTTGTAAACAAAGGTTTTCAAACTCAGTTTAGTTATAATGTGACTGCCTCAAAAATTGAAATTGGTTCTTATTTCATACTTAATAAAACTTCTCTAACCTAAAAGCATTTTAAAATTATCAAATGTTTATGTCTTTTAAAAATTTTTCTATTTCTGCCCTGGCTGATGTAGCTCAGTGGATTGAGCGCGAGCTGTGAACCAAAGTGTCACAATTTCGATTCCCAGTCAGGGCACATGCCTGGGTTGCAGGCCATGGTCCCCAGCAACCACACATTGATGTTTCTCTCTCTCTCTCTCTCTCTCTCTCTTTCTCCCTCCTTTCCCTCTCTAAAAATAAATAAATAAAATCTTAAAAAAATTTTTTTCTATTTCTATATTTTTGTTTTTCTATAAACCCTCTTGTTTTTTTCAGTTTGTTCATATCAAATAAATAACAACTAAAACAGAGGCAGTAGCTATAGAATGCTTCATACTTTATTAAAACCCTTAAAATATAAATTACCAGGATATTATGATTATTTAAGGAAATCTATATAACAGAAATACTAAAAATATAACCTGAATTTGCATATCTAATCATCATTCATTGGACTGTTAGCCTCAGTCACTGAGTATGGAAATAGTTGCAATTTAGCTGTTAATTAACATATATTAAAGAAATTGAGGAACACTGTTAAACTTAGCAAAATGTAGAATCTACTTAAAATACAATCATAAGTTGAGAACTTTCATGGTCATAACTTCAGGAGCATCATAATACAGGAGAAAAATAACATCTTTTAAGATTTCTTTTTATCCTATATTTTGTAGTTGTGGTCAAAAGACCTTAAATATACAGCGGAAAGAGGGAAAGAAGTACCAATTATTTATCAAATAAGTTGAGAACCTGCTTAAAATATGCATTCATACCTACCAAGGGCTTTAATAATATCTTTGGACATGTTTTGTGCTTTATTAAATGATATTTCTACTTTGGTGAATGTTTAATGAGAAGACTTCAAACTAAACTTGAATTTTCTTCATATTAACTGTTAAAATGCATATTCATATTGGTTATCAATCTTTCTCACTGTAGTTCTGAGTTAAAGTAATACTTCATTATTTATTCTATGGGGAATGAAATATGTATATAGATGTAGGGCCTTCATTTTTAGGAACATGTAGATAAACTAGAAATGAACATCCAATAAACAATGCAGAAACAACTGAGGAAAACTAAGTTAAAGAAAGTTGAAAATGATTAAATGTAGATAAACTGGCTTTCTAAAGCCTAGAGAGACATGTTAAACATGCATGAAATAAGACAGTAAAGTGATTTTAGCAAGACAAGTAATTCAGTAAAATAACAACAACAAAAGCCCACAAGTGTGTCTGGTCTGTTGTATTACATGGTCATGATGTCCAGTGGCATGTTAGACATGAACTTCCAGAGTTCTTGCCTTTGCCATTGGGTATTCCTATGACCATGGACTCATATTTGTTAAACACACAGAAGTTATTTAGAATGTGATATTAGAACACACTCACACAAGCTTAATTAAACTCAGGATTACTGAACACTTATCTTCTAATTAACTGAGTTGGCTCTACATCACACTATTTTATGATGTTAGTAGAAATTCACAAGTAACAGTTAATCTATCCATTAAAAATGCAAACTCAGTTAAAATATAAATTCAGGTCAGTTAAAAATCATAGAATAAAGTCTTTTATTAATGTTAAAATATAACTATTATATCCAGTCCAAAAGAATAAATCATTTGGAATTGTTCCAAGCCAAGTTAGCAGGGTGCCATGAACGTTTAGCATAAAATATGCTTTTTGACCCTGAGGATATAAATCAGGAAACTATTAGCTGAAGCACACCAGTTGATTCTTAAAGCTCTATGCAGTCTCACATAATGTCCTTAACAATTAGGAGGAAAAGCAATCGATCTTATGATTAATTTGACCAACACAGAATGTACTTTTGGGTGAAAGACTGAATACTGGGTTTGACAATGACCAGATTAGCTAACTACATAGATCACATTGAACAAGTAAATACCAGCATGTGGCCACATCAGACTGTGGATTTGTACCTCCTAATCTGACTTTGTTTGGAAGTTCAGATAAAAGGTCACCACAAGTAAATAAGGCAGATTACTTACATGGAGAGCATAAAATCTGAGTGACTGTAGTAAGGAAGAAAAAATGTGATTTCTATTTATGTCGTTAAAAAAATTACTTAAGCAATACTCCAAGCCAATGTTACTGTTTAAAATGAAATAAATCAAAGAACTGGGACTATTTATAAATTAATAACTATTTATACTGAGATACATTGAGTTTGAAATTAAATATCAGAATAGTTACTGAAAACTGCCCCAAACAACTTCCCTATTAAATATAAGACTGTAACTAAAGAACGTGGATAATCTTAGAGTTTACAATACATTGAAATTCTTTAAAGATACAAGCAGACCCATATTTTTGTTTTTGTTTTTTTAATTTTTAATTTTTTATATGTATATTTTTTCAAGTATAGTTTTCTGTGTTTTACTCCCATCCCAGCCTACCCCCCCAACCCTCCCCACCTCCCTCCCATTTCCACCCCCACCAGTTCTTGTCCATGTGTCCTTTATATTTGTTCCTGTAAACCCTTCCCCTTTTCCCCTGAAATTCCCTCCCCTCGCCCCTCTGGTCACTGTTAGCCTGTTCTCTATTTCAGTGTCTTTGGTTATATTTTGCATGTTTGTTTGTTTTGTTGTTTAGGTTCCTGTTAAAGGTGAGATCATATGGTATTTGTCTTTCACCGCTTGGCTTATTTCACTTAGTATAATGCTTTCCAGTTTCATTCATGCTGTCTCAAAGGATAGCAGCCCCTTCTTTCTTTCTGCTGCATAGAATTCCATTGTGTAAATGTACCATAGTTTATTGATCCGTTCATTTACTGATGGGCACCTAGGTTGCTTCCAACACTTGACTATTGTAAATTGTGCTGCTATGAACATTGGGGTGCACAGGTTCTTTTGGACTGGCATTTCATGGTTCTTAGGATATAATCCTAGCAGTGGAATTGCTGGGTCAAAAGGCAGATCCATTTTTAGTTTTCTGGGGAAGGTCCATGCTGTTTTCCATAGAGGTTGTACCAGTCTGCAATCCCACCAACAGTGCACTAGGGTTCTCTTTTCTTCACAACCTCTCCAACACTTGTTGTTTGTGGCTTTGTTTATGATGGCCATTCTGACTGGTGTGAAATGGTATCTCATTGTGGTTTTAATTTTCATCTCTCTGATAGCTAGTGATACTGAACATCTTTTCATGTGCTTCTCTGTATGTCCTCCTTGGAGAAGTGTCTGTTCAAGTCCTTTGCCCATTTTTTAATTGGGTTGCTTGTCTTCTTAGAGTGGAGTCGTGTAAATTCTTTATATATTTTGGAAATCAAACCCTTGTCTGAGGTATCATTGGAAAATATGTTTTCCCATACAGTTGGTTCTGTTTTTATTTTAATACTGTTTTCTTTAGCTGTGCAGAAGCTTTTTATTCTGATGAGATCCCACTTGTTTCTTCTTTCCTTTATGTCCCTAGCTCTAGGGGACATATCAGTAAAAATGTTGCCATGTGAAATATCTGAGATTTTCCTGCCTATGTTCTCCTCTTGGACTTTAATGGTGTCATGGTTTATATTTAAACCTTTTATCCACCTTGATTTTATTTTTGTGTAAGGTGTAAGTTGGTTCTTGAGTTTCATTTTTTTGCATGTAGCTGTCCAGTTCTCTCAGCACCATTTGTTGAAGAGGCTATTTTTATTCCATTATATGTTATGGCCCCCTTTGTCAAATATTAATTAACTGTAGAGACTTGGGTTTATTTCTGGGCCCTCTGTCCTGTTCCATTGGTCCATGTGCTTGTTTTTATGCCAGTACTGGGCTGTTTTGATTACAGCGGCCTTTTAATACAGTTCAGTATCAGGTATTGTGATCCCTCTTACTTTGCTCTTCTTTTTCAAAATTGCAGCAGCTATTTGGGGTTGTTTATGGTTCCATATAAAGTTTTGAAGTGTTTTTTCTATGTCTGTGAAATATGCCATTGGTACTTTAATAGGTATTACATTGAATGTGTAAATTGCTTTGGGTAGTATGGACGTTCTGATGATGTTAATTCTTCTGATCTATGAACACAGTATATGTTTCCATTTGTGTCTTCCTTGATTTCTTTCTTCAGTGTTGTGTAGTTTTCTGAATATAGGTCTTTTACCTCCTTGGTTAGGTTTATTCCTAGGTATTTTATTTTTGTTTTTGCTATATCAAATGAGATTTTTTTCTTTATTTCTGCTTTTGCGGTTTCATTGTTGGTATATAAAAATGCCTTTGATTCCTGGATATTGGCTTTGTATCCCGCTGTTTTGCCAAATTCATTTATTAAATCGAGCAGTTTCTTGGCAGAGTCTATAGGATTTTCTATGCACACTATCATGTCATCTGCAAACAATGACAGTTTTGTTTCTCCCTTTGTGATTTGGATGCCTTTTATTTCCTTTTCTTGTCTGATCACTGTGGCTAAAACTTCCAGTACTATATTGAATAGAAGTGGTGAAAGTGGACAATGTTGTCTTGTTCCTGACCTTAGTGGAAAAGATTTTAGTTTTTTCCCATTGAGTATGATGTTGGCTATAGGTCTCTCACATATGGCTTTTATTATGTTGAGGAATGCTTCTTCTGGTCCCACTTTGTTGAGTGTTTTTATCATAAACGGGTGCTGTACCTTACCAAATGCTTTTTTTGCATCTATTGATATGATCATGTAATTTTTGTCTTTGCTTTTGTTTATATGATATATTACATTTGCTTATTTGTGAATATTGTACCATCCTTGCATCCCTGGGATGAATCCCACTTGGTCATGGTGTATGATCTTTTTAATGTATTGTTGGATATGGTTTGCCAATATTTTGTTGTGGATTTTAACATCTATATTCCTCAGCAATAGTGGCCTGAAGTTTTCTTTCTTTGTTGTGTCTTTATCTGGATTTGGGATTAGGATGATGCTGGCTTCATAAAAAGAGTTTGGGCATCTTCCTTCATTTTGAATTTTTTGGAATAGTCTGTGAAAGATAGGGGTTAGCTCTTCCTTAAATGCTTTGTAGAATTCACCGGTGAAACCATCTGGTCCAGGGCTTTTGTGTGCTGGGAGTTTTTTGATTCCTGCTTCAATTTCATCTGCTGCTATTGGTCTGTTCAGGCTTTCTAAACTGAGCCATATTTTTGAAGACATAGAATCATTTACCTCCACCATTATATGAAACTAGATATCTTTAGAAAAAAGTTCTGTATAGCTAAACATTCAAGATATAAAAATTTGGGGAGTTTGCATAGTAAAAGAATTTTAATAACAGGGAATCTGAACTCAGCATCAATTTGAATGGCATATTAGCATGTTTCCTAAAACCAAATAGCCAAAGAAAAATCTATCTGCTTCCACCAAAGTTAAAAGAAATTCCCTTTCTTCTCACTCAGACAAAGACAGGTAAAAGCAACATTAATCTTAGAACATAAATTAACATTCATTTGATTTAAATGGTGACTTGACAGCAGGAAGATCAAACAGGTAGTTACTACATGTCCCTTCCATTTCTGATTATTTTTCCTAATGTCAACTCATTATAGCATATATTAGACCTATTACTTGTACCCTAAAGAACACAATATATTATCTGCCTATGTTAATTCATCACATTTCTTTCTTCTGTGAAGTCATTTACTTTTTGAAGTAGTTTAAAATTGTTTTTCTTCCATAAACTTCTGTATTTTGAGGTCTACAGTGATTAGATATTTTCTATCTTTGGATTACTAGACACAATAGAATTGCAGAAAATTTCTCAGAATAAATTTCAAAAGTTAAAAATATAAGGGCCCTTATTCACCATGTTATGGTGGCTTTTTCTGGAGATGTTGCAACAAGGCACTGAGAAAATTACATTTTTTTTAAGTAACCTAAGCTCCCAAAACAAAATAATCAGTTTGAAATTTCTAAACCTTAAATCTTTACACATATCTCTAATCAAGTATCACCTATCATGTTTTAATAAACTATAGTTTACCAAGGACATGCTGATATATGATAAAAAGAAGAAGGTACATAAAACATTGCAACTATCATGAAAAACTTTCGAACAGTATGTATGTGTATTTCACTTGCCAAAGAAAAATGAACAGTGAATGCATTTCTAGATGGTATTAAGAAATTCTCTTTTCAGAGATATCTAAGATTAAGAGTCAAAGGGGAAAAAAATTGCCTTCAACTGTATTATGCTAACTACTATGCTAAGTAACATACTGACATGTGATATACTTCTTCCAACAACTGTGATAGTTATATACTACTATTGTGCCTACATATATTTCTAAGATATCTTGACTAAGGCTCACAAAAAATAACTATTTTACAAGGTCACTCAGTAAGTGCCATTTGATGGAAATGAGCTCAAATCTGTTAATTAAAAACACCTGGGTATTTTGGACAGTTCAGGAAAACAAAAGAAGACAAATTAGTGCTATAAAACTTTACCTTATTAACTTTCATTTTTCATACTGTCAAACATCCCCACAGCACTGTTTGAAGAAAAAAGTAAAAGCAATATGCTATGATAATAAATGTTTTTATTATTTTAACATAATAAAAAATTGTTTTAAATATATACAAGGCCTGTCCAGAAGGAATGCAGCTGTGTAATATGAAAAAAATAGAGACATTTATTAAAGAAGATACAAGATACAAGAAACATTGTACATAGGACAATGACACCTCGGTCCCCTTCAAAGTAGGCACTTTGGGACCTCACACAATTCTCCCAGCGTCTCTTCCACAGTTCAAAATACTGAAAAATCCTTTATTGGAATTGCCATCAGCTGCCCCATAGCATTTTCCTGAATCTCGTTGATGGTCTGAAATCTTTTCTCTTTCAAAGGTGATTTTAGTTTTCAGAAAATCCAGAAGTCTTTGTTGATTTCAGCCCTGTCCCCCGACACAAAATTCTCAGGTGTTCTGCTTGTTGCAGGCATTCCAGAATGTGGATTACGTTCAACATTCTCTACCATTTTTGAAGTATCTGTGCCACTCTTTTATTTTTTAATTTTTTAATTTTTTAAAAGATTTTATTTATTTATTTTTAGAGAGGGAAGGGAGGGAGAAAGAGAGAGAGAGAGGTCAATGTGCGGTTGCTGGGGATCATGGCCTGGAACCCAGGCATGTACCCTGACTGGGAATTGAACCTGCGACACTTTGGTTCATAGCCCATACTCAATCCACTGAGCTATGCCAGCCAGGGCTTGTGCCACTCTTTTATTGGCACTACACTCATTACATCATTCCTGAAAGCCTTCTGAATCATCCAAATAAATTTTGCAAGGAAATGTTCAAGCTTAATGCAAAATCTGATGCAGATTCATTGCTTTGCTCACTCAGTCATTTTGAATGCAACAGCCACATCGTACTTAGGTTTACTCAATGGTGTCTACTGCCCCCCACTGACTAGTAGAGTGAAGTCATCATTATTCATTCTTGTGCATTCCAGTCCATCTCCTTCCCTGACAGATTACACTGATGTCACACAAGCCTTTTCAATATATTAAAAATGACTTTTTTTCTGGACAGACCTATTATTCTCATGACTGGATGCCATATAGCATGGGGAAATCTGTATAGTAGTTATGACTGTACAAAAACAATCTACTCTGTGCCTATGAACTAACTGCTTGTAACACAAATAATTCAGGAGCAAGAATGGTGCTTATGACACTTCTGATAGAACAATTTCAAACAGCCAGATAATCACTCTTCTAAGGAAACCAGTCTGGAAGTGGATAACATTTTTACATAAAATGGCACAGAGGACAAGTTAATAAATACAAGGACAAAATTACTCACGACATTAAAATAATGAATCTAGAAACTAACTATTAATAGGTCTGAATTTGAAGAAGATTAATGTTTTATTCTTATAAGAGGATAACTTCTTAAAGATTTGTGTTGGTATAACCAGTTTTGGGTATTTGATATATTGGATAGAAGATATTTGGATGCCTTCAGATGAATATGGAAGACAGCTAATCCATACACATTTAAAATTTGAATTATCCAGGGAATGATAAATGGTATATAGGTTTCATACATTTTCTATTATTGAATAAGTAAAATAAATAAGAACAAAAATTCATTCATTCATTCATTCTCACCTGTGGACATGCTTACTGATTTTTAGAAAGGGGGAAGGCAGGGAGAAAAAGAGGGAGAGAAACATCAATCAGTTGTCTGTTATACACACCCCAACTGGGACCCAACTTGCAATGTAGGCAAGTACCCTGGCCAAAAATTGAGCCTAAGACTCTTTAGTTTACAGGACAATGCCCAATCAACTAAGCCACATTGGCCAGGTCTTTACTTATTTATTGATAAACAAAATGAAGAATTCAAAAGTCAGAATTATCTTTTAGGGATATGTTATTTAATAGTGTGTCTTAAAAGCAAATATATAATATTTGAGGGAAAGTATATCCCCATAGAGATTAGATTGAATCCCATGAAGTTCCATTTTGCAAGAACTGTGTGAACTTACCTCAATTACCTAAGCTCTTGAAGACTCAGTTTACTTATCTATAAAACATGATTGATTGTCTATACCTCACTCATAGAGCTACTGAGAGGATTAAATTATGTAAAATATACAAGTGCCAACTACACACCATATTCCATACTACTGGCGCTTGGTAAGATCCCCTCAAGTGATATAAATCATCATTGTGATCAAAATCATCACCATAAATGTACCCCTATAAACAGGGAGCATGCCATTTTTAAAAATCTCACCTCAGAACATTTTTTCATTGCTTTTAGAGAGGGGGAAGGAGTGAGAGGGAGGGAAAGGGAGAGAGAGAGAGACAGAAAGAGAGAGAGACAGAGACAGAGAGAGAAACATCAATGTGAGAGAAACATCCATTGGTTGTTTTTTCATGGGTGCCCTTCATGGGGATTGAACAGCAACCTGGTATGGGCCCTGACTGGAAATTGAACCCATGACTATTTAGTCTATAGGACAATGTTCCAACTATCTGAGCCACACTCTCCAATAGCAGAAGTATGTCACTTTTGATCTCTGATTGTGTCTTCTGTAACTTTATATTTCAATTAGTAGCTAGTGCAACATCATATATCTATGAAACCAGGTAAAGTGAAACAGAACTTCAGGCCAAGATGAAGGCATAGGTAGATGCACTTTGAATCCTTGCACAACCAAAAGAAGGACAACAACAAATCTGAAAACAAAAAAACAACCAGAACTCACAGAAAACTGAAGTGTATGGAAGTCTGACAACCGAGGAGTTAAAGAAGAAACATTCACCAAGACCAGTAGGAGGGATGGAGATGGGCAGCCTGGATGGAGAGGACTCACTGAAAGGCAGAGGCTGGCAGACCTGGTGATCCCACATTTGGATGTGGATAAACTAACTAGGAGGAACAACTGGAGAAAGAGACAGACTGCGCAACCCAGAGTTCCAGTTCAGGGAAATAAAGCCCCAAAACCTCTGACTGGAAAAACTTGTGGGGGTTGTAATGGTGGGAGAGACTCCCAGTCTCACAGGAGAGTTCATTGGAGAAACCTACAGGGCCCTAGAATGTACACAAACCCACCCACCAGAAATCAGCACCAAAAGGGCCCAATTTGCTTGTGGGTAGTGAAGTAAGTGACAGAAAACTGGCCAAGAGCCAAGCAAGCAGCAGTGTTCCTTCTCAGATGCCTCTCCCACATACAGTGCCACAGTGCAACAATGTTGGTTGCCCTACCTGGGTGAGCACCTAAGGCTCTGCCCCTTACTATGTAACAGGTACACCAAGACAAAAAAAAATGGCCCAAACGAAAGAACAGATCAAAGCTCCAGAAAAAAATACAACTAAGCGATGAAGAGATAGCCAACCTATCAGATGCACAGTTCAAAATACTGGTTATCAGAATGTTTACAGAAATAGATGAGGATGGTTGTGAAATAGATGAAAAAGTGAAGGCAATGAAAAGTAAAATAAAGGAAAATGTACAGGGAACCAACAGTGATGGGAAGGAAACTGGTACTCAAATCAATAGTTTGGGACAGAAGGAAGAAATAAACATTCAACCAGAACAGAATGAAGAAACAAGAATACCAAAACAAATGAGGAGAGGCTTAGGAGCCTCCAGGACAACTTTAAACATTCTAACATCCGAATCATAGGGGTGCCAGTAAGAGAAGAGAAAGAGCAAGAAATTGAAAACTTGTTGCAAAAAATAAGTAAGGAGAATTTCCTCAGTCTGGCAAAGGAAATAGACTACTAGGAAGTCCAGGGAGCTCAGAGAGTCTCAAAGAATTTGGACCCAAGGAAGCACACACCAAGGCACAACATAATTAACTTACCCAAGATCAAAGATAAGTACAGAATCTTAAAAGTAGCAAGAGAAAAGGAGACATTTACCTGAAAAGGAGTTCCCATAAGCCTATCAACTGATTTCTCAAAAGAAACCTTGTAGGCAAGAAGGGGCTGGAAAGAAGTATTTGAATTCATGAAAGGCAAAGACTTACATCTAAGATTACTCTATCCAGCAAAGCTATCATTTAGAATGGAAGGGCAGATAAAGTGCTTTCCAGATAAGGTCATATTAAAGGAGTTCAACACTTATATGAAATGTTAAAAGGCTAATCTAAGAAACAGAAGAAGATAAAAAATATGAACAGTAAAATGATAACAAACTCACAACTATCAACAACTGTACCTAAAACAAAAACAAACTAAACAAACAACTAGAACAGGAAGAGAATCACAGAAATGGAGATCAGAGGGAGGGTTATCCCTCAAGGAGGGAGAGGGGGGATTGTGGGAAAAGGTACAGGGAATAAGAAGCATAAATGGTAGGTACAAAATAGATAGGGGGAGGGTAAGAATAGTATAGGAAATGGAGAAGCCAAAGAACTTATATATACATGACCCATGGACATGAATTATGGTGGGGCAATGTGGGTAGGAGGGGGATGCAGAGCAGAGGGGAATAAAGGGGGGAATGGGACAACTGTAATAGCATAATCAATAAAATGAATTAAAAATAAATAAAAAAGAAAAAAGAAAGTATTTGGTTTGACAAATTACTAACATATGTTTGTTTTTCCCTCTTTAGTTAATGTAACCTTAAAGACTCTAGTAGGAAATAATCATTTCCACCCATTTATCAAATAAAGGCCATGAACAAGAATTTATGAAAATATAAAAAGTCCAAATGAGGTCTGTCTCCTTAATAGCTGAGCAAAGGGACATGTCATGATTTCACTTCTTGAACTGAAACTTGAGAAATTCCCAGGACTCTACATAAAGGCTTTAAAGGGGGCTCTATTTAAGTGTTTCAACAACCCAGGATAGGCTTGAATCATTTCTATATTGTATAAATAGATTTAAACATAAATCTATGTTAAATACTCATTATGCTTATAGTTCTTATAAACCTAAAATTATTAAAATGCCACAATTTAATACAATAAAACTGCAAGGCCAATAAAAATCAGGTGCATATTTTGAATTAAATGAACAAGTTAAATTAATATAAATAATGGCTTTAAAATAAAAAAATAGCAAATTGAAATGCAAGTAGCTACTAAATAGTGGACTTCTTGAATTCACTATGCTTATCCTATCAAACATGCTGTGTGAAGATCATTCTTCCATCACTTTCTCTATTGGACAATGTAAAACCTTTCTTCTGCTGTGTGGATTAAAGTCATTTGGGCTTTGTTTAATAAAAATGCATTATTTATGTATTGTCTACTTCTAGCCTTTTCTCAGTAGTCATAGACAATCAAACAGAATGGCGAGATACTAACATGTTTACAATATAAATTCTAAAGCAAAAACTAAAATATAGTAGCAGAGTATATAAATGCAATAAGAGGCTTATATTAATTTATTTTATATCGTTGACAAAAAGATATCACTCCTTCCGAAACAGAATACACAGATCTCTGGAAGCGCATATGAGTAGGTGGGTTCCAGTTCATCTGGATTGGTTTCTATGACAGGAATTTCATTGGGTATTGATTGTTGCTCTCAGCTCCAATAGTTTTAAATCTTTTCAACTGTCCCTTTATTTCCAAATTTCCTGGATTGGGACTCCAAATCTGCTTCATTTTTGCTTCTTCCCTGAAACTACAAACAAGTTTCACCCACACCCTTACTATGTCCCTCCCTTACTCCAGCCTGAGTCAGAGCCCTGACCTTTGACTTGCTGTGAAAAGATTTACACACACATTTCTCTGTTCAGCATGTACAAGTTGGGCATCTACTTTGTGCAGCACCTCATGTTGGCACTGGGGAGAGGACAATGAATTATGCAGATACTGTGGGGCCAAAATCTCTCCTACTAAACTCTCATTTGCAATGTGCAATGTACATTTGCTGATGTAACTCTCATCAGCAGGTACATTTCACTGATTATAGAGAACTCTCTACAACTGCATTTAAAAATGGGCTTTATGATTGTCTAACCACTATGCTGTATACCTGGAACTAATATAAAATAATACTGAATATAAACTGCAATTCAAAAAATGTAGAAATTAAATTAAGAAATGGCTTTTATTCATTTACATAAAAATACTTTCTTAAGAATAGGGGTTAATTTCTATGTCACCAAAACATTTCCTATATCACCAATAATTTGAAATAGATAGCAGATACTTTAAACTTTCATTTTCTCCCAGAAATAATTAAATTACACTCAAACCATATCACATTCAATACAAAATTAATATATCATGTCTTTAAAAATATAAATGCATTTATAATAGTCTTCTGTGGAAAACAGGCAGTAACCTGTTAAAACATGCATATTAGAGTTTTAGCCTAAAATTCATGTAAACTATCTTTGAATATAGAAATATACAATGATGACTGATATTCATTTGTATGATAACCAAGAAACTATAAAATTTTCATTAATGGTAACAGTAACAATATTTGTAAAACCAATAATCTATTATCACCTGCATCATACTAAGAGTGTATAGGCATTAGCAGAAAAGGCTCATTTTTACACCATAAAATTAAAACAAATAGAAGTTTCATTGCTTACTGAAAAAATAGACCCTCAACTGTTAAAATAAAAAGTTAACAGAAAATACTCATTTAGTCCAAACTTCTGGTTTTCAAGTTTTCCCTATTATTCACAATAGGACTTTTTAAAGAATTATTTTCCTAATCAATTTATAAAATTAGAATTTGGATATCATGCTACTTTCTTAATAGTTTCCATAATTAGAAGACACAAGGATATAGTTATATGGAATGACATGTGCTTAGGAATTTAGAGCAAAAGTCCCTATTTGGTTTATGCAATGATGTATATAAAAAGTGTAAGTCACTGAAATATAAAAATCATTTAAAAATACTCCACTAAATTATGTATTGGAAAGAGAATAATTACAATTTTTTTTGCCATTTTTGTCATCTTCACATCTTCTAATAGGTAAAATAAAGTTACATACACTTTGACATACTAAAATATTTTGACAATAATTTGGAAAATCTTACAGATAACATGGGATATTAAATAAATATTGCATGTGTATTCATTCAGTGTGTCAAATTATCAGTAAACAAATATTTGGTGAGAGTCTGCTATATGGCAGACTGCTGCTGGAAATTTAAGAGTTATTAAAACATACTAAATGTCCCTATATTGAAGGAGCTTCTATTCTATTGGGGAAAGAAAGGGGACAGAAAAGATAACAAATAAAATGTACAGCATGTTAGACAGTAATTAGTGCACAGAAGTAAAATCAAACAAGTGGTGACATGTCTGGTGAGTGAGTTAGAATAGTCTCATGAAAAAATTACATTGAGCAAGCAACTGAAGTTCGTGAGTACAGTAACATCCTTTTATTATCATACTTTGATTATAGATACTTGTTAAAATAATGTTAAACAGATTACAATTCCTCATTATTTTCTCCACCATTTATTTCAAGAAAATTTCTGGAAAGTAGCTTTAATATAGGGAGTATTAAAATGATAAATAGGGACAAAGAATGATAAAATGTTTCATATAACATTGGAATTTGTGAAATTGTCAGCATTTTGCCAGTAGAATATAAAGGTAAATGATTTTTATTCCTTTGGTTAAAAAATGTTAAAAATGGTTGATGGAGACTTGGATGTGGCACCCACCTGCTGGCTCTGTGCAGGGGAGGACTTGGCAAAAGAACAATGGCCTTTGTCAGCACTTATGGGGGTGGAAGCTGCCCTCCCCCAGCCCAGCTCTAACCTCAGTGCCAGACTATTTAGCTCCTCCCCATTTGTCCCTGGTGCCTTTCAAGCTGCCGCCCCAGCACTGGAGCTCAGAGTGGATGTGAGATTGAGAGCTTTGATAGGGGGAATAAGGGGGTTTCCATCATAGTCTGTAGCTGGCATATAAATGACATTAAATAACAAATTAAAAGAGTATGACAAGTTGAGAAAGAAACTGCCAATGATAAGTCTCTTCTGCCTTGGAGAAACTTCCTTCTTTATAAACAAGCAGCCTGACGAAAGCCAATTTCCAGTGGGCACAGTACTTCATTTGCAGAAAGCATCCAATTCCAGAAGTATTTTTGTCATCACTAAATTTACCTTATATGAAAAAACTAAAAAAATAAATACAAGATTCTATAAATATTTCTGAATTCCTAAAAAGAAAGGGATGTCTTAATTCCTGTTCTTGGCTTTTGAAGATGTATTTCTAATTGTTGACCAAAGAATATTTGGAACTGTATTCAGTCTTTGTATTTGGACCTTTTGCATAAACTTGTTCAGGGTGACTTCTTGTGGTCCTCGATCAATCCTGAAATATTCATTGACTTCCAAGGTAACCCTGTGCTCTGAAAAGCCTTTGAGAAGAGAGAGACAAGGAGGTGGCAAACAGCCAGGGAAAAAGTTGTTGCCAAGAGAAAGTATTAACCTTGCGATGCATCAATTACCCAAGATCATATATAACAGACCTCGCAATAGATATGGAATAAACACAAAAAGAAATAAGACTTCTATTCCTGAGAAACACTTCCATATTCTGAAATATTATAGTGTCTTTTTCCAAGTTGAAATCTGAGTGCAATGACTCCTTGGTCAACAATGCACAAATGCTTTCAACTTTGTCCTCCCATCAAACCTACATTTTAACGGCTACATCGCCTGACAGACTCCTGAGGCTAGACAGAAAAGGTGAGCCTTGCGCTGAGTTCTTAGGATCAATACAAAGAAGTGTTAAACTAAAAATAATGTGTGCTCAGTCTTAGAATACAAAGAAGGCTGGATGGAGTCAGCATCATCAGGTGTCCACTGTACTCATTTTCAGTTGAGACTGAAAATAACTGTGCTGGAATGAAAATAGCTCAATGCAGAACACTGGAAACCAGAACATAAGCCAACTGAGCTATAATTGTAAAGAAAAGAAAAACATATGATAATACTTAGATATGACAGATAAAACTATGTACATCAAGAACGTTTTTCTTTCTACAAAACCTTTAATGTTGTCTTTGGCTAGAAATGGTTCACAGTTCAGCTATTTCTAGAACATTAATGAAAACACCATATCCTTTGGAACTGTGTTTTTTTTTTTCTGCATAAGTTATTGCTTTTGATGGCTGTTTCTTACTGACTTAAGAATTTGAAAGAATTGTGTAATCTTTTTTTCTATGCCAAATTAAAAGTTAAGTTTCCTGCTTTTCAACATTCATCTATTTGCTAATCTTCCATATGTTGGGGTAAATATGATTGGTGATGACTTAAATGTTTCAAATTTGGAAAAGTCATCCATTCAACCAACATTTACTAATCACCCACTTAAATTTTTATTTCATTTTGTTTTATGATTTTTGCTTTTGTTTGCTTTTGTTTTGTTTGGCTAAGCACTGAGCTAGCTAGGTACATATTCAGAAATACATAGGTGATTCCTGCATTATGGAAACTTATTGTAATGAAATGACAGGACCCATGCTTTAATTGAAGTTCTGTATAATTGGTTTTGTTTACACAAAGAAAAGAGTGAATAAGGTATTGTACACTGCTAGTTTTCTCTAACTACTCATCCTTTCTTTCTTTATAACATAGAGTTTGAGAGGTAAGTTTAAGGCCCCTTGCTTAAGACTACATCACCCCTTTCTTTGCAGCTAGGTATGGCCATGTGATTAAGTTCTAACCAGCTGAGTGCAACAGTGGTATGAATCAGATCTAAAATTTGCTCTCAGAATGGCTGGGAGTATTATTTATCTCCTGTCTAATATTTTGAGGTATGAAAAATCAAAGTTCTAAAACAATTATATGTGACTGTGTAAAAGAGATTGAGATCAAAGTCAACCAGTGGGTACAGTTTGTAAATGTATGATGTTTCAAGTGGTATGTAGTATGCTGTATAATAATGACAGTGTGCCACAAAAACTCATTAAAAAATTACAGAACAAGCCCTGGATGGTATGGCTCAGTGGATTGAGCATGGGCCCATGAACCAAAGGGCTGGGATTCAATTCCCAGTCAGGGCACATTTCTGGGTTGCAGGCCAGGCCCCTAGTAGGTGGCTCACAAAAGGCAACCACACATTGATGTTCCTCTCCCTCTCTCTCTCCTTCCCTTCCCCTTTCTCTAAAAATAAATAAATAAACTATTAAAAAATTACAGAATATATTGTTTGGGCACAGGAGTTTCAAGTGTATGTGGAAAGGACACACAAGAGAGGAAGAGTAGTTTGTGCTGTTGGGCCTAGTACT
The DNA here is from genome assembly GCF_004126475.2 of Phyllostomus discolor. Taxonomy (NCBI): domain Eukaryota; kingdom Metazoa; phylum Chordata; class Mammalia; order Chiroptera; family Phyllostomidae; genus Phyllostomus; species Phyllostomus discolor. The sequence goes on along the minus strand of NC_040912.2, from coordinate 67,837,816 downwards.
AACTAATACTACTGAGTGTAGCAGTAACCAATACTGTAACACCATTTAAATATTAACTTTATTAACAGGCTTTTGCTTTCTGTTTGTCCTTCCCTCCTGTTTATATTTATTTAGAAAATTTATCAGTGGATATATAACAGAGAAGAAAGAATGCCATATATATGAACTTTGTTATATTTTATCATATGTATTTTCATCAGATTGATAATGTAGATAGGTATTGTCTCACTAATACAGCCTTGCTTGTATATAAGCAAGCATATCACTAAGATGATTTGAAGTATAAGATGAAGGATGAAGTACACTTTGCCTTCTTAATAATTAAATTTTATTTAATACTGCAGGAGAATGTCTCATAAATTCAGTTTGGCATTCTATTTTTCTCTTCTTCTAAGTTGAGATATATAGAGAAAATATGATATAAACACCTGTGTGTTTGCATATGTGTCCATGCACATATATTACACAACAATACACTCATACACATATCAAATGTGGGGTCAAATGTTGTTCACCTATTTTTGCATAACCATTGTTTTTCTGAAGTCTTGTTACTCATTCTACCATTGCCATTGAATGCCACCAGGTGGGTGGTTTGTGACTAAACTTCAGAATATATTAGTGCTAAACTTGATGAGGATACTATGTGATTTCTCATATTTTTAAAAGCCTCCTCTAGTTTAAGTAATTACTATTTGTTAACCAAAATGAAAAGCTCATTTTTAATATTTTCCCAGATAATGTTTATTCTCCTTAATTAAGTCTAATGTTTAATAAATGGGTGAGCATAATATGCTGAAAAGACAAAAGACCATAAAGAATAACTGCAAGTATAAAAGCAAATTTTGCAGCTTGGATTCTGTTGACTGATACAGAAATGGACAAGACAGAAATAAAATCTGGCCAGAAAACAAAGGGAGAAGGGAAAAGAAGAAGGAGTACTACCTTAAATAATGCATAAGGAATCCAAGGGGAAATATTTTTTTGAAAGAAGAGTGGTATGCTATCATTTAAAATTAATTCCTGAACAATTCTGCAGCATCTAAACCTTTTAACTCACTTATGCATATTTTTTGAAGAGAAACAATAAAGTCATGTGTATGCCTTAGAATCATATGGGTCACAGGTCAGAGTCACAAACTTAGATGTTACTGGCAGTCTAAAGGGTAATGTCATTTAAGATGATGGGAATGGTGTGACCAGAAAACATATTAAGTGACATTGCATGCTAATGTTCAAACTCTGAATAGGAAAAAAGAAGAAAGATTATGAGTAACATGCATTATTTATCAAAACCAAAATATATTCTTTTCAGTAAGCACCCCAAAATTCTTCACAATACTATGATATAATCCAATTGACTATTACTCTGTTAAAGCTACTTTTTAGTTATATAAATATTAGGAAAGAAAAATTAGTCATGGAAATATACCTAAGTTAACCTTTGAATGCTAATGTTGATCATTAACTTAGAGTAGCAAAAAGTAAGACAATATCAGGGATTTCATAGCAGATGTTCCTGTACCAAAGTGTGATTTTAGCAATATGTGACAGTAGGACTTTAAAAAAAACCCACCAAGTCATTATACTTGTATCTGAATTCTAATAATAAACATTATGAGTTCATTTGGGACAGATATGTGTTATAATTATTCTAACATGAATAGAATGCTTTCCTATGCTTTTACTCTCTCAATAGCAGAATTTACTGTTTTCTGTTTCCTCCAGGGAAATTTTAGTCTTTTTTGCTCTTTAATGCCCTAATCATATTTAACTAATTAGGATCTCAGTTTCATATTCAGTCTTTAGGCAATGAGAAGATTATGTGGAGACAGTAAAAGGAAATTGTTTATTTTTAGATTTTAAAGGCATTTTCTTACTTACTTGAATTTAAAAAAGAAAAAAAAAACCCACTTTCTCCTACTTGGAATATGCTTCATAATTAGCTATATATTCTTTGAATTTCTAAGAAACAAATACAAATGTGTTTTGCATGACAAAGTTGATTGGAGTCTTGATAGAACTACAAAGTCAAGTAAATCACTCATAGAAAACTGACTATGCTAAATTTGTCTTTATAAAATACAAGAATTATATATTTGACTATTGAATTTTATCATTGGTTGAATTTTTTCTCCTAAATCCAGTGAGAAAGTACTAGTTATCTTCTTTCTCTCATATTTAAAAATAAATTTTTATATTCCTAAAAATACTTTCTACCAGAAATAAAATTTCCATCTAGTCAAACCTTATTAGTATATATTATAAAAATCAGTTACTCATAACTTTGGTATATTTTGTGTCATCATTTTTACCTGCATTTTGGGTTAATATTTTATAGCATTCTATCTCTAAGGATAATCTAATCTTTCTCAGTTTTATCTACAATTGAAAACAATATTTCTACTATTCTATTAATCTATCCCATTAACTTACTACTTGTTTTTCCATATAGTACTAAAAAAGAGTTTTTCACCCTTCCCATTATTCCTAATTAAAAAGATAATTACTTAATTTGGTGAAGGGATAGACATGCAAGTCCAGGAAGCACAGAGAGTCTCAAACAAGATGGATGTGGCCCACTCCAAGATACATCACAGTTAAAATGCCAAAGGTTAAAGGTAAAGAGAAAATCTTAAAAGCAGCAAGAGAAAAGAAGTTAGTTACCTACAGGGAAGTTCCCATAAAACTGTCAGTTGATTTCTCAAAAGAAACTTTACAGGCTAGAAGGGATTAGCAAGCCATATTCAAAATCATGAAAAGCAGGGACCTACAGCCAAGATTGCTCTACCCAGCAAAGCTATCATTTAGAATCAAAAGGCAGATGAAGATCTTCCTAGACAAGAAAAAACTAAAGGCGTTCTTCATTACCAAACCCTTATTATATGAAATGTTAAAGGGACTTATTTAAGAAAAAAAAAGACCAAAACTATGAACAATAAAATGGTAATAAACATGTACCTATCAACAATTGAATCTAAAAACCAAGCTAAGCAAACAAGCAGAACAGAGACGGAATCATGGATATAGCAAGCATTTTGTGAAATGGGAGGGGGATGTGGGGGAAAGAGTGTTGGGAACCACCCTGACTGGTATCAGAAGCTGAAACCCCTGCCTAGGCTAAGGCTAAGGGAAGACCCTTGGAACCGTAAGCCAGCAAGGAGACAAAAGCTTATCTCCCTGGCAGGAATGCTGCTTCTGCTGCTTTATTCATAACTGAACCCCAAAAAGCTTGATCAGTTAGCCAAAGACCAGTGAGATTCCCCACAGGGGGAACGACCTAAGACAGGCATGATCACTTTGGGAGGCCCCCCGAAAGAAGGATTTGGGGGGCTGCAGCAAAAGGGGGTGACGGACCCTCACTCCTCGGCTTTGACATAGCCTGAGTTCTCATTGTCTGGGAGAAAATCTCCTTATTGCCTTAAGTTCCCTTGCTCCAGCTAAGCCTGAAACAATGACAGGGTGGTGTAGCTCTGTGCTGAAAAGGGCGGATTCCCCGGGTGATCAGGCCTAAGAAAGAATATGTAAATTACTGTGAAACCTTCTTTGTTTAGAATGCTCTCAGTTGAATGAGAGGGGTCCAAGGAGGAAGTTAGTTTGTTCCTCAAAGTCTTACAGCTCTTTGACCCCAACTCAAAATAGACCGGCAGAGTTCCTTGTTTTCTATAGTTCCTTACTTCCCCCTGATGAGTACTGTACTTTACCTGAATTATTATGCAAAATGAGCCCAATAAAAGTAGGTATGGACTGTAAATCGACGCGCTCCCCACTAGGGGGGTGGCCATTTCGTCCCTACTTCCCCACAGAAACTAGTTTGTCTCTGAGCATGTTTTTTTCTCGTGTTTTCGGCGAGCCATCCACAGTGTTCCGTGATCACTGCTGGCCGGTGACCCACGTGCATCAAAAGAGTGAAGAGTGAGGGGATTAAGAAGTACAAGTAGGTAGGTACAGAATAGCCATGAGGATGTAAAGTACAATATAAGAAATGGAGTAGCCAAAGAACTTATACACATGACCCATGGACATGAACAATGGTATGGGGCTTCCCTGAGGGAATGGAGGGTGCTGGGTGAAGGGGAACAAAGGGGCAAAAATTGGGACAACGAGAATAGTATGATGAATATAAGTTTAAAAAAATGGCATAATGTAGCCACAAAAAGTCTTCTATGTCTTTTCATTGTGCATATTTTTGTAAATAAAACTCAGAATCACTTTGCTTGAGGCAAAAAATAGTAGATAATTACCTGTCATGAAATAAGAATTTATTATATGTAATATTTTGTTATCTAATTTCTTTAGCAATACTGTCTTGAGAATTTTCTCCATCTTTAAATTTTCTATAAAATTTTTAAATCTTTGGTGTTTCTGAAAAATTATGAAAATATTTTGTGAATTTAAATTAATTTATCTAATTTATGGTTGGTAAGTTGAAAGTGTACTTGAAGTAAATACATCTAAAACAATTTTAATAACATATAAATACATATAGTTAATTTCTCCAAACCTGGTAATATACCTAGGGCAGAAGGTGGTTCAGTTTTGGTTTAGAGAAAGGAATTATATCTATATTTCTTTGGGAGTTTTATATATATTGTGCCCATGATTTGTCCCTAAAGTAGTCAATGTTTAGATAACAACTAGATATTCTCCTTACAAAAATAATTAACATGATGTCTTCAATAAGTTTGTAGCTCTAAAATTTGCTCATAGCAAAACTACAGAAGAAGTAAAATGTATTGAATATTATCCATCTAATAATGAATTAGGTGTGAAAACTTATTGACTCTTTCAATTCCTATGTATTGTTTTTGATTTTTTAAAATTTCCCAAAGTATATTACTTAGGAATTTGTGCTGCATCAGAAGCCACTGCAGGTCTCAAGTCACCAGGCTCCAATTCATCATCCACAGACTTCCTGACCTAGAGACCCCACTCTCTTCAGAACAAAAGACACAGATGAATGGACCAAAACAATGCCATTCTACAACACACAATTAGTCACATAAACTCAGTCCTTATTGGTACTGTTTTTAGTACTATTAATAGTACTTTACTGAAGCAATTCTGGCAAAGTTTTATAATATTCTCATATAAAATATTTATGACCATCAATATCCTTTTCTTTGTACAGTAGGTATCTCTGAGAGTTATCCACAGTTTGAATTGGCATTATGATGTTTTCCATACTTTTATTTTTTATAAATTCATATTTTCATATATTAGATATTTTATTTATAGCAGTTATTACATAAGTGATATTTCCTTCAGAAAAAAAAGAAAGTAGATGCATGTCAGGATAGTATACATTATGTTGTGGCAACAAACAAACCCCAAAGTTAGGTATCATATCATAATAACACAATGAGCATCCATGAGAAATTTATATTTCATTGGCATAAAGGATGTTTGGTGTCTGCAACACTCCAGGGCCACTACTCTACAGTGATGACTCAGTGACCCAAGTCAAGCCAACTTTATGCCCCTGCCTTCTCCACTAGAATCTTTCAGTTCACCACAGCAGGGCAGAGAGAAAGGGGCTCCCCTGGTCCTGCCCAGATGTGTACACACATCTACACCAATCACAATTCACTGGGGAAACTGTTATGATGTCCGACTAGCTCAGGCTTTTGGAATGTCTGCTTTCATCACTACTCAACAAGGAGAAATAGGGAACAAACTGTTTCAGAAGATTTCCAGGCCACATAGAGAAGTGGGTTCTCTGTGTGGAAAATTTAAAAAGGACTTTAAGTAAGGCAAATTTGAAATTCCCCTGGAAGTCACCCACAGATGTTGATTTATATTTTTTCTTATTAAAATAAACAACATTAACATTTTGCTTTTCCAAGCAGTGTAATCAACTGACAAGGAAGCTAGGGTTCTGAAATTTAAGCTGAAATTGGTCAGCTGTGACCTTAAAGTATGACATATTATCTAACTTTTCTGTGCCACCATTCCACCAACCAAATAACAGTAATAATAATAAATCAGTAATCATTTATATTTCCCTAACATATGTTATTACATATGGATGAGGGGCTTCCATGGCTGCATGATAATAACCAAAGTATTATCAGAAGTATTTTCAATCCTCAGCTACCTTCCCAAGACAGGAAATCCATAGTTCATACAAAATGCACTGTCATACTTTCCTGGGCTATGCTATATGTCAGAATCATTTTATTCCATTCTTAAGAAAGAATTAACTTTGAATAAAAAGCACATTAAACATTTCTTATATTAAATACATGCATGGGTAGAGATGTCTCTGCTTTTAAATAACTATTAAAATTTTCTGGCCACTTATTTCAGTTTTATTGTATTTTCAGTTACAAATGAGTTCTCCTCTTAAACATTCATATAAATTTCCAGAATAGATGAAAGTAGAAGACATGAGCCATTTGCTACTGAGAGAAGTAATATTACAATTAAGATTTTATCACCCTCTCAGCACCTAGAATAATTCCGGCATATGAGATTCTATATTTTTTAAAAAAATAGTAAATTATTGAAGGAAATTTTCTATATTTCTTGTCACACTTTTGGGATGTTGGCATTTTTTGAGCTGTTACTTATCAATGACTTCTTAGAGTTATGTTAAAAGCAGAAATTATCTTTAAAAATGTACATAGCTAGGCAATCCAGTAAAAAAATCATATTTTTAAAAACTGCTTTGCATGTAGTTTTATTCTAGTAATATCTATTATTTCAAATAGCATGTAGAATTAACAAAAGACTTTTATAATTACTGCATTATATTGTATTCAGTTAAATTATTATAATTAATTAAAATTCTATGTATCATGTATCGCTAGAAAAAATATAGCAGCCAGACTAAAGGCATTCTGTGGCTTATTCCTAATTCCCACAAAATATTCCATGGAAAAAAATTCTTCCATTTCAGTTGGTGTGTGTTTAATCTAAGAAGATCTGCAAACTTTGTGATTGTTAGTCTAAAGCTTGTATTGTAAATGTTTTTGTCAAACTGTCCTTTTTGAAAACAAGCAATGTAACAAGCAATTGTTTTTCAATGTATTTCTGCACCTTTAATAAGTCATCTTTGTATCCCTCAAAATGTCAATCACGGCATAGGTAACCATAAGTTAAAATTTTAAATACTGCATACATACTTTTAAAATCATTTTTTAAAATTAAAATTATATAAGTATATGTATATACTATGTACATAGGGAAGAGGTAAACTAACACTTTTGTTTGCCTTAAATGTTAAGTTTTGGTACTTCCTATGTTCACTCATAAACAGTGATCTAGTATATCTTATGCATCATTCTGTTTCCTCCAAAAGTATACAGTTTAATTAAGAAAGGATGACAAAAAAGCTATTAAGCAATAATTTAACTGCTTTAATGGGGGTTATTTTACATGTGCAGTGAGAGCATATGAAGAGACCCACCTCAGCTGGTTGACTGCAGCACAGAATGCATTATTGAGGACATCACACCTTTTCAATTAAAAGTGAAAGTATACATAGGTTTTCTAGCTAAATGGATTGCATAAAAGCATTACCAATAGACAGAACAGTGTATGCAAAGTCATGAAAATATGATGGAATATCCTAAGTTCCTAGAATATACACCATTTAAAATAATAGTACAAAGTAAATATATGGACTTTCATTATTACAAATAAAGACAAGACTTAGAGAGTTTAAGAATCTAAGTGGTAGAACAAAAAATAAACTTACGTTTGTCTGACATGATACTATACATCCTTTTTTAATGGGAGTGGAATCACACATATGCAAAATTTTTAAAATATCTTTAAAAATTCTAATATATAGGAATATATATATAGGAAAACTACTAGTACAATATTGACAGAATTTGGAAAATCAATTAGAATATGTGTTAGTAAACTAGTCAAGGGCTGAGATAATCAAATTTTAATAATCTTAATCACAGACTTTTTCTGGCTATGAAACCTTAAGCCCACCATACTTCTAGTGTTTGCCTTCTCTGGGTGCATTTTTCATGCATAAAATTAATGAATAAGTTATAATATTCTAAGACAAATACTTTACCTACATATTATAATTTTATTTTGAAATTAAATCTAAACCCTATATATCTCTAATCCTTCTAAAAATTCTCAAAAAGGCAAAGTTAACTCTTATAGTAGCGAAGTGACCTGTTTAAAATCACACAACTAATGTATGGCTGATCCAGAATTTGAACCCAGTTTTTCAGACTTCAATTTCAGCACTTTCTACAATACCACATCTAATGCTAAACAAAACATCTAGTTCTAGTCTGAAAACACCTTAACTTCAACAGAAGTCAAAACGTTAACAGACATTGTGTCCTAGAAGATGCACACTATACAGCCTGTTTCCTACACAAGGCAAAAAACTTGAGTTAAGATTCTGCCAGTAAAATATCAGAACAGCTGAGCAAAAATAAAAAATTCAGTGAGTCATCTAAATGCTTTAAAAGAGACAATATGCATGTCGAAATTAGAAGAAAATTCCTTATGGATGAATTTTTAATGCTGTCATTTTAGCATCCAGTTGAAATAAAACTGATAGAGCTTAAAGTTTTTCATTATTCTTGTAAGGTAAAATTAACTAATGAATTAAAATAAAAAGATTCAACAGGTGAAGGCTAACACTCAGTATTATAATTCAGTTCAATATTTCAAAGAGACTGAGTCCTAGTCTAGGAATTCCAATATTATGACAAAATATACATATGAATATGTACATTCATACATAATATATGTTATAGATTACTTTACACTTATATTTTATATTTAAATGCTTTCATTTTCTTTTTATATAACAAGATAATTCTTTTAAAAATAACAATAAGAGGATACCAAATACCATTGAGTGAATATACATTTATACTTTTAATAAGGCAAAGAAAACCTGAAACAAGTTCCTCTGAAGTGCCAAAAGGTTCTTACTGTGATTTCCTTATTGTAACAGGGTTTTAACTCAGTGTAAGCAGGACCTCCCTTCGCCTAACAGCTAAAGCCTTTCTTCTGATAACTGGAATGCATCTATAATTCAATGGAATTTCAAGAAGAAAGAGCAGAATATAGATAAAAAATAGTCATTGGGAGTTTCTGTTTGATACTTTTAAAAATATTTTGTTGCTTGAGACACAAGAAAAGAACACTGAATGTGAATGTACTTCTACTTAATAGAACTACATCAAGGGCGTAGCAGTTTACGTGCTTCATCGGGATTGTACGACAAAAAACCAACCTTGTTTTAAGCCAAATATACAACTCATATTTCAATAAGAAATGTTTGCTATGACAATTAACTTTCCTTATAGGATTATTTTTCCCTTAAAGCCTTACATATCTTATTTTGATTAAATGAATATGACTTGTTTCCTTTTGTAGGTCATGCTCGCCTTAATTGGGGGCAGAAAGGGGTTATTTCATAATGTTCAGAAATAATTTCATGATCATTACAACACCCACACGAACAGAATTAATTCATTTATAAACTTGAGCTTCGTCAGAAAAATGCTGTTAACTGGCTTTTCAAATGCTAGCAAATGGTTCATTCGCTTGAACTGTAATATTATGATGACAGTTCATGTAATGTAATGGAGAACCATATCTTTTTATCTATGTGAAAATAATGCAGTCTCTGATGAATTTAGGATTTCTGGCAGTTCAGTTATCAAGCCCTGGTATGAATTTATGTAGAATATTGAAAAGGCATATCTTCATTGTTAGGGTACATTTAAACTGACAAGGAATGGAACTGAACAATGATTCTGAAAAAAGACTTTGTATGGTACGTAATCAACATTGTGCCACACAGCAATTATAAATAGGAAATTAAAAAGAATCTTAATTTCCAAGTATATTCTGATTAAGACTTCCTCAGTTAATAACTCCTTAATAAGCTGTTATTTTTAATAGTGTTTTGAGGAAAAATTTAACTATCTTACTTATTTCTTCAAAAAAAGATGTTCCACAAAAACAAACAATATTTACAGAAATAATATATGCCACAGTCTAAGAGACTTTACAGATTTTAATTCAGAGACTGTGGAATATTCATTAAACAACAACAACAAACAAGACCATGTATTATTGCCCACATTCAGGTTCCTGGCACTGGGTCAACTGCTGGGCATGAAGCAAGTGACTTATTTTCAAAAGAAAGTTCAGAACGCTGTGGACAAAAAGAGGCTGCACACTAAACCTGACATGCTCAGGGGAGGCTTGTGTGGCCTCCTTACAACTCAGAGACCTAAAGCAACCACACGGGATGGTCTGAAATTAAAACTTTTAAACTAAAAGCAGTTCATGGCAGGTAGTTGTATACTAGGCTAGAATCTCCCCAGACAAAAGTCAGTCTCTGTGGTAGTTGAGCTTGTCTATTGTCCTTTGTCTCTATGATAACATACCTTTGGAACTTCAAGGTAATTCCTTTACTCCAAACGCCTCTGGCAAAAACCACCTCAGAAGGGAGACCACAGTTCCCCTCATTGTCATTGTTATTTTATGTATTTGTTTGTTTGTGTGTTTGTTTATTTATAATTATTGTTCAAGTACAATTGTCTCTATTTTCACCTGACCTGGGCTCCCCAGCACAACCCATCCCCACCTCCCACTATTGTTATTATCTTAATTGTTCACTGTTAATATCTAGTATCCACCTATGTAAAAGAAGTATGTATCTATCATTGTAGTTTTTATCCAGTCCCAGAGGTTTCCCTGCTTTGCTTTCTCCTGTTCCCTAATTAATCACCAGTGGATTTCATGTAACTCCCTTATGCCTCCTATTTGTAATGTATACAGAATAAGGGGCAAAATTGTCATTGCCTGGAGCATTTTCTCAATCCTTCGAAGTTTTGTTTCCTGGAAATCATTGTCAATTTGGCTCAAATAGACTCACAACAATTCTTACAGGTCTGGATGTTTCTTACATTGACACACAGTGTGTGAGATGATTACAAGGCATATGATGTGATATGGTAAGTTCCTTTACCAGGATGGGCCAATGACTCCATAAATAATGAGAAGAGCTATTATTTTGACCTGACTAAATGAGAACTGGGGAAGCTCATCAGAACAAATATTATCAGACTTACATTTTAAAGGACTATTAAAATACAGTAGAGAGTGAAAAGGGAGAGGCACACTCAAACAGAAGAAATACAACATATAAAGGTACAGAAATACCAAAGGGCAAACTGTGTTGGGAAAAGTGCTTTAATATTTAGAAGACTTGAGTTACCCATTAAAGATTCTAAATTTTATTTGACAAGCAATGTATGATCTTTAAAGAAAGTCTCTTAATTAAGACCAAAGTATGTATTAAGAAGCTGAACTTGTTAGCAATTTGAAAGATGAAATTGATATAAGCCAAGGCAGAGAAAAAGGTATATGGAGGAATTGAAGTAATTTGACAAAGAAGTATTATCATTATATGGATAAGTGCCATAAATTACATTTAATTCAAATATAGGTAATATAATTTCAGGCTAAAATAGGTAAGTTTCTCTTCTGGATAGATAAAATAAGGTAAAACTTATTGGGAAAAGGTAATATTAAGCAACTTTTAAAAACACTTTCAACAAAATTATTCTACTTATGCTACTGACTTTTGAAAACACAAATAAGCTAGTAGTAGGATAAAATATTTTAATTGTTTATAATTCTGAGCTTGTTAACTATCTAGAAAATATAAAATTATAGACTATAAAATTACTGTCTATATTTAATTTTATGTGATTTCAATCTTTCTGAAAAAATCATAATAGAGACAGAAAAAATTCAGTCATTTAATTTGAATGATACTGCCTCAATTCTTCAATCGTAGATAGGAAAACTTGTCAGTGAATTTCCTCTGGTATTTTTCTGAGCTCATATTTGACTCTAAAGGGATGCAGAACTTCACCCCAATACATTGTCATTGGCTTGATTATCTTGACCTGGTTATCAAAAACAGCAAGGATAGGAGAAGCTCTGAAAATGAAGTTGAAGTTATACTTTTTGAAGAGACATTTACATTTGTAAGGGAAATCTCTGTATCAGAAAGAGAAAGATGACTAAAAACTCTAAAACCTCTTATCAATGGAGAAGGCAAGCACTAAATCTGCATAAAAACCATACATTTGCCTAATGTGCTTTGCCTGAAAACTTCCATAACTGACTCTTCCTCCTCCCTGAAAAATGTTTAAAAGATTTCATTTATTCACTTATTTATTTATTTATTTACTTACTTACTTTTAGATTGAGAGGAAGAGAGGGAGAGAGAGAGAGGGAGAAAGAAATATAAATGTGAGAGAGAAACATAAATGTGAGAGAGAAAAATCCACTGGTTGCCTCTTGCATGTGTCCTGACAGGGGCTGAACCTCTAAGCCAGGTGTGTGCCCTGACCAGAAATGAACTGGCAACCCCTCCTCCCAACCAGACAATGCCCAACTGAGCCACCTTGGTCAGGGCACCTCATCTATATTTTTAATTTTATTTTTTAATTACAGTTGGCTTTTAAAATTATTTTATATTAGTATCAGTGTAAGCAGGGCATTTAGACAATTATACAATTACAAAGTGATCCTCCCAATAACTCAAGTACCCACCGGGCACCATGTATAGTTATTACAATATTACTGACTACAGTTCTTATCCTAAACTTTACATTCTCATAACTATTTTGTAAGTGCAAATTGGTATTTCTTAAAGTCCCCCAAACCTCTTCCCTTCTGGCAACATTAGTTTGTTCTTTAAAATCTATGAGTCTGTTTTGTTTTGTTTGTTTATTTTGTTCTTTAGATTCCATATATGACAAAAGAAGGAAAAAGAGACAATGGGTTAAAAACAGTCTATTTAATAACTGGTGTTGCAAAAATTGGGCAGACTCATGCCAAGAAAATGAAACTGGATGGCCTTCTTACACCGCATACAAGAATAAACACAAAATGGATTAAAGATTTAAATGTAAGACTCAAAACCATAAATCTCCCAGAAGAAAACATAGGTAGTACAATCTCTGACATTTCTCTTAGCAATGTTGTTTTTGATATATGTCCCCAGGCAAGGAAAACAAAATAAAACCAAAAAATAAATGGGACTACATCATACTAAAAACTTCTTGCATCACAAAGGAAATCACCAACAAAATGAAAAGACAACCTACTGAATGGAATAAGACATTCACCAATGACACATTGGACAAGATGTTAATATTAAACACTTACAAAGAACTCATACAACTCAATACCAAAAATAATAAAAAAAATCCAATTTAAAAAATGAGCAGAGAGTCTGGATAGACATTTCTCCCAAGAGAACATGCAGTTGGCCAAGAGATATATGAAAAGATGTTCAAAGTCACTAATCATCAGGTAAATGTAAATTAAAACCACAATGAGATATCACTCACACCTGTCAGAGTAGTATCTTTAATAAATCAACATACAACAATTGTGGGCAAGGATGTGGACAAAAGGGAACCTTGTGGTACTGTTGATGGGAATGCAGACTGGTGCAGCCACTGTGGAAGGCAGTATGGAGTTTCCTCAAAAATTAAAAGTGCAACTGCCTTATGTCCCAGCTATTCCACTTCTGGAAGTTTATCCAAAGAAGCTCAAAATACTAATTTGAAAAGACAAATGTACCCTTATGTTCAATGCAGCATTCTTTACAATAGCTGAGAAATGGAAGCAACCCAAGTGCCAATAGACAAGTAGATAAAGTATACTGGTACATATATACAATGGAATATTACTTGGTCATAAAAAGAATAAAATTCTAGCATTTGTGACAACATGGATGAACCTAAAGGGTATTATGTTAAGTGAGATTTAGACAATATCTTCTCTTTTTAGCTGGAGAAGTAGGTTAAGGTGATGCCTTGGACCATTTCAGAGAGTTAGTTTTTATGAATATCTCCTATGTATAGAGGATTATTAAACATGTTATTACATTTCTGTTTATTTTTCTCTCATCAATCTGTCTATTACAGGGGTATCTCAGTCATGAACCTAGAGGTAATATTTATTTTACTTTTCTTATAATATCCACACAGATAAAAAAATTAACAGAAAAATTAAAGAGAATGATAGCCAAACAGGTTTTTTTTTTAAACATATAGACATTTTAATTTTGTCTACTGCCTAATTTATTCACAGGCCTAAATGTTCAGATTATTAAGATATTAGATGTTTAAAGCTTAAAGTGTTCATATTCATGACCACTTTCTTCTTGGTGTGGCGATAACTCTTGATCACATCATAAAACTATGGAAGGCCTCTCCTTACAGTAGCATAGATAGGCCAGAAGAACAATTAAGTTCATTGTTACCACTTTCAAAAATAAAAAAAGCAAACTCAAAGCTAAGTCCATTCTTAGAATGAATTAAAAAGATTTTCATATTTGCATATGAATCACTTTTTACAAAAGAGTTTCCTGCTTTTAAAAAGGAGATGATATATGTATACTGGCTTTTCTGGTTTGAAATGTGGTATGTAGAAATGAGAGCAGAGCCCAGGAGGAGTTTCTGATCTCTAACTACCAAAAATGTCAGGTTTTTGTATTTTTCTGCCTTCTTTATGGAAGAAAATGGAAGTAAATTAATCTTACATTAAAAAATTCTAATACTAGATCAGAGGAAAGCAAAAATAAGATGAAACACTTCCAGTATAGAAATAATCTTTAAAAGATTTGAGCAAATTACATTCCCATTTTATGAAGGAAGAAAGTACTAGAGCATTGGCAAGTAATAGGAAAATTCTAATAGGACTGAGGCACAAGTCACTGAAAGCTATCATTTTCCAAAGAATATTCTATGAAGTTACAGGATCTCTGAAGGGAAATGAAGCTAAGGCCACCAATGTGAAGTAAAACTTGATAAAAAGAGTTCAACTGACAGACTTCTAACTTTGGTGCAAAAAGTCCAGGTTCATAAAGACTTGTAGTTGAAAGGCTGGTGGCAGCTATTCCATTCTGGAGACAGAGCAGAGAGCTTTGAACCTGGAGTATCTGACAGCACTAAATTTAGTAGTCCTGTTCCTCTGTGGAAAAAGACACCTTTTAGGAAAGAAGTTTATCAGTGAAACAGAAAGACAGATTTCTCAGCACAGTTTTGACTATTCAAGCTATTTAAACCAAAGTTCCAGAATATAATTTAAAAAATGCAAAACAAATGAGTTGTTATAAAATGGGTCTACAATTTAATAAGTTGAAAATTATTTAAAATTTTATGATATTTTCTAGATCTAAGAAGATGTTTTCATCATAAGAATTAAAATGAAAATGAAATACTGAAAAAATAGTTCATGTATATATAGAAGTAAATACTTTTGCAAAAATAAAATAAATTCGATTAAAAACTAATCATTATTTATCACAGAGTAGAATAATAAGAGTGATATTAAGCAAGAGTTTGTAAGAAAATTCCACATTTTCCCTTTTCAGATCAATTGGCTTATAGCAATCCTAGAAGTATAAGAGAAGTAAGAAGATGTGGGGTCAAGAAGAATAAGGAGAAACTACATTAGATTTAATACCTTGGACACTGGAGAATCCTTAACAAAACAAATACTTCAAGAAATAAATATGGTAAATAACTCTTATCAAATTACCCTAAATCCCAAGAAAATTTCCACCATATAGTTTCTACATTATCTCTAACACAACAGCATCTTTTTGAGGAAAGAATACATAATGAACCAAACCAACAAATAAACAAAAACACATATTCTCTGATATGTAGAAGGCTTCTCTTTAATGTCATGCAAGAGTGACCACTTTCCTTGAATAACCTATTCCTATGGAAGTCCTTCCAGCACACATTCCTACTCTAAGGAGATAATCTTGTTGAGCCACTCATGAAGATTTTCTGGAATAAAAGGCAAACAGCAAAAATTAAACTATTAGAATTACTGGCATAATGCTTGCTTTCAGGACAACCTTGATTAAATAAATTAACCTGGTTCCTAATTAGACATTTATTCATTTATTCATTCACTCTTTCATTTTGTGAATTGTGACTATTTTCCATCCCCAAGCTCTTGGTAGTAAACAGAGAAACATTATAATGGACAGGGCCCCTTGTTTTCCAGGGGCTCACATTCAATGGGAGAAATGGGCAAGTGAATACATTATGACATTTCATATATCCTGTATTAAAAACAGAAAGAAAAAACAGAAAAATACAATACTGAAAAGTATTTTTTTTAAATTTAGGTCCTACCAATTTTCTCACTTCACAAGTGAACTACAGCTAGCTCCAGTTCAGATTACTCACAAATATTTTAGGGTGGGTCATATTATTTTCCTTCATAAGAAATAGGTTTCATTGATCTTTATAGCCCATTTGCTGGGAAAAATCCAGAGGAGCACTCCTTCCCTCATTCCCCCACTGAGCCTCAATCATGAATCCTGTCAGTCTAAGTTCTTTGCAAGGGTTCTCTGCCTAGACATTTGTTTAGAACATCTAAGCAATCTCCCAGCCAAAGGAATCCATTAGCTATTTTTTGTATTGATTTGTTTCTAGGCTGGACCAGTCCTGAAAAGTGCCAGCAGATTAGCAGCTGCAAAGTATGTATACAGGATTAAAACTAAGGCAGGGCCACCAAGGTAGATTAGATACTGCTTACAATTTCCTGTCCTTTGCTATGGGGCCTGTCCCAGTGGGATGTGTATAGAACACTTACTTCTTTGTTGAAGTCATAAGTGGTCACATGGCTTGCTTTAGCCAATGCAAGGTAGGTAGAGGTGATATGTGCCTCCAACAGACAGAAAATGTAAGAGGCAGCTTGTGGTTTGGCATTCTCTTTGCCATCATTTGTGACATAGACCTGCCCCAGATAAAGGCTGCCTCATCTTGATGAGTCCCAGAATGAAGATCATAAGAAATGAAGCTTCAGCAGGCTTTTGAGAGACATGTAACACCAGGGAGAAATAAACCTTTGTCGAGAGCCTGTGGTTGTTCAGACAACATAAACATAAGACATTACTATCTGAAGTAATATAATTGCTCCGTTTCAGCACTGTCAACATTTCCCAGTGTTGTTACCTTTCCTAATTAAAAAAACAAGAAAATTCATTTCAGAATAAGAGGTACACCTAAATAGAAGTCCTGTAACTAAGAATATAAAGAAGAGGCACAAAGAGACTAGTAGGAAGGGTGGAGATGCAGATAGGCAGGTCCTACATGCACATGTGGCTATTAAAATTCCAGAGGTATTTCTCAGCTGCAGAGGTGTCCCCTGAGTGAAGAGCCCCATCCCCACATTAGGTCCCCCAGCCCAGGGTTCCAGTACAAGGAAGAGAAGTCACCATGACTCTTGGTTGAAAAGATCAGTGAAAGTTGTGGTTGAGTGTGACAAAATTCTGTTGGTGTCCCATGACTTCCTTTTTTTAATGCTCATCCATGGATACTTTTACTGATTTCAGAGAGAGAGGAAGAAAAACAGAAAGAAATGATGTGAGGGAGAAATATCAATCAGTAGGATAGACTGGCTTTTGTGTGTGCCTGACCAGGATTTGAACCCACAATCTTTTGGTGTATGGGACTACATTCCAACCATCTGAGCCACCCAGCTGGGGCCCATGCAGTTTCTCTTAAACAGCCCAAGCACACTGGGATTCATTTCCTCTGAGTTATAGCATTGGGGCAGCACCTCAAAAGACACCAGGGACATACAGGGAGCAACTGAATTATTTGGCAAAGAGGTGAGAGCTGGTGAGGCAGCTTTCTACAAGATATAAGTGCTGGCAGAGGTCATTATTCCTTTGCTGAACCCTGCCCCCCCCCCCCCCATACAAAGCAGCCAGTCAGTGCCATATCTGAGTCCATAAACTTGGCTCACACTGTTTTTGCTCCATTATGGTAATATCCTGAGGATCAGCCCCACCCAGTTTTTGGGCCCACTCAAGCTGTTTCCAGTGTCTTTTCCATGTGAATGGTCTGTCTTGGCTCATACTGTAGACTTTCCTCAAAACTCTCAAACAAGCAGCATCAAGCCTCTACATAGCTCATGCCTCTTGACAAGTGGCCCTATGCCTAGCACTAGCAGCAGCCTGTCTCAGTTTATGGATTAGCCTCTGCTGGGAAACTCCAAGCCCAATGCAAGTAGCAGCCATCAGCAGATGTGAGCAGGGCAAAGGCAGTGGATCAGAGCAAAGCAAAAACATTGGCTGAACTTGTCCTGTACCTCTCAGGAGACCTCAGAGCCAGCAAACCTGGTGGAGAGCCTCAGACCACAATGAAGCACTACTCAACCAATTCCATGACCAACACAATCAAGGGGTGGACTCACCCCTAGGTACCTTAGCCCCACCAAAGTGAGTTCTACTCTACAGGGTCAGCCCTGCATAGAAGATCCTCCACAGTAGTTGTTGCCAGTCCTCCAAGCCTACTGATGTGGGGGTAAATCCATCCCATTGACACGTCAACAGCAATCAAGATTCAACTACAGCATGAGGGTACACAGCCCAAAGTCGGGGGGAGTGCACATGGAGCACACAACTTGAGTGATCAGAGAAGCTGCACCACTGGGCCTTATAGGACCCCTACCATATAAGCCCAGTCTACCAAGACTAGAATACGAAGCAGCTATACTTAATTTATAGAAACAAACAGAGGGAGGCAGCCAAAATGAAGAGACAAAGACACATCCCAGATGAAAAAAACATAACAGAATTCATAAAAAAATATAAGACAAAATGGAGCCAAGCAATCTACCAGGTGCATAGTTCAAAACTGGTTATAGCCCTGGCTGGCGTAGCTCAGTGGATTGAGTGCCGGCTGGGAACCAAAGTGTCCCAGGTTCGATTCCCAGCCAGGGTACATTTCTGGGTTGCAGGCCATAACCCCCAGCAACCGCACATTGATGTTTCTCTCTCTCTCTATCTCTCTCCCTTCCCTCTCTAAAAATAAATAAATAAAATATTTTTAAAAAACTGGTTATAAGCTCAATGAACTTAGTAGATGAACTTAGTGAGAACTTCAACACAAAGATATGAAGCATAAAGGTGAGGCTAAAAACACAAAAAAGAACCAGTCAGAAATGAAAATAATTAACTAAAATTTACAGGGAATCAGGAAGGGAATAGAGGAAGCAGAAGATCAAATCAGAAATTTGGAAGACAAAGTGACAGAAAACACCCAATCAGAGCAACAAAAAGAAAAAAAGAATCCAAAAAAATGAGGATAGTTTCAGAAGACTCTTGGACAACTTTAAGTGTACCAACATTCACATCATGGGGGTGCCAGAAGGAGAAGAGAGAGAACAAGAAATTGAAAACCAATTAAAAAAATAATAACAAAAAACTCCAGTACCTGGTAAAAGAAGTAGACATACAAGTCCAGGAAGAACAGAAAATCCCAAAGAACAAGATCTTGAAGAGACCCACACCAAGAGACATTATAATTTAAAAGCCAAAAGACAAAGAGAAAGAAGACAAGAAAAAAGTAGTTAGTTACCTACAAGGGAGTTTCCATAAGGCTATCAGCTGACTTCTTAACAGAAACTTTGTAGGCCAAGAATGGATTGTTATAAAATATTCAAAGTGATGAAAAGTAAGGATCTACAATCAAGATTACTCTCCCTAGCAAAGCTATTATTTAGAATAGGAGGAGAGATAAAGGGCTTCCCAGACAGAAAAAGCTAAAGGAGTTAACTGCCACCATATCAATACTATAAGAAATGTTAAAAAGTTTTCTTTAGGAAAAAGAATAAGAAAAACAAGATAAAAATATTAATAATAAAATGTCAATAACTACATATCTATGAACAATGACTTTAAATGCAAATAGATTAAGTGCTCCAATCAAAAAACATAAGGTGGCTGAATGAATAACAAAATAAGACCCTTACATAAGCTGTCTATAAGAGACTAACTTCAGGTTGAAAGATACAACAGCGTGAAAGTAAAGGAATGAAAAAAGTATTTCATAAAAATGAAAACAGAAAAAAACTGGGATAGCAATTCTTATACTATACAAAATAGACTTTAAAACAAAAGCTATAACAAGAAGCAAAGACGTACCCAGCTATTCTACTTCTGGGTACTTATTTGAAGAAACTGAAAACACTAAATTAAAAAAATATGTATACATCCATATGTGAATTGCTGCATTATATAAAATAGCCAAAATATGGAGCAACCTAAACTCCCATCAATAGATTAATGAATAAGGAAGAGCTGTACATATATATAATGGAATATAAATCAGCAACAACATGGATGGACATAGAGGGTATGGTGCTGAGTGAAACAAGCCAGACAGAGAAAGACAAATGCTGATGGTTTCACTGATAGAATCTAAAAAACAAAATAAATGAACAAACAGAAATAGACTCACAGATACAGAAAATGTTTTGGCGGTTATCTGATGGATAAGTAGTTGGTGGGTGGGAGAAAAAGGTTAAGGGTTTGAGAAGTACTATTGGTAGTTACAGAATTGTCATGGGGATGTAAATTATAGCATAAAGAATATAGTCAACAATATTGTAATAACTATATATGGTATCAGATGGGTAGTAGATTTATAGGATGATCACTTTGTGAGTTATAGAAATGTCTAATCATGGGACTCTATACCTGAAACTAATATAATACTGTATATCAACAGTAATTTAAAAAAAATATTTAGAAAAAAAATGTTTGGAATACAACAATGCTTTGTATATTAATATTTACAATGAATATTACTATTCTGATTTGCTATTTTATTTGCCAAGATATCTATAGTTTCTATAGGTAATACATGTAATTTTGCATCTATCTGAACTCAGTTCTAATCTATTAGAAATTCCTATTGAGTCAACATTCATGATGTATCCAGAATTCAAGTAAATCAAGATTTTGCATTCAAAATCTTGCAGCAACTTCCCATTTTTCTTAGAATAAACACTGGGTTCCATAATAGGCAAAGATACCCTCCAGGGTCTTCATAGGGCCTCACTGTCCAGCCCCTCCCTTACCTCCTCTCTGCTGTTCTCCTCATGATCACCCCACTCCATGCAAACTCTGCTTTGCTCCTTTTAAACACCCCAGGAAAAGCTTTGTTCTTTTTTTCCTTTTTCTAAATATATTTTATTGATTATGCTATTATAGTTGTCCCATCCCCCCCCTTTATTACCCTCTGCCCTGCACACCCCCCCCACCCACATTCTCCCACTTTAGTTCATGTCCATGAGTTCTTTATCTCTACATTTCCTATACTATTCTTAACCTCCCCCTGTCTATTTTCTATATACCATTTATGCTACTTATTCTTTGTACCTTTTCCCCCTCTCTCCCCCTCCCATTCTCCTGTTGATAACCTTTCACATGCTCTCCATTTCTGTGGTTTTGTTCCTGTTCTAGTTGTTTGCTTAGTTTGTTTTTATTTTTGTTTTAGGTGTGGTTGTCATTAACTGTGAGTTTGCTGTCATTTTAATCTTTATGTTTTTTATCTTCTTTTTCTTAGATAAATCCCTTGAGCACTTCTTATAATAAGGGCTTGGTGATGATGAACTTTGACTTGACCTTGTCTGAGAAGGACTTTGTCTGCCCTTCCATTCTGAATGAAAGCTTTGCTGGATAGAGTAATCTTGGATGTAGGTCCTTACCTTTCATGACTTGGAATACTTCTTTCCAGCCCCTGCTTGCCTGTAAGATCTCTTTTGAGAAATCAGCTGACAGTCTTATGGAAACTTCTTTGTAGGTAATCGTGTCCTTTACTCTTGCTGCTTCTAAGATTCTCTCCTTACCTTTAATCTTGGCTAATGTAATTATGATGTGCCTTGGTGTGTTCCTCCTTGGGTCCAAATTCTTTGGAACTCTCTGAGCTTCCTGAATTTCCTGGAAGTCTATTTCCTTTGCCAGATTGGGGAAGTTCTCCTTCATTATTTGTTCAAGTTAAGTTTTCATTTTGTTGCTCTTCCTCTTCTCCTTCTGGTACCCCTATAATTAGGATGTTGTAACATTTAAAGATGTTCTGGAGGTTCCTAAGCTTCTCCTCATTTTTTGAATTCTTGTTTCTTCAATCTGTTCTGGTGAATGTTCCTTTCTTCCTTCTGGTCCACACTGTTGATTGAGTCCCAGTTTCCCTGACCATTATTGGTTCCCTGTACATTTTCCTTTATTTCACTTAGCATAGCCTTCATTTTTTTTTATCTAATTTGAGACCAAATTCAACCAATTCTGTGCATCCTGATTACCAATGTGTTAAACTGTACATCTGATAGATTGGTTATTTTTTTGTCACTTAGTTGTTTTTTTTCTGGAGCTTTGACCTGTTTTTTCATTTGGGCCATTTTTTTTTTCTCAGCGCACCTGTTACATAGTAAAGGGGCGGAGCCTTAGGTGTTCACTAGGGCAGGGCAACCCACATCACTGTGTTGTGATGCTGTATGTGGGAGAGGGGTCCAAGTCAGAACAATGGCATTTGCTGTGCTTCCTGTCAGTTTTCAGTCACTTTCCCTGTAACCCACAATTAAATTGGGTCCTTCTGGTGCAGATTCTCTGGTGGGTGGGCCTGTGTACATTTTAACACCCTGTGGGTCTCTCCAACAAACTCTCCTGTGAGGTTGAGAGTTTCTCCTACTGCTGCCTCAGTGCCTACCAGTGTTTTCATTCAGAGGTTTGAGGCTTTATTTCTCCATGCTGGGACCCTGGGTTGCAAGGTCCCTCTGGCTCCCCAGCTGTTCCTCCTGGAACAGTTCATTATCTGCATGCAAATGTGGGACAGCCCGCTCCACCAGTCGCTGCCTCACCAATCTGCCAGCCTTGCCTTGCCTGCCCCAGTCCTCCAGCCACAGCTTTGCTGCAAGTCTTCTCCACTCAGCTGCCTGTCTCCACCCTTCCTACCAGTCTGGATGAGTGTTCTTTAACTCCTTGGTTGTTGGACTTACATACACTTCAATTTTCTGTCAGTTCTGGTTGTTTCTTGTTTTTAAATTTTTGTTGTCCTTCTTTTGGTTGTGTGAGGCAGCACAGTGTGTCTACCTAGGTCTCCATTTTAGTCGGAAGTTTCTGCTTTGTTCTTGAGTCTTTGCTTTGGCTGCTCCCTCTGTCTGGAATGTTCTTCCAGGAAGCATACTGCATTGCAAAATTCCTCATTGCCTTTTCATCCAAATGTCACCTTATTAATACAGCAAACAGAGCATCCTTATTAAAGTTGTAATTCTCCTCCTGACCCTACCCAGATGCACGTGGCACTCATGACTCCCCCACTCTTGTCTGCATTTTTTTAAGTTTTCCACAGAACTTAACACCTTTTAACACACTATATGATTTGCTTATAAAGCATGTTTATTATTATCTTCTACTTGCTATAAAAATGTAAGCTTCCTGAGGGTTAGATACCTTGTTTGGTTCACTGATTTCAAGCAATGAGAGTAGTGCTTGATAACTGATAAATAGGTGGCAGATAAATATTGGTAGCTGAGTGAGCCAACACAAAACTGAGCATACTGTTAAAGTTTCCTTTTAATAAACAAAACCCTTATTTAGCAATTAACTATGCCATCATAGAAAATTAACTTCTAGTAAATAAGATAAAAAATAATAGTAAATAAAGCCCAAATGATGAGGCATAAAGACAGAATGAGGGATTTCATATTCAGGCAAGATTCTACATTTGGATAAAGGAAGGTCAATTACTTCAAGCTAATGAGGAAATCACACTCTTAGAAGCCCTGAGACTGTAGCACTGTTTAGATCTATACTTTAATATTTAATTTCATATATTTCCTGAAGGAAGCTGATTAATAATTGCAACTAGGGAAGCATATACTTTAAAAGACTGACCTCTGCAAGCTGTTGTTTTTTGAAGATTAAAATAGTGTCTTTTTTCTTATAATGCAAGTCACTGGTGTGACATCCTTCTAACTTCACTGAGCTGAAAATAAATTGAGGCAAAATATGAAAGGTAACTAATTAGCCACATGCTTTGCGAGTTTGTTTTTTTTTTGTGGGGGGGACAACAACAAAGTGGTGTGGTAGACATTTAGATAATTTAAGTTGATCCTAATAAAATATTAATTTGAAATTATCATGCTCTTCAAAATTCCCTTTTATTTTAAGTAATTTACTTCAACCCTCAATATATTGTCAAATCTCAAAGTCTAGATAATATACATTTATCAAAGAAGAAGGACCAAGGTCATGAACCCGACATCATGCCATCTGTACTGCGGCAGTCCCTCAACACACTGGTGTGTCCACTCAGTAGCTCCAGTTTGGGAAATGTTTGGGAAATGAGCAGCTGCAGGTTACCACAGAGAGCACAGTCTTTTAAAGACAATGAATAGCTGAAATCTGATGAGGTAGACATGTTTCAGGAGAAACACAATGCATTCTTTAATTCAGTTCTGTCCTTCGTCTGCCATAAAATCCTTCTGTGTCTTCATTAGAGACTTCTTCCCTTTTCTATCTTTAAATTATTAATGGAAACAAGTAATTCCAAACCAAGAGATTTGGAATATAGTCAAATTTCCTATAAACATATTAATATTATTAATAAAACTGAAAATGACAAAGAAAAATTAGAAAAATGGATGCTAATGTAAATTTAAGTATTGTGTAAAGAGAGCTTATGTACACTAGGGAAGGCTAAATTTGTAAATTTTATTAATAAAAAGCTATAAAATATTCTTAAACTTAGAATCAGACTTCCACTGGCAGAGAAAATTAACTTTTAGAATAAAAAAGATAATTGGCCATTTCCATGTTTATTGAGTCACTTTAAACAGATTTTAAAAATGTAAGCTAAGGATATCTAATCGGTTTATTTCAATGTAGTAGTTTGTCTTTCATACAAAAAAAAAAATGTGAACTGTCAAGAAATAACCTGAAACCCAAGAAACTTACACTAAAAATAAAAACTCTCTCCTCTATTTTTAACTAGTAATTAGAATTTTCAACACTAATAAGAAAAGTTGTCTCTGGATGTGAAAGAAGAATCTGAAAAGCAAAATATAATTATTAAAAGCTGAGGAATCCTCAGCCTTTACATTCTGGAAGTGTCTTTTCCTGGAGCCATGTGAGACAAAAAATCCAAAGCTGAAAGGCTTTGGAGCAAATGAACTTTAACACAGCACTATAATCTGGGACCAGTGACAGTGGAAGATGAGTAGTGTGTTCAGACATGTAGACTTGACATTCTTGGTGATGGCTTGCCTGACTGAGCTAGTATCAAATAAAACAACTATCCCAGACCTGTTTACACTTTGGCAACAAAGGCCCTAGAGGAACTTAAGCTGTTAGAGCAGATATTTGTCAAGATTGATATAGCCCTTCCCTGGCCACCTTGACAGGACAATAATACTGAAAGATTTACCTATTAACATTGTATCCTCATTGCTACTTTTTCCTTTTGAAAATGTTTATGAAATTAATTGATCACTGCTTTCTGTAACTAATTAAAACTGCAAGCTGAGTCTCCAGTCTTCTGAGAACCATACCCATAACTATTTAGTAATTAGAATGACACTACCAAAATTTTGCAAGGAAACCTCTCCCCCCACTATTAAGTGAGTTTAACCATGGAAACCATGCAAGTTCTCATTGGGAGGAAAGCCTCTTTAAATAATCTGAGTTTTTTTAAATTATGCATGTCCTATGTAAAACTGAACCCTATATTATTTTATTAACTAATGTCACCCCAATAAATTAACAAAAAGGAAACATTTTATTTCATCCATATCTCCTTTTTTGTGTACTTTTTATGTTACTGTTTATCTTCTAAATTTATTGATTCATGCGAATACTTAGGTTCCTATGTCCTTGAGAAGTAAATTGAAAAAATCTCAACCATATTTAGTCTCCAAATTACATGTACTCACCCCAAAATAAAACAAATAAAATTATGCATGTCCTAACATTTCCCATATAGGCAATTTCTCCTCAACACCTACTTTAGAACAATTATTAAAACTTCAGGATGGTAGTGATGAGATATTGCAATAATGAAAATGTCATAAGAGAAAAAAACATCAGTCTTAAAATTATTTGTCAGCTCTATCCCATCAAAGTAGCTATACAGACCCTCTTTGTCTTTTTTCAGAGGAAACAGAGGAGCAGCCATTATGTTCAGCCTGAGCACAATAGGAAAACCCCTGCTGCCTTGATTCTTTTGGTTCACTTTGCTTGAAGCCACAAGAAATAAACCTGGCAGCGTGGTATCAGACACACTTGGGTTTGAATCCTAAATGCTGTTATTTATGATTGACCTTAAAAATAGCCCTTTACTTACACAAATCCCAGATTTCTCACCAGCAGCAAATATATGATAACCACCTTGTAAATTTGCTAAGTCGGTAGGAGATAATGTATTATAAATTCATAGCACTATGCTTGATATATAACATGCATTCAGTAACTGTTGACCTACACTGTCTTAGAAATTGTAATAATGTCTTGCAGTTATACACCACATTTTGAATTCTTAAAGTGCTTTCAAACATACTATCTCATTAACTTCTCAGAAGAAAAAAAGAAGGAAGGGAGGGAGGGAGAGACAGATGAGGTCAACAACTCTAGTCCCATAATTTAATTTAACAGTTGAGGAAACATGACCAAAATGTTGGTTGCTACCCAAGGTCACAGAGTCATGACAATGATTAGATTTGGGAAGTAATTTGGTCCAATCTGTTCTTTTAACAAATGAATAAACAAAAATTTAGAGAACTTCAAGTTAAAACCAAACTGGTTTGCATTTTTCTAGGACAGCTGTCTTCTAACTACTTCCCACTGTTTTCATACAAGTAGGGCTCCAGCTGGAGCAAGGGTGGCCCCAGACAGTGGAGTTACTCCACTGAGAGCTTGGGAAGAAATATTTACCTATTCTGTAGTAGTGCAGAGCTTCTTCCAAAATATCAAACCCTGATTGCTTTCCATACACATACAAAGACTCTATTACAGGCCCTAAGAGGTCAAAAGTTATTTTATAAATAACCCCCCACACAGACACTTTTATACAAAATAGTAATAAGTTGTTAGGTAAATATGGTACTCAGAACCTCTTACAACCACATCAAATTTATAACAAACTACAAAATGACCATAATATAGAATGCCTGAAACCTAGCTGAATATGAGTCCTAAAACTAAGGGTATGAGGAAGCCACATCGATACAGGTAGAAGGGACAGAGACACGGATGGGCTGGTCTCACACTGCCTTGAATTTCCCTTAAAGAGCAAGGGAGACTTAGCTTCAAATCAGAACCCTCAGTCCAGGGTTAGTGCTGGGAAAAGAAGTCCCCACAATTTCTGGTTGTAAAAACCAGTAGGGATTGTGGCTGAATGAGATAGAAGCTTTTGGAGCCCTAGCCATTCATTCCTTTTAAGGGGCCCACACATGGAATTACTCAGACTCACTCATTCTGAGCTCCAGCATTGGGGCAGCAGCTTGAAAGCCATCAGAGACATAAGGAAGGAACTGAATTGCTTGCTTTCAGAGTAAGAACTGGTGAGGCAGCTTTCTATAAGACATAGTGCTGGCAGAAGTCATTGTTCCCTTGCTGAGCCCTCCCCCTCACAGAGAAGGCAGCTAATGCCATATCTGAGTATCTATCAACCTGGCCATCCTTGTTGACACTGACCTGGTGATTCCTTGAACCCTGCCCCACCTAACTTGCAGACCAACTCAAGCCCTTCCCAGTAGCTTTTCCACACAAATGTCCTATCTTGTCTCATGCTATGGACTTTTTAAAAATCTTTTAGACAAGCACCATCTGGCCTTCTACTGCTTGCTAATTGGCCCCAGGCCTCGCACTAGAGGAAGCAAGCCCACATTCATAGCTTGGCTTCTCCTGCGCACCTGCAAGCCCAGCACAAGTAGTAGCCCTCTGCATATCACTCTGTAGCTCATACCAAATGGCCCTGGTCAGGGCACAGCTGGTGGTCTCTTAGGAGGGCCCAGAGTCAGTGCACCTGGTGAAAAGCTTCAGACCACACCAGATTACAGCCCAGCCACCTCCATGAATGACAAACCCAAGGGGTGGACTTGGTAGGCACCAAAGCCCCACTAAAGGGAGTTCTACTCTGTATGATTGGCCCCTGCACAGTGGTTCCTTCACTGTAGTCTCAGCTGGTCCTCGCAGCTAATCAGCCTGGGGCATCAATCCCTTCCAGGGATGCCAACAGCAATCAAGACTCAACTACAATAGTACAATACACACAGCACACACAGAAGGTGCACCTGGAGTGCCCAGCTTGGCTGACCAGGGAGGCTGCATGACAGGGCCCTATAGGACACCTACTATATAAGGCCACTCTACCAAGTCTGGGAGACATAGCAGTGCTACCTAATACATAGAAAAAAAAAAAACAGGGAAATAGCCAAAATTAGGAGAAAGGTCCCAAATGAAAGAATAGGAGAAATCTCCAAAAGAAGAAATAAATGAAATGAAAGCAAGCAAACTATCACATATAGAATTCAAAACAATGGTTATAAGGATGCTCAAGAACTTAGTGAGAACTTCAACAACATAAAAAAGGAAGTGAAGTGCTCAGTTTGGTAGTACATATGGTAAAATTGGAAGAATACAGAGAAGATTAGTATGACCCCTGCCCAAGGATGACAAGCAAATTTGTGAAGTGTTCCATATTTTTATACATCTCCAAAAAGGACGTACAGATAGCTCATATACATATAAGAAAATGCTCAATGTCACTAATGATCAGAGAGATGCAAATTAAAACTACAATGAGGTATTACTTCACACCTGTCAAAATGACTACCATCAATAAATGAATGAGTGCTGGTGAGGATGTGGAGAAAAGGGAACCTTCATACACTGATGGTGGGAATGCAGACTGGTGCAGCCACTGTGGAAAACAGTATGCAGTTTCCTCAAAAAATTAAAGAAGGAATTGCTGTTAGACCCAGCAATCTCACTTCTGGAAATATATCTGAAGAATCCCAAAACAGCAACCAGAAAGAATATATGCACCCCTATGTTCATAGCACCATTGTTTACAACAGCCAAGATATGGAAACAGCCCAAGTGACCATCAGTAGATGAATGGATTAAAAAAGATGTACATTTACACAATGGAGTACTACACAGCTTTAAGAAAAAAGGATCTCTTACCCCGTGTGACAATATGGATGGACCTGAAGATTATTATGCTAAGAAATATAAGCTAATCAGATAAAGACAAATACCATATGATCTCACTAATATGTGGAACCTAATGAACAAAATAAACTGACAAACAAGGTAGGACCAGAGGCATGGGATACATGGAATAGAATGACAAATCTCAGAGGGAGAGGGTAGTGGAGGACTGGAAGAGATTAGCCAAAGGACATATATACATATAAGCATAGCCCATGGACACAGGCAACAAGGTAGCAAAGGCCAGGGGCACTGTATGAATGAGGGATACAAAGGGGGAAGCAATTGAGGACATTTGCAATAGTGTCAACTATAAAAAAGGACATGAAAACCATAAAAAAACAATAAAAAATGAAGGATACACTAAATGAAATGAAGAATATATTAGAGGGAATCAATAGAAGAGTCAATGAAGCAGAGAATCCAATCAGTGACTTGGATTACAAGGAAGCAGAAAACACCCAGTCAGAAAAGCAAAAATTAAAAAAGAATACAAAAATATGAGGCTAGTATAAAGAGCCTTTGGTTTTGCTCTAAACATACCAACATTAACATCATGGGGGTTCCAGAAGGAGAAGAGAGAGAGTAAAATGTTGAAAATCCATTTGAAAATATAATAACAGAAAACTTCCCAAATCTGGTGAGGAAAATAGAATACAAGCCCAGAAAATGAAGAGAGTCCCACACAAGATGAACTCAAAGAGGCTCACACCAAAACACATCATAATTAAAATGCCAAAGGTTAAAAACAGAGAAGAAGCAAAAGAAAAGAAGTTATTTACCTACAAGGGAGCTCCCATAAGACTGTCAGCTGATTTCTCAACAGAAACTTTGCAGGCCAGAATAGATTGGTATGAAATAATTCAAAATTATGAAAAGTGAAAACCTACAACCAAGATTATATCATTTAGAATAAAAGGAAACATAAAAAGCTCCCCACATGAGAATAAGCTATAGTTCATCACCACTTAACCAGTATTACAGGAAATGCTAAAAGGTCTTCTTTAAGAAGAAGAAAAATAAGATGAAATTATAAGTAAAATGGCAATAAATACATATTTATGAATAATTACTTTACATGCGAATGATTAAATGTTCCAATCAAAAGATACTTGGTGGCTGAATGGTTAGTAAAACAAGACCTTTATGTATGTGGTCTATAAGAGATTCATTTCAGATAGAAAACACCCACGGACTGAAACTAAAGTGATGGTAAACATATTTCACAAAAATGGAAACAAAACAAAACAAAAAAAGCTGATGTAGCAACACATATAAGAAAAAAATAGATTTTGAAACAAAGGCTATAACAAGAGACAAAGAAGGACCCAGTAAGTTCACTTCTCAGTATTTACTGAAGAAACCCAAACACTAAATCTAAAAGACATATACATCATCTATATTTATTGCAGCATTGTCTACATTAGCCAAGGTATGGAACCAAACTGAGTGTCCATCAATAGATGAATGGGTAGAGAAAACAACTGGTGCATATATACAATGGAATATGATTCAGCCACAAAAAGAAATAAAATCTTTCCATCTGCAACAACATGGATGAACCCAGAGGATGTTATGCTAAGTGATACCAGTGAGACAGAGAAAGAAAAATGCCATATAAGTTCATTTATACATAGAATCTAAAAAAAATAAATGAAAAGGCAGAACAGAAACAGACTCATAGATACAGAAAACATTTTGATGGTTGGCACATGGAAGAGTAGCTGGGGGACTGGTGAAAAAGGTGAAGGGATTAAGAAGTATGGATTGGTAGATACAGAATAGTCAGAGAGATATAAAGTACAGCATAGGGAATATAGTCAATAATATTATAATAACTATATATGGAGTCAGATGTCTGGCACCATACATAGTTACTACACTAGATTTATCAGGTGATCACTTCATCAGTTATGTAAGTGTCTAATCATGTGGTCGTACATCTAAAATTAAAATAATGTACATCAACTGTAACTGAAAAATTAAAAAAGAATAAATTGTAATAAGTCCTAAAATAAGGCTAGATGACCAACACAGAACTTTACTTGTATGACCTTTTTACACTTACTTTGAAGGTTTTTTTTTTAAGATTTTATTTACTTATTTTTAGAGAGGGAAGGGAGGGAGACAGAGAGAGAGAGAGAGAGAGAGAGAGAGAAACATCAATGTGCAGTTGCTGGGGGTTATGGCCTGCAACCCAGGCATGTGCCCTGGCTGGGAATCGAACCTGGGACACTTTGGTTCCCAGCATGTGCTCAATCCACTGAGCTACGCCAGCCAGGGCTACTTTGAAGCTTTAAATACATTTAAAAATAATATCTGCTTTACTGGGGCACTAATCGCACACTCAGCTGGCCAAGTGGATAATCCAGCACTCCCCACACGTTCGTCTTGGCTTGCCGAACACCCTGACTGCACAGTGGGCAGGCAATTGGGCTAATTAATCCTTTTCTTTCCTTAGTGGCCCTCTTTGTTCCATGTATACTTTCTACCTCTGATTCCAAAAAATATAAGAACTCCAGCCTTTCCAACCCTGAGCCATTTCCATGTTGATAAACTTGCTGCCTCACTGAAAGAGGATTTTAAAAGATAATATCTTAAAGGCATAAAGTTATCTATGGTGCATGGAAAACCTGTGTTTCATTGTAGTTATTACATTGTGAACTCTCAGTAGCAGGGAGGCAAGTAATCTCTTGGAACTGGAAGTCTGGATTCAGTGCAGAAAAATTACATGAGGAAGGAATACAAAATTCAGTTAGATGGAGATATATTTAACAGATCATCATTTCCTTGCTTGCCTCACTCAAATATTATAAAAGAGTCTGAATAAAAATTTCCTGGACTCTTAGTCTTATGCACAATACCTTGCTTTTAAATACTACTCAAGGATTTCATATCTTTTTGTGGGGCTGTGTGATCCACTACAATACTGTTGGCTAACTGAAATCATCTCTGCTTTAATTCACAGTTGTCTAAAATCACTTATGAGAAAGGACACAGTTGTCAAATCCCTACAATCCTTAGAGATCACCTTCTTTTGCAATTTTAAGATTTTAAGTGAATATTGGAATAATTTTAAATTTCTATTACAGTCGTATTTTATTCATATCTAAATTAATATAAAGTACTACATTTTTCAATTATATTTACAAGTTATTTTTAAGACATATATGACTTCATTTTAGAGAGAGAGAAAGGGAGGGAAAAAGAAGGAGAGGAACACTAATGTGAAAGAGAAACAGAGATTGGTTGCCTCTCGTGTGTGCCCCTATAGGGGACCAAAACCACAACCCAGTCATCAAACCAGCAACCTTTTGCTTTTCAGGATGATACTCAACCAACTGAGCCACAATGGTCAGGGCAACACATATATGATTCTTTACCTAAACATCTATTTTTCATACTTACAGAAATTTTCATTTATATTGTTCATGAAGCTTCTATTTAGAACACGTGTGTCCTATTTCAAAAATCTCATTTATCTTCTTTTTATAGATGCATTTTCCAATTCCTTCTTTTTGATAGCCTTAAACATGCAAAAAATGTTAGTAATTGCACAATTGAATGCTAATATTTTTCTCATCTTTACATTAATTCCCTATGTCCCAGCACCTCTGCCCTTACCTTTGTTAGAAGGTAGTATTGTTTAGGGCAATGACTAGACCTTTCACTGAAATAAATGCAAACACATATCTTCATCTTCTGTCCTCTGTGAGAGGAGACTGAAAAGAGGAAAAGGAGCTCTAGCTGACACATTGACCTTTGTCCTGTGTTTTCACTGACCTCTTCATCTTCTTCATCCCTTGGAGCCAGTATGAAAACTCCTGGGTCACTACTGTCTGATACAATGACCAGTCTGGATGACTTTACCTAGATTTGCACTCTTGCTGCCCACATCTAGAAGTGATTCCTTGGCTCAGGACACATCTCAAAGGCAGGCTTTGTCAATTGGTACTCTTAAACTACCTACCTTCCTTCCTCCCTTCCTTCATTCCTCCCTTCCTTCCTCCCTTCCTTTCTCCCTCCCTCCTTTCCTTTCTTCCTCTCTATCTCAAAGCAAAATACAGAGATAAGTAACAGCTGTGAACTTTAAATTAGCTTTGTCATACATCAATGTCTGTTTGTATCTTTAAATAATTCTTTTTATATCTTTGTCAACAGTATCAATTGTGTACGCCAATATATTTTTGTGTAATTTATAACTAATCTATTTTGCTTCTTATAAACTTTGTCCTCCTCCTGGCATAATCTCAGTTTACCCAATACGTGAGGTGTGCCTCCTAGTACGTGGATGGTTTGCTACGAAAGTTGAATTACTGCACTTCTCACTGCTTTCCTCCAGAGAAATCTGGGTATTAAAAATGTATCCACTTACTAAAAGAGGCTTCTTCTGGAGCGCACTCAGTACAGAGTTATCGATGGCATATAAGCAATCAAATAAGATCCCCCCAAAAAAAAACTTGGCAAAAAAATACCAAGTTGATGCTGAATTTATAAACTAGATACACTTTGGATGGATTAGCAACTGAGAATGTAAAACAAGTTCCAGTGGATGAAATATAACATCTAAGGTTAATACAAATATTACTCAACAAATATTACTGAGTAGCTACTACACACCAGGCACTACTATAAATGATGCAGAAACTTGAAGGAGGTTATAAAGTTTACCAAGTGGGTATCTGAGGAAAAGTGATCCAGGCAAAGGGAACAGTGAGTGGACAGGACCCTCACTTGTTCCAGGAATAAGAAAAGCAGTAAGAAGGCCAGAGAGGCTTGGCAGAGTAAGCAAGAAAAACAGCTGGAGAAGTCATACCAGTAGGGCAGAAAGAAAGGTAAGGAGATGCCCCAAAAGAGTCCCAGAATGAGGGAAGGTCATGTAGGGCCATGTTGACAATTATAAAGCTTTAGATTTTATTCTGCATGAAACAGGAAGATATTGTACAGCTCTGAGTAAAGAAGTCACATAGTCAAACTCAGGTTTTGGTAGGATAACTCCTGCCACTAAAATGGATCACAGGTTCAGCAGGGATTTTGATTAAGCAGCAGGTGCAGTTGTGCAGCTGAGCAATGACAATGTCTCTGGTCAGGGTGGTAGCAATGAGAAGTGGGTGCTCTATGGGTATATTTTAAACATAAAGCCATGGATTACATGTGGTATGTGTGAAGGATCTTAGAGTTAGGATAACTCATAAGATATTTCACCTGGAAATGGGAGGGATGGGGTTTTCCATCACCTGAGATCACCAAAATGTGGGTGGAGGAGATTTTGTGGGAAATATCAGAAGTTTAACTTGGGATGTAAATTGAGAAATTTATTAGACACCTGAGGAATTATACCGGCGTCTCCCTAACAGAAAGTCTCTCTTTCTCCTCTTTCATGCCTCGTTTTTCTAGTTATTCTCCCTCTCCATTTCCAATTAGTAATTTCCAAAGAAAAATATTCTGCTTAGACTTTCTTGGTTCTGCTCATCTGTAGTGCAATCTATAGTAGTGTTCAGCAGAAAAGCAGAAAATATGCAGTTTCCAAAGATAAAATATATTTCGTTGTTGAACTGATTTTGATAGGAAGCAATAATATATAGCCTGTCATAGAATTATAGACTTTTAGGAATCTTGGGTAGAATCTACAGCAACCTCTTATTTTATACTTGAGGAAGCTGAAGCCCAGGGAGGATAAATGACTTTTGAAAGGTCAGTCATCTAGTTATTACAGAGCTGGAGCTGGAACCCAGGGATCCTGCAAGCTATTAGAGCACACGGCTGATTTCCTGCTTTTATCATTATTCATATGCTGCAGCATTCACATTCTACTTATATATTTGTATGTGAATATAATTAAATGCTAGACCTCTAGCATAGAGTCACCATTTTCCTGGCTTTGAAAAGAATTTTTTTCTGTTCCTTCTTTCTTCTAATTAAATGCCTTTGAAGTCTTCCCTTAACCTTAAAATGAATAGGACCATGCACTGTAAAACGTCAAGCAGATAAATGATTTGCACCAATAAGGTGGCCTGAGATTTAAACCAGAGAAAATGTAACTTTTAACATTTAAATACATTTAAATGAGTAGAGTTGTGCTATATAAACACCATGCCATTACAACAGTTCTAAAAATTTATTTATGGAGAGAGTACTGGGCTATTGCAATTTAGAAAAAAAATCTGACTATTAATATTTTACAGCAGCACTTTCTTTTACTACAGGTTTAATTATAATTTTATACAGAAAAGTTCAGGATCAAATGAGGACATATGATAAAGTCTCACCCCAATAGGTAATACTGAATCACTTTAATTATAATATTATATAGTTATATAAAATGAAAGATTATTGGTTTGGTTATCATTTTTAGCAGTACTTTCTGTATGTTCTTCAGGAAGCCCTCACAGGGCCGTGATGTTTATTGGATTCACAAAGAAGGCACTAGATTTACTGGAGACTGTAAATCCTTCTCTTAAGTTCTGACAATATAGAAATAGCCTAGAAATAGCTGCACAATAATCTCTCAATAGAATTAGAACTGACTTTGGAACTTCCTTTCAACAAGGTTCTCCCCTAACATGAAGCAGCCAAACAGGGATCGTTGGAGAATAGAGCAAATCAGTATGTGAAATATACTTTGTTGAAGCTGTGCTTTTAAGCACTTCTGCTTTGCCTCTCTGCTTTTCAGTCTTTATTCATGGCTTTCTTCTTTTCATGCAACATGCTTAATATGCAACTCACTCGCCATGTGGCTTTGCTCATTCTTCTTACCTGCCCTGAACGCCTCAAATCCCAATTCTCCACCCTCAAATCAATGGCTTTTACAAATTGTCTTTCTAAGTGCAGGAAGGTGATTTATTGAAAATTTAATGTAGGCAGATAATCTACTGAGAAATTAACTTGTTTTATTTCTAAGCTGTATTCATTAGGGGGGAAATGGGGAGGGAATTGTTCCATCTCCAAGGATACAACAAAAAATTATTCCTGAAGACAGAGCTCTGCTTATAGCAAGGAATGGGAAACAGACATTTTCTGCTTCAGAGCTAGAAAGGAAAATTTATAGGCTAGTATGAGCTAAAAGCAGCTTATTAAGCAGCCCTTGGAGTCAAGGTTTAGGTCACCCATTGTACCACCTGGGTTACACAGTGATTTTCAACTTGCAGAAATAAAGGCTAACGTGGCAGTCAAAAAAGAAGGACCGCTTTGGAATAG
This sequence comes from Phyllostomus discolor, assembly GCF_004126475.2. Taxonomy (NCBI): domain Eukaryota; kingdom Metazoa; phylum Chordata; class Mammalia; order Chiroptera; family Phyllostomidae; genus Phyllostomus; species Phyllostomus discolor. The sequence continues at coordinate 67,801,563 of NC_040912.2, read as the reverse complement.
TGTGAGCTCCACCAGTCTGTGTGTGGTCACACAGACAAGCATGGGTCCTGTGGCCACAACAAATGACCAGCATTAAAAGTCTTACCACACTTGTGTCTATAGGACAAGGGTGGGTATTTGAGCTGAACTTAATTTGAATTAAGGAAAGACATATGATATTGCCTGACAAATGTTTTAACAGAATTTTACCTGTTACTTGCAATAATTGGCTCATAAATAACACAAAGTAGGAAAAGGAAAACAAAACCAAAAGTGATCACATCATTTAAGTGTCTGATGAAGTAACATAAGTAAAAAGCCATTTCCCTTTCTAAAAGCTGTGAATTTAAGTACTCATGCATTGTTTTTGTGTATCTAAAATTTTAGTTTTAAGTTGAAATGTATATAATAATGTCATCTATTTAGATGAAGAGAAGATATATAAAGAAAGGGTTAACAAGATGAGAAAAAAATCAAACTTCACTCTGTCCTAAATCATCTACATCAGAAAAAAAACATAGATTCACTCAGTGTACTTTCAAAATAAATGTCATATACAGCCAAATAATATTGCCAAAAGAGCATTATCTTTGTATAGATTTTAGGTAGATTCTGTTAAATTTTTACAACCTTTATATCTGATGGTTTCCCAAACCTTCCAGATCAAACCTAGAAGCATAATATTTTGTGTAAGAACAGGGCACATGCAATAAGATAAAGGGTAGGAGGAGATGGATTTGACAAACACTAATGATCAATGAATGCCTCCTATGGCTTGTGAAGGTCTCTCTTTCTCTCTTTTGAAATATCTGACCTATACTACAGAATAGCCCCCGCTTTTGTAGTCAATAGAAGTTTACAATGTATTGTGCATATCTATTGTATGCACAAAACAACATAGGAGGAAACAAATGAAATCCTTACCTGTAATTGTGAAGACAAAATTTACCTGCATGGAGTAGCTAAAGATCTTTGCAAGATAGCATATTATGAAATACTTTGCTGAATGTAGTTAGGAATTTGCTGATTACAAACCTCAGGCAAGGCTTACCCCTGTAGAAGGTGAACTTGAAGATAGACTTTACAGAGAAAATTAATGAAGAGGAGTTGGGTAGAATGGCAAGATAAATACAAGAGCATAAGGGTAGATTTAGATCCGGGGTCCATACCTAAGGGATAGTGTTGATACTGTGCTAGTAGAAACACAGAATTTTTGCCTAGGGAACAGATAAGATAATAAAGGATAGACAAAATAAAACCTTAAATGGAGGGCACCAACAAGAAAAGTTTGAACTCAATGCAACAAGTTGTAATTGCTTACTTCATCTACCACCAACTGACCATTTTAGCTTTCAATCAATCCACTTTAGATTTATGTGTTGATATTAAAAACAAAACAAATCTCTAAGTCTCTGCTAGATTTTGCTGTGGTGAAGAAGGATGGAGAGAAGCATGTCTAAGGATGAGGTCCATCTGTATTTATAGACCTTCCTATCCTATTATATACATCTTGCTAACTCCTACATAAATATTTACTCTTATGGTTAATTTCCTCCTAGGAAATCCTCTGTTCCTCTGTCACATTTTTTCCATATGATAACATCAAGTTCTAGTTTATGAGTATATCTCCTTGTCTCTAACATATGTGTCAGAATCACCTTCATCTATACTATATTTAACTCTCAAGTTTCTACACACTTATAGTATTTTTAAAAACTCACAATGATCAAATATGTTATTGAAGACAATTATATTTGCTGCCTGTCATACAATGAATTATGTCCTCCCCAGATTCATATGTTGAAGCTCAATCTCCCATCAGGTGATGAGACTGTATTTAGATATAAAGTCTTTGAAAAGGTAATTAAATCCCTGGCTGATATAGCTCAATGGATTGAGCTCGGGCTATGGGCCAAAGGGTTGACAGTTCAATTCCCAGTCAAGGCACATGACTGGGTTGCAGGCCAGGTCCCTAGTGGGGGCCATGTGAGAGTCAACCACACATGATGTTTCTCTTCCTTTTTCTCCTTCCCTTCCCCTCTTTCTAAAAATAAATTAAAAAAATGAAAAAAAAGGTAATTAAATCTAAATAAGGTCAAGAGGGTGGGTCCCTAATCCATAAGAACAGTGTCCTTGAGGACAACAGTGTGCTGGTTGCAGGAGGGAGGGAGGTATAAGGCAACTAAAGGGTAATGGGGAAAAATACAACAAAAACTTTTTAAAAGAAGGTAAAGGAATTAGTCAAAAAATGTATATGAAGGGCCCATGAACATATGAACATGGACAGTGGTATGGGGATTGACCATGGAAGTGAGGAGAGGGTTGGGTGGAGGGGGACAAAGGAGCAAAATAACTTTTGGCACAATTGTAATAGCTTAAACAATAAATCATTAATATAAAAATTAAAGGAAAAGAAGACAAGGAGGCACCAGAAGTGTATGTACACAGAGGAAAGCCCATGTGAGGGCATGGAAAAAGGGTAGCTGTCTGCCAGCCATGAAGAGAGGTCTCAGGAGAAACCAAACCTGCACACACCTTGCTTTTGTGAAAAAAATAAGTTCCTGTTGGTTACAACACTCAGTTCACGGAAGTTTGCTATGACAGCCCAGTAAAATTAATATGTAGCCTGTATTACTGAATACTGGTCTTATCTCCCTTATTTTACTCTGATCCTCTGGAAGGCAGGAAACAAATTATCTAATTTTTTAAAAAATCTATTATAATGCTTGGGATATTTTATTTGTTGCAATAATATGAGATGATTAAATGTTTGCATACATGAATGAGTTAATTTGAGATTCTTATAGAGGAAGTTACTCTTAGGAAGATTTAAACTGCTGCTAGGGTGGAATCACTTAAGATTCTCATAAAAAACAGGAAGAGCACATTGTAATGGATGTGATTCTGACTTGGGAGTCATAAAATCCTGACTTTGAATCCTGGTTCCTCCAATTAGTAAATGTGGGTTGTTCCTCAGTTTCATTATTTTAAAAATTGTATGATAATAACACTTAATTTTCAGTATTATTAGGATTAAGATAAAGTTTCTAATTTCTGGTAATGCTTAATAATAGATGTTGGTCCTTCGGGCAATTTTATATAGTACAAGTAGAAAAATAATAAATTAGGAAAGAATAAACTTGAAAGAGTGATGAATGTACTAGGAGAGGTCTGGAAGAAGCTGGTGAGCTACAGAGGACAGAAAATAAAGAGCTTACTAGGATACAGCAGTACTGAAAATCACAGGTTAGTCTGGAACATTAACTTTCTAAAGCTATCCATCCACAGGGTCATGTGGATTTTCTGGCAATGCTAATTAGCCCAAAAATAACAAGAAAAGAGAATTACTGGCTTCACATAAAGCTTCAGAGTAGTCTGGAGAGTAAGATGACCAAACGCAATATGTATAGGGAAGGAGAGTGCTGTGAAATATTAGATCTTGAGCCATGCTGAATAAAATATGGCAAGGTGAAATGCAGCCGATAGAAGGGAAGACACAACACGTCTTCCTGCTCCCATTTTAGGGTTCTCCTGATCTTACCAATACCACGGTTTTTCAAAATTCCACACTAGGTTTTACCCCGTGGGCCAAACTGGGGTCCTCTACTCTGATCCACTATGTTTTCAACTAAGTCATAACAACAGGATTTTGATTTTATGATAATTTCATTTTTTCTCTATTGTCATGATACGCTACTGTAGGATCTGTGCTCATTCCAAATGCTCATCTGTGATTTAGAATTCCCATTACAATGTCTTTAGATTTTATATTTATAAAAAGAGAGCCTAATACTTGCTGTTAGTCTTCAAGTAACTATAGTCTGAGCAGTGTAATTATAGTTTATATGATGTTAAAGGTATACCTAGGAGAAAGTACATTATTTCATGAGTTTGTGAGAAATGTTAAAATTATATGATCACTAGGAATGGCATTCCTTCTGATCAGGGGGCATATAACATCTCAGTAGTTTTCCATTCAAACATTACTGATATGGGATTAGCCTAAAGAATTAGGTGCTGTCCCTCAGTTCAACGTTAACACACAAGAATTACAGAATTCGTACTCCCATTGAGACTAGTTTGTCTTTTCCCAACTTTTCCTCCTGTAGATGAGTTATTTGACACCTAGGAGCTCCTACCTCTAAAACATAAGATTTTATATGCTTTTTTACTATGATAATTTAGGAAAAACAAAAATATAATCAATGTTCTCTAAGTACCCAGATATAAATTAATTATGTAAATTTGCTCAATTGATAGAAATATTTTAATTTATGAGAAAATTTCATGGAGGATTTAGAAATACTATTAGTAGAATTTCCTCAAAAATTATAATGATACAGATTGATGAAGTTGTGGCTTCTACTGCATGAATTTCCTACTAGAAGATATATTATGCTAGTGAGTTTCAATAAAAAAGCAAGGAAGTGAATTTGTGAGGGGGAGTAGGGGAAGGTGGAGCAGGGGATAAATGGTAGTGGATGCAGACTTGACTTGGGGTGGTGAACACACAATACAGTGTACAGATGCATCGTGGAATTGTGTACCTGAAACCTTCAAAATTTTGTTAACCAGTGTCACCAAAAAAAATTTTAATAAAAAAGAAAAAAAAGAATGATTAAATGTACCAGTATATCAACTTTATGACTTCATCATTCCTTCCAAAAATATATATCTTAATATTATTCATTTGAATATATTTGTGGATACTTATCAAAGCCAAAGAATATTATAGTTTACATAATGTATATCTCATATATAATGTGTTTGTTATGAGTTTTCTATAGAGAATTTTTAATTAAAGTTATTAAAGTAAAGTGCCCTTTAAAGCATACTTGCCTATATCAACTAAGGGTCTGCTTAGTCACATAATCCTTTTTATGTGTGCACACACACATTTATGTAATGATTATCTGATGCCAAGGACCACAGGATTATCTAAAATAAATCTAAGTGAATAGGAAATAGCTAAACTATATTTTTCCCTTAGAACTGAGGCTGAAGCCATGTCCAAAGTAATCAAAACAGTCAATAATTTTTAAAATTTAAACATTATTTTAAAAAGAACAATAATAACCCATTACTTTCACTTAAATAACATTGTATCATAGAATAACTACATTAATACATATATTTTCTAAGGTAAATTAGAAGAGTGGCATTGTCTTGAATTTTTGTAAATCTAATGACTGGCTTAATTGAAGAGAGCTGGATTCTGTATTAATCTGTTAAAATATGCTCTTTTGGTTGAAATAGATGAACACTTCTGCCTCACAAAGATACACATTTGGAAAAGAGTGGGACATAATAATAGCATTTTCAAGTAACTGTGTATTATTCTCTGCTACTACACCAAATCCTAAAAAGTGCATCTTCTAAAAGAGTAGCTGCAGGATAGAATCTGAAACCATGTCAATGAACTTTTCAGATTCTCTTACATTGAAATCCTTTTTTTTTAAATCTTGCACTTTGAATGAATCTTTTAGCCATGTGTAATTTTGTAACATCCTACATTGGACATTTGTAAAATATCAGTTCCCTTAGTTACACTGACTTTTCAAATGTTGACACATTTTATTATAAAATGGATATATAAAAACCCCACTGTCAACATCACCGTCAACCTTACCAAGAAAGTCTTTAAGTATGAGTAATGGTTATAACAGGCTCATTTCATTCATTTTTGAGAAAATGTCTGCAAAATATCCACAGCTGAATAACCACAGTTGGCATGTCAGTTGTTTCTTTTAAAAAATGGTTATTTCATGAATAAAGGGTCTATGTGAATATATATGTCATTTTATCATACAAAATATTTAAATGCCAAAACTCTCAAAGATTGAGGTTTAATAAAATTAATAGCTCTTTACAGCTTTCCTATTAAGTGAAGTTGGCTCTTTATTTTTAAATAGTAACCATGTGGTGATAAAGAATGTGAAAATTTGGGGCCACTGTCTTTATTTATACTAAGGCACCATTATACATTATGGCTTTTATAGCATCAGTGCAAATATCAAAACAGTGAAATACACAAATAACATCTTAGAACATTATTTAGCTACTTTGACTCCATAAATTCTCTCAGATCATGTTAGAGACCCTAGGTGTCTGTAGAACACAAGCTGAAAGTTTTCTTAAGTTTTCTTAATATTATACATTTCTTAAATGTATAATATTTCTAGGCCGCATATTCAATGGCCTAGAAATATTATAGGCATCTTAATTGATTATTGGTCATATATCTTTCATTTCTCCCCAAACTGTTCCTATTACATTTCTCATCTTAGAAACAATCATTACACAGTAATTCAAGTCAAATCCTGCAATGAAGGTAACTGCCTAGCAGGTGTATTTTAATCTGAACTTTGAAAATAAATCATAGGCCGCAACCCTGAGTCCAATTCCCTGACCTTTGAACAAAAGCCAATACATAAAAACTGTCAATTTTACTACATGCTTCTTTACAGTACACCTGTGTGTCACCAACACTGCCAAAGGCTTAGAGAGAGCCGGTGTGGTCATAACCTTTCATTCTGTTTGCATGTGTGTGCATTCTCCTGGGATTTTAGGTGATTCCATTCAAATGGAATAAAATTTAAAAGCCATATTTATGATTTATAATTATGATCTATACTATGAATATACATAATAAAACATGTTATATAAAATATAAATTATAATATGAAACAATAAATTTCATACAATATAATGCCTAATACATAGAAATGTTTTCTAAAATTTATGGTTTTTCTAGAGTAATAAAATAACTTGTATATTTAAGTAGATAATTGTATAAGAATTTTATAAGTAATAACTTGATTAAAGTCATTAGTCTCTATCAATAATGAAAAGCCATTTATATTTCAATAACTACACTTAAATATCTTTACAACATTTAATAGGGACATATCAATTTAAGGCAGATTTTTCTTTGGACTCATTTTTGTGTTGTTGCAGTTTATAACTGATTTAACATTTGGGTACATAGAGTAGGCTTGGGTATATATTGCTTAAATCCCTATTTGTCAAAATGGAAATATGATTGCTGCCACAAAAGGATGTGGCAATGTACTTCACTCTCAGTTTATGTTAAAAGGTGTTTATTTACAGGCTATCATGTGAATATAAATCTTTCCCTAAATTAAAGTTTTCTTAGTTGAGAGAAATAACATGGATATGCTATAAGCATTCTAAAACCCAACACGCTGATTAAATATTTATAAGGTTGCTTCTAAATACGCTAATGAAATAGTCATCATATTGAAATAATCATTATCAACTTCACACCTTTATTATCTGTTCTTGTCAGCTTCATAAAATTTAGAGAATTAAATGCAAAATCTTTCCATTAGGTAACTGTTAAGCTGTAAATTTAAAAACAAATCAGAGGATATGAAAGTCCAGACCCTCTTAGTAACATTAACTTGTCCAACATTGATTATATATAATTCCTGAATTGCTAGTTGGTATTCTAAATGTATACCTTATTATAAGACACAGGAAATGTAAGAAAATTAATGCTATTATAAAACTCTAACTTTTCATTTTATTGAGTTATGAAGGTTAAAATTTGCAATCCTAAAATTGTATTATCATGGGACTCTGCAATTTAATAAAATAAAGTGGTTGAGAAAATGAACTATGATCACTTAATAAAAACGATGTCTATTTTCTTGAATGAAACACTTACAGAACTTGCATTTAAAGGAAACAGATGAAAACTTTAATAATCTAGTAGTTTTATAAACACTAATAAAGTTCTTCATAAAATGATATTATTATATAAGCCTGAAAATTCTATAAAACATTATCTATGTAATGTCATATTAACTTATCAAAATTCCTTTTTTTTTTTTTTTGGCTTACAACAACAGAAATTTATTCTCCCCATTCTGGAGCTAGCAGTCTAAAATCAAGGTATGGGCAGGGCCACACTTTCTATAAAGGCTTTACCGGGATATTCTTCCTTGCCTTTCTCCAGCTTCTAATGGCTCTTGGCATTTCTTGCAGTATGGCAGCATAATTCCAATCAATGCTGCTGTCTTCACACTTCCTTCTTTTTCATGTGCCTCTGTGTCCAAATGTCTGTCTTCTTTCTCTTATAAAGACACCAGTTATTGGGGTTAAGAGCATTTTAAATTCAGGATATTTTCATGTTGAGATCTTTAACTAGTCATGCAGCACTAAATGACAGATACATGTTCTGAGAAATGCTTTGCTAGGCAATTTCATCATTGTGTGAACATTACATAGTTCACTTAAACAAACCTAGATGTGATAGCCTGTTAATCCTAGGATGTATATCTGTATAGCATGTTGCTGAACTCTGTAGATGATATGACACAATGGTAAGAATTTGTGATTCTGAACATAGAAAAGCTACAGAAAAGTATGGTAAAAAAGATAAAAAATGGTACTTTTGTAGAAGGCACTTACCATGAGGACCTGGCAAGACTGGAAGTGGCTCTGAATGAGTGAGTGAATGTGAAGGCCTATATTACCTTACACTACTGTGGATGTTATAAATACTGTACAACTTAGGCTACACCAAATTAAATTTTCTCTTTCTTCAGTAATAAATTAACATTAGATTACTGTAACTTTTTTACTTTTAAACTTAAATTTTTAAAAAGCTTTTTAGCTTGTATAATAACACTGAGCTTAAAAACACATTGTACAGCTGTACAAAACATTTTCTTTCTTTTTTTAAAGATTTACCTATTCATTTATTTTTTAGAGAGAGAGGGGAACAGAGGGAGAATGAGAGGTAGAGAAAAACTAATGTGTGGTTGCCTCTCACATGACCCCTATTGGGGATCTGGCCCATAACCCACACATGTGCACTGACTGGGAATTGAACTGGTAACCCTTTGGTTCACAGGCTGGCACACAATCCACTGAGCCACAACAACCAGGCCAATCATTTTCTTTCTTTTTTAAATTATATTTTGTTTATGGTATTACAGTTTTCCCAGTTATTCCCCCTTCACCCCACTCTACCCAGCCCCTCACTCCTTCAGGCAATCTCCATAATGTCATCCATGTCCGTGGGTCATGCATATATGTTCTTTTGGCTACTCTATTCCCTATGTTGTGCTTTACATCTCCATAATTCTCTAAGTACCAATTTGTACTTTTTAATCTCTTCACTTTTTTCACTCATCCCCTTGACTCCCCTCCCCATCTGGCAACCATCAAAATGTTCTCTGTATCTATGAATCTGTTTCTGTTCTACTTGTTTGTTTGTTTTGTTTTTTAGAAACAAATATGTATAGATATGTATGATAGATATGTAAATATTGCCATTTTATTATTTACATTTTTTATATTCTTAAAGAAGATACTTTAACATTTAATATAATACTAACTTGATGGTGATGAACTCTTTTAGATATTTTTTTTGTTTGAGAAGTTCTTCATCTGCCCTTCCATTCTAAATGACAGCTTTTCTGGGTAGAGAAATCTTGGTGGTAGGTCCTTGCTTTTTATCCCTTTGAATACTTCTTGCCAATCCCTTCTAGCCTTCAAAGTTTCTTTTGAGAAATCAGCTGAAAGTCTTATAGGAGCTCCCTTATAGGTAACTAACTTCTTTTCTCTTGTTGTTTTTAAGATTCTCTTTTGTCTTTAACCTTTGCCATTTTAATTATGATGTGTCTTGTTGTGGGCCTGTTTAGGTTCATTGTGTTTTGAACTCTCAGTGCTTCCTGGACTTATACATGTATTTCCTTCACCAAGTTAAGGAAGTTTTCTGTCATTTTTTTCAAATAGTCTTCCAGTTTCTTGCTATCTCTCTTGTCCTTTCTGGCACCTCCATGATGCAAATGCTGGTATGCTTGAAGTTATCCCAGAGGTCCCTTACACTAACATCATTTTTTGGATTTTTCTTCTTGCTCTTCTGATTGTTTTTTCTTTCTTATATTCCAAATTGCTGATTTGATTCTCAGCTTCATTCACTCTACTATTGATTCCCTGTAAATTATTATTTATTTCAATTAGTGTATGCTTCATTTCTGACTGGATCTTTTTTATGCTGTTGAGGTCCTTACTAAACATCTTGAACATCCTTATAACCAGTGTTTTGAACTTTGCATCTGATAGATTTTTATCTCTATTTTATCTAGTTGTTTTTCTGGAGTTTTGTTCTGTTCTTGCAATTGGGCCATGTTTCTTTGTTTCCTCATTTTGGCAGCCTCCCTCTGTTTGTTTCTATGTATTTGGTAGAGCTGCCTTGACTCCATTCTTGGTAGAGTGGCCTAATGTAATAGGTATCCTATAGAGTCCAGTGGCACAGCCTCTCTGATTACCCAAGCTGGGTACTCAACATGCACCCACTGTGTGTACTGTATAAATCCTCCTATTGTAGTTGAGCCTTGATTGCTGTTGGCATGTCCAAGGTTAGCCACTGACTGTTTTGTCTGGGGTCACACAGTATGAGCTACAGAGCAATCTGCAGATGGCTGCTACTTGTACTGGCTTGGAGATACCCAGGTGAGGCCAGGCTGTGAACCAAGGCTGGCTGCTGCTAGTGCTGAGCCTGGGGCAACTTACTGAGAAGTTCAGGGTTAGCTGAAGCCAGATGTGGCCTATTTGAGACAATTTAGGAAAATGTGAAGTATGAGCCAAGACAGTCGACTCATATGGAAAAGTCCCTGGAAATGACTTGGGTGGCCTGAAAGCTGGGTGAGGCAGGGTCTCAGGGAACTGCAGATATTGCAAACAGTGTGAGCCACGTTAATGGAGTCTCTGATATGCATCCACTTACCAGCTCTGTGGCTCCGTCAGGCGAGGTCTTGGAAAAGGAATGATGGCTTCTGCCAGCACTTATGTCTGGGAGAAAGCTGTCCCCCAGTTCTCGCCCTGATGCCAAACAATTCAATTCCTACCTATATGTTTCTGATGCCTTTCAATCTTCTGCCCTAGCACTCAGAGGGACTGAGTCAAACTAAATATGTGTACAGGCCCTTTAAAGGAACTGCCTGAGACTCTAGCAGTTTCTGTCCTTCACAGCCTCAATCCATGTTAGTTTTTACAGCCAGAAGTTATGGGGACTCCTCTTCCTGGCACTGGAGCCCTGACATGGAAACCATGGTATGTGGCTAGACCCCTTGCTTCTCAGATATCCCTTCTAATTTTTATCCACCATACTAGGATGTGGGATCAGCCTATTTCTGCAACTCTTCCCCTGTTACTAGTCTCAATGTAGTTTCTTACTGAATTCCATAGTTGGTTTCTTCTTTAATGCCATAGTTGTAAGACTTCCATTCAGCTCAATTTCTGATGGTTCTGAATGATAGTTGTTCTATAGCTTACATGTAATTTTGATGTGGTTGTGTGAGAAGGTGAGCCATGCTTACCTATGACACCATCTTGGCCTCAAAATTCTTATCTGTTAAAAAATGTAGACAAATTCATATACTATATGGAATATATATGTATCAAATATGTAATTAAATTATTATCCATTGCATTTGTAAATTGGTGAAATATTAGATGGAAGGATTAATAAATAATATTATTTCATTTTTCATATAATATCTGTAATGGACTATGGAGTGAAAATAATTAATGATAGGAAAAATTATAAATAATAGTAAAACTAAAGCCCTAAGGGGGCCATATATATTGTACATTTTGTTCAGCAATACATAACAGTATCTAGAAAAGTATCTGGGCCATACTAGCTGCTTGAAACATTAGGTAAATAAATTTGTCTGGTATTGTCAAAAATATAGAATTTTAAAAGCTCCTCTTTTTTACTAGTAAAGTTCCCTGAGAAACATTTAGCAGCAGGGTCAATCTGAGTAACCAGAAGACTGGCTACATGCTCTAGGGGAAAAAACAAAGTGTGTTTGAAATGAAAATCCATCCAAGGACATTATCTGAGACTACTGGCCTTCATTTCCAGCCATTTTACTCATATTTACCTCATTAGGTTAAACGACGGACAGGTACATTCACTCCAGAAAGACAGTATTACAAGATGTCCACATTCCCTAAGAAAATATCACTTGTGTGTGGGCATGAGTGCGTGAGTGTGGTAGCTCGGAGACGGTAGTGATGATAGAAATGGTGATGGTCTTAAACTTGTCCCACGACTTCAGATATCCATCTGATTAGTCATATGGGAGGCATCAGGAAAGCATCATGAGTCTTCCTTAGGTGGAAGTAGAAGAACAAAAGTAAATTTATTTGGAGGATTGAGATACAGATGATGGCCAGTAGTATAAGCCTCCCTTAAATAGAGCATATGTTGAGATGTTAACAAAGTAGAATGATACTTGTTTTAGAGTGTATAAGTTAAAACTATCCTTTAAAGCCTACAGTTCAGACATGTATGGCAACATGTTCCTTCACAGAGTCAACACATATTTATTGGTTATTTGATATACTACTGTGGGCTCTCTGGGCAGGCTATTTACATCTGTTCAAAACCTGCTCTACTGCCAGTGATATACTAATGAGTAAGTCATGAACCTTCTAAGGACATTATAATAAACTACAGGAATTAAACAGTAACAGTAAAACAATACCTGTAAACTTTGATATTCACAATTTTACCTCTAAAATGCAGATAAATAAATAACCCTTAAGCATATCCTAGATAATGGCTAAAGCAGCCTCTCAACTGCCCCAGGCAGGACCCTTTCCTTTTAGTGTTACATGTCATTTGTCAGAGAGAATGCTGGGTCCAGGAGAATGCATTTACTCACAATGAGGTTGAAAGGTATTTCAATCAGTTCTTATGGAGGGAGGATAGAGCAGGCTGGCTGATTGGATCTCTGTTCATATTAGGGAAACTATTTTTTAGCTGCCTTGCATGTATAAAAGTATTAGTGCCAAACTCCTGATTCAGATAAGAAGACCTAGTCTTTATCAGGATATATATTATCTTACTCAAGGCACATGTGCCCATCTTGTTTGGTTCTAAACTGATAGCTTTTTCAATATTTTAATGTCATTTAAACAACAAAACCATCATGTGAGGCTTTAGTAAAATTATTAGAAATGGCTTTTGAAAGTTCTACCAGAGAAAGACCTCCAAGGGAAGTCAGTGTCCCCAGAAGCTATGCATCTGTTAGGTTTCTTAGAGAGATGTTTTATTCTATATTGGCTGATATAACAAAATAACATAGACTGGGTAGCTTATATAAACCAACATTTATTCCTCACAATTCTGAGATAAGACACTGGAACATTTGGAGTCTGGTGAAAGCCTGCTTTCTGTTTCACAGATTGGCACCTCCTAGTTGTAAACTCATATGGTGGAAGTGGTGAACTAGCTCCAAAACAATAGATCACCAAAAGCAATAGATCATGCAGATCAGTGAAATTAAGTTAGCATGCTTTAACTTAAATCATCTTAGAAACAACTTATTCAAAACAGTGTAAAAATTTGGTCTTATCTATTAGGGTAAATACTACTCATATACCATGCACAATATAATATAAAGATGATATATTAGAATTATATAATTAAACTTATATAATTTTATTAACCAATGTCATCCCAATACATTCGATAAAATTTTTAAAAAAGCTACTGTACATTGGAGGCCAGAAATCATACTTCATCCATTTTTTTTTGCCTCACATTCCTCTGTGTGGGAAGCAACCTCTCATGTCTTACTTCTTTCTAGAGCTGAGCTTAAAACAGCACTTAGTAGGTGCTGTCACATACTGAAATGACTGTTATTATTAATGTATGTCTATGTCAGTTAGTGGAATATATAAAAGGAGATTCTCTCACATTTTCATCAAAATAGTGTGTTAGACTACATACTAGAGAGACCAAGGCACTAGTATAGCAGGAACAGTAGAAATGAATTTTGAGAGAGTGAGAACTGAAGAGAGAAAAAGCAAAAAAAGAAAAAGAAACTACTTAATTTCATTTTTCTCATATCTCTTAGAGTTAAAATATTTATGGTTTATTCTAATTATCTTTTAATTTTTATTAAATATAGAATGGGGCACCATAGTCTGTTCTAGGCTTATGGACTTAAAGACCATAATGTCATTCTTGTCAAGATGAGCATTAATAAATAACATTTCAAAGTATAAATGAATAGAAATAATTAGTATTTCACACTATCATTTTCTTCCATGAAAAACATTTTTCTTCCAAGTTCCTGAACCTCAGCTATTGCATGTCCTTTGAGATGATTAAAAATAAAACATTTTGAGAGACACAATCAAGAGAGTGAAAAGGTAACCTGAAAAATAGGGGGAAATATCTGCAAATCACATATCTGATATGATGTTAACATCTAAAATATGTGGAGAACTAAAACTCAACAATAAAAAACCAAACAACCTAATTAAGCAAGGAGCAAAGGGTTGGAATAGACATTTTTTCAAGGAGGACCACATGGTCAAGAAACATATGAAAAGATGCTCAAGAGTATTAATTGTTAGAAAAATACAAATCAAAATACAGTGGGTAACATTTATACCCATCAGGGTAGCTACTCTCAGAAAATCATAAAATAATCAGTGTTGGTAAGGATGTGGAGAAATTGGAACTCTTGTGCACTGTTGGTGAAAATGTAAAATGGTGCCGCTGAAACAGGAAAGAGTATTAGCAATTCCTTCAAACATTTAAAATAGAATTACCACATGACCCAGCAATTGTACTTCTGGGTATAAACCCAAAAGAATTAAAAGCAGGCTTTTGAAGGGATATTGTACACACATGTTCACAAGAGCATTATTCACAGCAGTTAAAAGTGAAAATGTCCATTGATGGATGACTGTTTAAATAAAATGTAGTATATACATATAACAGAATATTATTCAGTTTTTTTAAGGAAGGAAATTCTGGCACATGCTACAACATGGATGAACCTTGAGGACATTATGTTAAGTGAAGTAAACCAATCACAAAAACAAAAATACTGTATGATTCCACTTATATGAGAGATCTAGTGTAGTCAATTTCACAGAAGCAGGAAGTAAAAGGGTGGCTTCCAGGGGTGGAAAGCAGGAAATGGGGACCTGTTTAATGGGCATTGAGTTTTGGTTTGGGAGGTAAAACCATCTTTGGTTTGGACCATCCAGTCTGGAGACTGGATGCAAAACAATATAAAAATATGTAATAGTATTGAACTGTACACTTAAAATGGTTAAGATGGTAAATTTAATGTGTGTATTTTTACCACAACTAAAAATAATACAGACTTTAGCTGAAAGAAAATTGAGCTCTTTCAATTCTACTACTTCTGTGGTAGAAAAGCATACCACTGTGTGAAAAATATATAACCTATTATATCCACACAGGACCAAAGAGACCAATGAAGCACTCATTCTTCAAATTTTAGTACCTTTAATCCAACCAGCTCTCCTAAATTTTAGACATCTGAACTATATAGTTTCCTAAAAGAATTCTCTCACAAATATCTGCATACGTTATTATGCACTGTTTGTTTTTTTAACATAAGAAGTTCTCCTCATTTCTCTTTTATTCCTTGATCTGTTCTGACTTCAAGATCAATTCAACCTTTCTTCCCCTGTGAAGTCTGCTGTCTTTGTGCTGACCACTCTTTCCTTTGGGGTACCATTATATCTTGCAAAGAACTCATTTATTCCATTTACTGCCCAATTAGATTTATACTAGCTGTGAGCTCCTTAAGGGTAAGAATGTTTCAAATTCATCTATGTGTCCCAAGAACTCAGCAGAGAACCAACAAGAAATAGAATTTCAGTATTCATAGGTTGGTGCTCAGGCCATCTCTTATAAAGTTGCTTTATTAAATAACTGCAAAATAAGTTCTTTTTAAAAATCAAAACTATGGGATGAAGGAAGCCCACTTGCTCCTTCTTTTACTAAATAATATATTATTTTACCAAGTAATATAATTTGTTTTTCTTTTTTGACTTGAATTCCAAGAAGCTAAATGCCAAAATTGTGTCCTAAATAAAAGTTTATCCCTAATGTTAGTCATCTAGAATGAGTAACCTGGTATTATTCCACCAGTTTTCCATCCTGTTGTATCCTGTGTCTGCTATTGTGACATTATCTTGTTATAAATGGCCTCAAGTCTATTTTGGAAAGAAGTGAGATATGATTAAATATATAAAATATGCAATATGAGGCTAAATATGAAGGTGCTGTTTTAAAGCTTTTCTCTTTAGTTTCCTTTCTGTGTTCCATGAATAATGTTTCCTGCATTTCAGTAGAATCCTAAACAGTTGTGCTCTCATTACTGCAATATCTCATGCACTCTATCTTGTCTAGTTCCATTCTGAGTAGGCAACATAGTCTGTTCTTCATAATTTGTTTTCTAATATATATCTACTTCTGTATTATATTAATTATGATACTTTTCCTTAAACTATAGCTAAATTAAGTTATTTTTCAAAGTAATAAGACAATATAGTAAAGACCCTATGTTAGGTATACATACTTCAGTTAGCATAATTAAGACAAGAGAACATATGATTTCTTTCATAAGAATCTTAAATGGCAAAATTTAGGAGACCTGTTTCTAGATTTAGCTTTAGCATTAACTGTGATCCCCTGGAAAACTCATTTGATTACTCAGGACTAGATTCCCTCAAAATTTCTTCTCACTTTATGGATTTATCAGCAATGTCTAGATGCAGGGGGTGTCCAACCTTTTCACATCTTTGTGCCACACTGGAAGAAGGAGAGTTGTCTGGGCTACACTTAAATACATTGTGACACGTGATCACAAAACAATCTCATACTATTTTAAGTAAATTTAAGATTTTGTGTTGGGCCACATTCATAGCCATCCTGGACTGCATGTGGCCACAGGCCATGGGTTGGACACCCCGGGGAGATGCTAAACACGTGTGTGACTATTAAACATAAATTCTCACTTGTATGTGTTCATGATCATATTTACCTCTCTCTATAAAAAGAAGCTGTCCTGAATATCACATAAAATAATTCTACATTCAGATTTATATAAAATAAAATTTTCAAGTCTGAGAACTCAGGATTATACTTGTGTTATATTCCCTACAGCTTACAATAACATAGATATAAATATAATTTCCAAAGCATCACATAATTGCTCATCCTGGTATATAATATAGACCTTAATCTGGTCCAATTTATCTATATATATGAGAGTTTCCTATGCCTCATTAATTAAAGCCAATTTCCCCCTCAAACTAATTTCATTGTTGAAATACATCACAAGTTCACTTCTTTTCTCATTATTTGCTTCCAGAAAATACATACTCAACTCTTACTTGACAAATCAAATTTCCCATGTCCTGCATAGCATACTTCATGGTCCATCTCTTCAGTGAAGCACCATCTGGCATCTAGTACCCAAACAGCTCAAAATGATCTATACCTTTTCTACATTTTTATAGTGCCACAGAGTTCATACATAAGTTAACATCTAGTAATATATCAACTCTGGAATAGACTAGCTACTTTACTAGAAGTACATATTCTCCATGGCACACATTTAGACAGTGTTTCCCAGCCCCTTTTGCATCCGGGTGGACCATACAACTAGCTCTGACCAATGGCACAACACTTCAAGGCTTGGCCTTTAAACTTTTTAAAATCCTTCATGTAATCTTATTTGCACTTTTTTAAAACTAGCTACATGTAGAGGATTCAGCAAGGAGTACAAGATTCTAAAGGATGGAAGGGATCTTATGTGCCTCAATAACTATGCAATAAACTCCATCCACTGGAACAATACATCACTTTATATGGTATCCTTGTTTTTCTTGGGTTATATTTTTTTTACTTCCCTCATTGATCAGAAAAACCGAATATATCCCAATGCTTTTAAAAATTCTTTATATACTCAACTACATTTTTAAATAACATTATTCAACATGAATGTATTTTAATAGAAAATATAGTGTCTTTAAACTTGTCATATTATCATTCAAGTATATGCATCCATTATTCATAAAATATAAATATTTCATTATTCATATACTTATATGATATTCAATGATCATGCTAATTATATATCCACCTAATTTTTAAAAGTATAAAAAATTAACACTTGCTTTAATATTCACTATAAAAGAGAATAATAATGTCCAGATTTTCTTCTACTGATCATTGTTCTCAATAGGTGTTGTAATAAGTAATATAAAGCCAGAAATTAAAAGAAGACCCTCTCTAACAGTCCACAGACACATTCGAGTCACTGAAGTACCACACAGTGTATGAATAAGTTCATAAAACATTTATTGGTGGTGATAGAAATAGAAATTATTTACCTCAGAAGCCTATCTTTGTTAAAGTACTCTGTACATATGTTCAATATTTGAATCTCTGCTTTGAAGGAGGGCATTAACATTAATTGAATGCTTATTCTGTGCCTGGTGCTTTACAAAAATCATTTTATTTACCCCTCACAACAGTTCTGGAAGGTACTTACTTTTATTCCCACTGTAGACATGAAATTCCTTCATAAAGAACATAACTCATAAATTGCAGAGCCATGACTGGAACCCACACCTGCTTTATTCTTGCATAATTATTCCTTTTAACTGAGAATTCTCTCTAGAACCTCTCAACTATGTATTTTTCATTACTTTGTGTTTGAAGTATTTTACTTCTCTATTCTAAATACCAACACATAAATCAAACTTATTATTATTTAATGGGTTGCCACATTATGCTAGACATAATAAAAAATTAAAAACCACATAAAAGATTGCCTTTTATCAAAGAAGTCACATTGAAAGATAGCCACTTTCATTGCTATGACTTTTTCTATACCATTTTTCTTCCCTTATCCCTATAAATCCTAGGTTTTAATCTCCTGTTATCAGATTATATGGTTCATTACCTTCATTGTAGCAGTCATTTAATGGCCGTTCAATTAAATCCTCCATGATTCTTAAGTATTTTAGTTCCTGACTAATTCACTTTTCCCAGTATGACTTTCGACTTACTTATTGATGATTTCAATATATACATATATGATCCTACCTGAAGTTTGGCCTTTTGATTTTTCAATCTTCTTTCCTCTGAGTATCTTGATTCAGTGTTATATCAGCCAAACAACTCCCTGATAATTTTTAAACATATTCATTACAAGTAGTGCCCATACTTCCATAATATTTGTTTCATGGATCCAGTTCTCTGACCATCAATCATTTCCCATCTTTCCAGTTTATTTACTCTAGTATCTCAACTCTGACAATCATTTCATCACACTTGGGTGTTCACTCAATTGAACTACATATTTCTTTATATCCCTCAACTTTTTTTACTAGGCAAAACTTATAATCCTGCTGAAATCTAACTCTCTGTCTCTTGAACATCTGTACTTTTTCACTGCCCTAGGGGACTATTTCATACCTTCTCCTTTCTTAAATCTCCAAACCTCCATTCCAGTACCTACCCCCAGTAGATGACTTTGCTTCTTTATCCACTGAGAACATTGAAGCAACTAGAATGAATTTCCCAAAACTCTCACGGCCACATACTCTGTACTCCCTCAGGTTTCTGGAGGTAAATATCTATTCCTCTCTAAAATCTTCCCTTGTGCACTAACTACAATTACCATCACATATCCATGAACTAAATAATGGAACTTATTCCCCTTTCTCTGGATTGTTTTTTGTCTTATATACTAGAGATGATCACCACGAGCAAAAGTGTTTGTTGTTTTTCTCCCATCTTCAATCACCAATTACTTCCAAATTGATAAAGCCAGTAGTCACTCATTAGCTCTGACCATACTTGACTTATTGATGTCAAGTGTATTGCCCTTGAAATATTTTCTTCACTCAGCTTCCATGACACCAACCTCTTGGTTATCTCCTAACACTACTGTTGTTAATCTCAAAACCCATTGTTGTTTTCTCTTCCTCTTCCAGATTTCTTAATGTTGAAGTTCCCTCAACTTAAGTTCTTTATCCTCTCTTCTTCTCTGCCTACATCCATTACAGTGACCTCAATTAGCATATAACTATTAATAACACCAATATGCTTATGTCACTCAAATTTAGATTCCTTGTCCAGACATGTCTTCTGAACTTCAAACTCAAATATGCATCTGCCTACCTCATAGTGCCATTGAAATGTCGAACAGATATCTAAGAATCAACATGTCTAAAACCGAACTTCTCATTCTCCTTGTTCGTACATACCTATTCAACTGAGAGTCTTTTTTTAAATTTCTTATTTAAACGTATGGTTTATGCTTTCACTTGCTCAGACAAAAATATTGCCTTCATTGCAGATATTTGCCTTCTTTCATATTCATGTCCAGTTTATTGGAAATCCTGATATTTTACCTTGAAATATATCCAGAAACCAATCACTTCTCACAATTTCAATTTCTACCAACTTGATAGAAAGCCAGTATTATTACTTTGATGATTACTGTAATCACATCTTAAGTGGTTTTCCTACTTCCATCTATATGCAAACTCTTTTAGTACAACAGCCAGAGTGATCCTTGTAAAAATCTAAATCTGATCAAAACTTTCCTTTGCTCTAAATCCTTTGCTAGTTCCTCTTCTAAGAGAAAAATTCTAGATGTTATGAGCACCAACAAGGCACTACTAGGACTACAAGATCAGGCTCCACTTCTTTCTGACCTAGTAGTTCCCATAGTCGTTCACTACAGCCATCCAACTTGCTTACTATTCAGTGAACATATCAGGTATACTTATGCTTTAAAGGTACATTAATATATATAAATTATATAAAAATATACTTTTTCACTAGTATATCTCCTTCTTGGAATGTCATCTTCTAGATATCTGTTTGCTCATTTTCCTGAACTACATCAAGTCTTTGCTCAGTTTCTACCTTTACAATGAGACCAACTCTGACCACCTAATCAAAACATGCAACCTCACACCCTTCCCTTTTCCTTTGCTTTATGTTTTCAACAACACTTATAATGTTAGGCTATTTAAATCATTTTTTTGTGTGTCCTGCAAACTGTAACCCTAGTACATAGAACAGTGCTGTACACACAGTAAATGTGTAAAGCAATAAATCTATAAAACAGTAAAACATAAGCTTAGTTAAAACTACACACATGAAAACCTCTAAACATTATTGGAAATTTTCCTCAATAATTAAAATATGATGATAGTCTACACTTAGGGAATAATTAACTCTGTATATAGAACAATAGACTAAAAGTTGTGAAGAACCTTAAAGGTTATATAATACAATCATATATGTAGTGTTTTTTTCCTACATGTTTTCTCATATTAATTTTCTAGTCTGTTATACAGCAATAATAAGGGACTGTTTATATGGTTTGCAAAGAGAAAATTGAAAGTCAATGATATTTAATATTGTCTAAGATTACAAAGCAATTAAAAAATAGCAATATTAGAATTAGAAACCAGGTCTTTTGCCTACTAGAATAGTGGCCTATATCATACCAACCTTTGTATAAAGAATATTTAGTGCATTTATTTACTGAAGAAAAAGACAAATTACTATGTCAGTAATTGACAATTAAAACAATATTTATACAATGAAAGTCAATTAAAATATTATCAAAAGTTTTTATATGTAAAACTAAAAAAACACTCATTAATTTATGTTGTAAGTATTGAAAAAATATCTATTTTGTAAAATAAGTGTTTACTTTGTAAATTAAAAATACTTAATTTTTTGAAATTGAAGTTATTTGGTAAGTATTCCAATTATAAAGCGTTTAGGTTGATAAAAGATCATCATTAGTAGATTCTAGGCCTAAAGAAAGAGAATTCACAAAAGGTCTGAGGTAGATAATTCCATAGGGAACTTCCAAATACCATTATACTATGCTGTATGAACTCTACCTTCACATCAGAAAGATGAAAACAAAAATTAAAGAAATAAAAGTTGTAATTTTTCAATTTAAAAAGCCCTTAAAATTTCTTTCCCTAACTAATTCAAGCAAAGACTGACTTAAAGAAAACTCACTATACTATCTACTACTAGGTCTGTAGAAAGAGATACTAAAAAGAAACAAGACACAAACTCTGTTTGAATTGTGAGTCCCTCACATTTTAATTATGTTTTGGATTTCTCTTCAGTGCAGCACACTATGACACAAATAGATAAAAAGTAATAAAATTGTAAGAGACAATAAAATATTCATAATTAGGATGCTTAAAGACAACACAGCAATCATGAATAAGACTCTAAGTTCTCAGTGGTATCATTAAATTCTTCAAATTTCTAAAGATCTTCCTATCAGAGTTCTCCTGTGTAAAGATGTTTTATATTATATTTAATGAGTAAAAGGACAATTTTTATTACTGTGGGACTCTGAAATCTAAAACGGCTTGACATTTTTGATTTACCATGCCAGCATATCATTACAAATAGGCTTTATTCTGTGCAGCTCAATAAACACTTTCAAAACTTCAAATGAACAGTGTCTTAAAATCATTTCTCAGAAGGAACATGTTCTTGGTATTATGTCAGAAAATAAAAAAGAAAATTTGCTTTCAAAAACAAACACATCTCATTAAAATTTTTGTAAACTGAGTGATTCTCCTTGAGTGTTTTTTCTCCAAAGACGTCCCTTACTTGTGCTCCTGTTTTGCCATTATATACATGCCTCATATACATGTGTTTGCTTATATGTACCTTTATATACACATATATATTTCCCCTTGGGTCTGGAAGTTAAAACTCTGGGAATATGACTTCAAAATGGAAAGATGATTTACTGGTAATCTGTTTCAAACACCTGATTTCACTGACAGAGAAAAAGAAGAGGAAGAGCCCAGTTCATCAGCAGGACCCGGATCTCCTCTAAGATGGCACTCTGACTGCAGTGCTCTTTCTAGCACTCGACACTGCTTCACTGCACACACGAACTTATGAAGCCTCATTAAACTGACTCTTTGTTAGATCTTGATGTTTTATGCTATCTACATATCAGTTCGATGATCTTTGCTTAAGAAATTTAAAAATGACTTCAAATTCAATTGTAAAAATTACTACCTGCAGGGAAATTCATAGTATCTTCCAGTTTTCTTTTCCTTTTATTAAAAAATATTATTGAATACATTGGGGTGACAATTGTTCATAAAATGATAAAGGTTTCAGGTGTAGAATTCTACAACACATCATCTGGATATTGTACTATGTGTTCACAACACCAAGTCAAGTCTCCCTCCATCACCATTTATTACCCTCTTTACCCTCGTCTACCTCCCCTACTTCCTTTCCTTCAGTAATTCCATATCATTTTCTGTGCTTATGAGTTCATTTTTCTTAATCCATTCACCTTTTTCACCCAAATCCCAAGCCCCCTCTTCTCTGACAGCTGTCAGTCTGTTCTCTGTATCTATGATTCTG
This sequence comes from Phyllostomus discolor, assembly GCF_004126475.2. Taxonomy (NCBI): domain Eukaryota; kingdom Metazoa; phylum Chordata; class Mammalia; order Chiroptera; family Phyllostomidae; genus Phyllostomus; species Phyllostomus discolor. Next base: position 67,778,306 of record NC_040912.2, on the reverse strand, counting down.
TTTCTATGTTGTTAATTTATTGTATTCATTAGATTCCACATATGAGTGAAATTATATGGCACTGGTATTTCTCCAGCTGATTTGTTTCATTTAGCATAATCCACATGCCTATCCATTTTTGGAAAAAGGTAAAGTTTCCTTACTTTTTATGGCTGAGTAGTATTCCATTGTGTAAATGTAAATTTACACCAAATTAAGGAAGGTTTCTTTTATTATTTTTCAAATTGATTTCCAATTTCTTGCTCTTTCTCTTCCCTTGTGGCACCTCTATAATGCAAATGTTGGACTCCTTAAAGTTGTCCCAGAGGCTGCTTGTACTATCCTCATTTTGGGGAGATTATTTTTTCTTCTTGTTGTTCTGTTTGTTTGTTTGTTTCTTCCTTATGTTCTAAATCATTGATTTGAATCTCAGCTTCATCCACTCTACTGTTGTTTCCCTGTAAATTGTTCTTTATTTTGATTAGTGTGTACTTTGTTTCTGACTGGATCTTTTTTTGTGCTGCTGAGGTCCTCACTAGGTTCTTTCAGGATCCTTATAATCAGTGCTCTGAACTCTGGATCTGACAGATTGCTTATCTCCATTTCATTTAGCTCTTTTCGTGGAGTTTTATTTGTTTTTTCATTTGAGCAATGTTTCTTTGTTTACTCATTTTGACAGCCTCCTTATGTTTGCTTCTATGTATTAGGTAGAGTTGCTTTGACTCCATGTCTTGGTAGTGTGGCTTAATGCAGTAGGTGTCCTCCCCTCCTGTGTGAGAGCCTCCCCTACCACTTAAGCTGGGTACTTGAGGTGTGCCCTTTATGTGGGCTGAGTACATCCTCCTCTTGTAGCTGAGCCTTGGCTGCTGTATGTAGATCAATGGGAGGAATTTACCCAGGCCAACTGGCTACAAAGATTGGTTGTGATGATTTAGCACCACCACCCTATCCCTGCACAGCTGATCTTCCATTGAGTATGAACATTATAATGATATTAATTCTTCCTACCCATAAACATGATACATGCTTCTGCACACTTGTATCTTTTTCAGTTTCTTTCTTCAGTGTTTTGAAATTTTCTGAGTACAGGTTTTTTGCAATATTGTTTAAATTTATTCCTAAGTATTTTATTTTATTTTGAATGCAGTTATAAGTGGGGTTGTTTTCTTGGTTTCCTTTTCTGATAGTTCATTATTGGTATATGAAAATGCAACTGACTTCTGGATATTTATTTTGTATCTTGCTACTTTACTGAATTCATTAATTAGTTCTAGTAGATTTTTTGGTGGAATCTTTAGGGGTCTCTATATACAGTATCATGTCATCTGAAAGTAATGAGAGTTTTACTTTGTTTCCAATTTGGATACCCTTTTTTACTTCTTATTTAGCAATTGCTGTGGCTAGATTTCCAGGGCTATGTTGAATAAGAGTGGTGAAATTGGACATCCCTGTCTTGTTTCTGTTCTTAAGAAAAATGCTTTTAATTTTTTCCTGTTGAGTATGTGTTGGATGTGGGTTTTCCAAACATGGCCTACATTATTTTGAGGTATATTCTAAGTATTCCTACTTTGCTGAGAGTTTTTATCATAAATGGGTGCTGGATTTTATCAATTGCTTTACCACATCTATTGATATGACCATGTGATTTAAAGAACCTAGTGAGGACCTCAGCAGCACAAAAAAGATCCAGTCAGAAACAAAGTATGCACTAATCGAAATAGAGAACAATTTACAGGGAAACAACAGTAGAGTGGATGAAGCCAATATTCAAATCAATGATTTAGAACATAAGGAAGAAAAAAACAACCAATCAGAACAAAAAATGTGATTTTAACATTTTTATGTGATGTATTATGTTTATTAATTTGAAGATAGTGTACCAACTTTGTATCCCCAGTATAAATTCCACTGATAATGGTGTACAATTTTTAATGCATTTCTGGATCTGGTTTACTAATAGTTGTTGAGGATTTTAGCACCTTATATTCATCAGGGATATATTGGTCTATAATATTCTTTTTTGAAATGTGTTTCCCTGGTTTTAGAATTAGAATAATGCTGTCCTTGTAAAGAGAGGTTGGAATACTTTGAGAAGAACAGGTGTTAGTTATCCTTTGAATGTGTGGTAAAATTCACCTGTGAAGTCATCTCATCCAGAACTTTTATTTGTTGGGAGCTTTTTGATTACTGCTTCAATTTCATTAGTTGTAATCTGTCTATTCAGATTTTGTGTTTATTCCAGATTGAGTTTTTGAATTTTGTATGTTTTTAGGAATTTATCAATTTCTTCCAGATTGTCAAATTTGTTGGTATATCATTTTTTCATAATATTTTCTTAGAAACCATTGCATTTCTTTGATGTCAGTTGTAACATCTCTTTCAATTCTGATTTTATTTATTTGGGTTATCTCTCTTTTTTTTCTTGATGAGTTTGGTAAAGGTTTGTTAATCTTTTTATCTTTTCAAGGGACCATTTCTTGGTTTCATTGGTCTTTTTTACTGTTTTCTGAGACACTATTTCACTTATTTTTTCTCTGATATTTATGATTTCCTTTATTCTGCTCACTTTGGGCTTTATTTCTACTTCCTTTTCTAGGTCTTTTAAGTATAAAGTTAAATTGTGTATTTGAGATTTTTATTATCTCTTGATGTAGGCCTGCAGTGCTAAGAATTTCTCTCTTAGGATTGCTTTTCTTGTGTCCCATAGATTTTGCATAGTTGTGTTCTCATTTTTATTCATTTCAAGGTATCTTTTAATTTCATTGGTCCCATTGTTAAGCCATTCACCATTAAGTAACATGTTATTTTGCCTCCATGTCTTTGTGTGTTTTTTCAGTTATTTTCTTTTGATTAATTTCTAGTTTCATAGCATTATGGTCAGAGAATTCTTTTCTTTTTTAAGATTTTATTTATTTATTTTCAGAGAGGTAAGGGAGGGAGAAAGAGAGAGAGAGAGAGAGAAACATCAATGTGCGGTTGCTGGGGTCATGGCTTGCAACCCAGGCATGTACCCTGACTGGGAATCGAACCTGCGACACTTTGGTTTGCAGCCCATGCTCAATCCACTGAGCTACGCCAGCCGGGGCTAGTGAATTCTTGATATGATTTCAATGTTCTTAAATTTATTGAAATTTTTTGTGTCCTAACATGGCCTATTCTAGAAAATGTTCCATGTGCACTTGAAAAGAATGTATATTCTGCTACTTTGTGGTGAAATGCTCTGAAGATATCAATTAAATGCATCTGATCTAGTGTGTCCTTTAAGGCTGTTGTTTCCTTGTTGATTTTCTGTCTGGAAGATCTATCCATTGATGTCAATGGAGTGTTAAAATCTCCTTATATGACTGTATTACTGTCAATCTGTCCCTTTATGTACATCAAAATTTGCTTTCATATTTAGATATTCATATGTTTGGTGCATAAATGTTTATAAGGATTATATCCTCTTGGAATTCTCCCTTTACCCTCATGTAGAGTCCTGTGTCTCTTAGTAGAGCTTTTGTTTTTAAGTGTATTTTATTAGATATGAACATTGGTATTTGAGTTTTTTAATTTCTATTTGCTTGAGATACCATCTTCCATCATTTTATTTTTAGTTTGCTTGTAACTTTTGTTCTGAGGTGGCTGTCTTATAGAAAGCACAGATATGGCTCTTGTTTTCTTATTCCTACAGCTGCTCTATATCATTTGATTAGAGCATTGGGCCATTTATATTTAAGGTGACTAATGATAGGTAATTATTTATTGCCACTTTATTATTTTAACTATGTTCCTCTATTTTATTACTTTTCTTGTTCTTCTTAAAGATGGCATTTTAATGTTTCTTGTAATATTATTTTGGTGGTAGCAGGCTTGTTTAGCTTTTTTCTTTTTTTTTGTCTGACAAGCTTTTTATTTCTCCTTCTATTTTAAATAATAGCCTTGCTGGGTAAATTAGTCTTGGTTGTAGGTCATTACTTTTCATTACTTTGAACATTTTATGTCCATATTTTCTGGCATGAAATGTTTCTGTTGAGAAATCAACTTACCATTTTATGGGAGCTTCCTTGTACATAGCTGTCTTTTTATTGCTTCTTTTAAGCTTCCTTCTTTTTCTTTAAACTTTGGCATTTTGATTATGATGTGTTTTGGTGTGGGCCTTTTGGGGTTCATCTTGTTTGGGATTCTGTGTGCTTCTTGAACTTGTGTGTCTTTTTCCTTCACCAGGTTAGAAAAAAATTTAGTCATTATTTCTTCTAATAGCTGCATGATCCCTTGCTCTTTCTCTCTCATGTCCATCTGGTACCACTGTGGTATGGAAGTTGTTTTGCTTCATGTTGTCCCAAAGGTCTTTTATGCTATACTTATTATTTTAAAACTTTTTTCTTTTTGATGCCCTGACTGGGTGTTTTTTTCTACTTTATCTTCCAAATCTCTAACTCGATACTCTGCTTCATCCAAACTACTCATTATTCCTTCTAGTGTATTCTTCATTTCAGATGTTGTATTTTTCATTATTTATTTGTTCTGTTATATGGTTTCTGTGTCATTTTTCATGTTCTTGTAGTTCTAATTTCCTCAAGAATCCTTATAACCATTACCTTGAACTATATATCTAGTAAATGGCTTACCTCCATTTCTTTTAACACTCTTTCTGGAGATTTCCCTTGTTCTTTCATTTGGAGTATGTTTCTTTGTTTCCCCATTTTGGCTGACCCTTTGTGTTTGTGTCTATATAGATCTGCTTTGATTCCCAGTCTTCGTAAAGTGGTGCTATATAGTAGGAGACCTGTGGTACCTAGTGGTGCAGTTTCTTTGATCACCTGAGCTTGATGCTCCAAGAATGTCCCTTATGTGGTCGTTTGGTCCTTCCTATTTTAATTTAGTCTTGATTGCTATTGGCCTATTCATGCATGGGGTCAACCCTCAAGCTGGATGACTGTGAGGAACAACCGCAAACACAGTGTTTGAGCTTGCTGTGTAGGTGCTGACCACACAAAGTAGAATTTGCCTCTGCAGGGTTTGGTGCCGCTGAGATTTCTCTTTGGATGTGCCACTTGTGAAGCTAATTGGATCCTGCTCTGATGCTGTCTGAAGTGAGCAACAAGGTTTGCTATTTCCAAGTCCTCTTGGGAGGCACTCTTGTGCCAGCCAATGTTAGATGCTGCTTGTGCTGGCCCTAGGGAATGTGTTTGGAGCTACAAAGCATTCCACAGTTTGTGGCTGCCTCTGCTGGGCCAGGGTGTGTGTGGGAAGGATCAAAGTGCACACCAAGGCTGGCTTTTACCAGCACTGGGCCTGGGGGCAGGTTAGCAAAAGTCCCAAGGCACCCTGAGATCTGCCTCCCCCTGCCTTTGCCTGCCTGCTGCCTATTAGCTTCAGTCACTAAAAGAGCCTCTGATGGTACTTGAATTGCATGAAGTAGGTTCTCATTGAGTCACCAGGTAGGGGCTAGTGTTTAATGGATAGATACAGGTTCAACTCAGTGCCAGGACTGGGTCTGAGCCATTCAGTAATTGTTCTGTGGTATACCAAGTCTAGCTGCCACTCATTAAATGTTTGCACATGTTCGTGGTGGGGTATGGTCTCCAGGAAATGTCAGAGTTTATCAGGCCCAAACAGACCAAGATTGGGCTATATAAAGGGAGGTCTCTGCACCATTCAAGTGATGAGGGAATAATGGCCCCTGTCTCAGGGCCAAACAAATCAGCCTATCCGAGATTCTACCAGGAGCCTGATCTCAGCACAGCAGGGTCACCAGGAGTCAGGCTGATGAGGCTACTGGATCTCCCTTGAATGAAAAGTCCCAGTAAGGCTTGGGGAAAGCTGTGGAGAGTGGCCCTGAACCATGCCACATAACTCTCAATCTGTTACAGATTCTGATCAGACCTTAATAGGTAGAGCCACCAGGAATTGGGAGGGTAGGTCTGCTGGGAGCCAGGAGAGTGAGGCTAACAGATCACCATAAGGAAAGGCATCAATCAGGTTCATGGAAAGGTGGAGGGAATGGCTCAGACCCAAAGCTACACAATTCAGTTACTGACAGCCCCTGAGTCTGCCCAAATTCTATTCCATGGCAGCTAAATTCTCAGCAAGGTGCAAGCTCCACAGGGTGGGACTACTATTACATTCCCCCAGGTTGATGCTATAAGAAGGGGAGTGCTGCACTCAAGAAGGATGATATTTATGATGTGGGAGAGTGACTCAGCACAGGTTTTGTGGTGGCTGCCCTTTAACTCTCTCCCCAGGGCCACAAACCCCCATCTCTCCTTACATGACTCTCATCTGTTTCTCCTTTCCTCCACAGGGGCCCAGGGTGAGAAGCTGTGAATGAGATTTGGTGCACTGGCTATAAGGGTACCTGTGTCTCTAGCACACTCCCCACTCTCCCTGGCATACAATCTCCACTGATTTTCACAGTGAAATGTAGGTGCCTATTCCCAGCTCTGGTGCTCTGGACTGGGGATCCTGGCTTGTGGTTAAGACTTCACGCTTCTCAGGGAAACCCCATAGCTGGGATATTTCTCCAGAATCTCAGAAATCTTAGCCATCCCTCATGGAATTGAGACCAGACCTTTATGCACCTCCAAACTTTCTACCAATCTCGATGTGGTTTCTTCTGTAAATCCTTAGTTTTAAGTCTTCTCTTCAGTTACTCTTCAGTTGCTTATTCAGGTTGACTACTCTATATTTTAGTTATAATTCCAGTTTTGTCCTGGAAGGAGGTTAATGCAACATCTACCCACTCTGATGCTACCTTGGATCTCCCTATCCTACATGCATTAAATTACCTATTTGCAAAGGTTAAATAAGTAATAGAACTTCAGTTGCATTACTAGTTGAAGAAAAATAATGTTATATGGTTTCTAAGGTGAATGATATACTATTTTAGAGATATGAGTTATACCTTGCAGTGTGGTATTATACATATGCATGGGGATCTATTATTTTTCTGTTTTCCTTATGTAAGTTCCACAAAGAATAAAAACAGGTCAAACCAAATGTAACTAAATTACATTCAATGCATAGTGAATTTTCCCATTTTATGCAGGGTAACAGTTTAGGGTCATAAACCAAACTTTGCTGGAGAGAAAATAATTTCTTGGATGAATGTTTGTATGTTTTAATTTTAGTGTTCATTAGAGTTACCTAGTAATTCTTTTAAAAATACAGATCTGTCATCCCTTATCAATCACACCCCTATATTCCCTGACTTTGAGATTTTAATAAGCTTCTTAGCTGATACTTTGCACTGTATATATCTGTATACTTAAGGGTAATCTTTTTCTTACCATGTCTGCCCTCTACCATTAGTACAACTGATTGTTTCAGAAAAGTACTCAACACAAAAACTGAAATAACTCTAATTGCTTTTTTACACATAAGAAATTTATTAGATTAATCAACACATAATTTGAATGGTCTGTGTAATTATTTATCCACTTATAACATAAATAATATTGCCGTTGATATATCCCTGTACTAATACACTGCAGAAAATACATATTTCTACCATATATGGACCCTACATTCAAAGAACAAAGTATTCTTAGGGAAGAACATACAGATAGAAGACAAAATGTGTCAAAGGACCTGGAAAGAGCTCAGTTTAACATATATAACTGAAAAAAACTGGCACTTTCATTTTGGTTGACTATGTGGACAATCTAGGGGAAACCTGAAGGGTAGGAGACTGGAGTGAGTGACTATTAACAGAAGCATAGACTCTCAGATTTGGAAATGTCTATACACATTATCCAACTTACTTACCCATCCTATCTTTAAATGAATTACATTCTTGATGAGGGATTTGATGGCCTCTAGTTGAATACTTCTTGTGACAAATAAATGAGACGGAAAATATTTTTAGAATGTAACTATGTTTAACCCACATAAACAATAGAGTAAAGCAAAAAATAATTTCATTGTGTGGTTTGGAGTTTTTATATTAGGGTAACTTCTTACTTTATACAGAAATATTACTTGTGATGTTGCTTCTTTGTGCCTCCCTAAGTTTGATTATTTAGCCAAATAGGAGAAAAACCACAATTACAATGAATGTAGTAATTAAACTGTGCTTCTAATGTAGTCCCTTTGCATAAATTTTACTATTAAATGACAAATCCCCATGCTACTGCTGCCAGAGAAGAAAAGGAAGGAGTAAATTAGATAAAAAGAAGCAGACAAATTATGACTTGCTGCCAGAGCCATTTATGTCTCCTATCTGGATTACTTCCTGAAACCAAATTCTACTCTCCACACCTTCACCTCTTCAGTGGGAGAGGGATGGGATTGACAGGGACTTTGCACAGTCAAGTGGCAGTCCTCAAGGAGTCATTGCCACATCTGGTGCTTGTCACATCTATCTTGGAGAATAGATCCCTGAACCATGACATTATCCTACTCTTAGGAAATGAATTGGGAAAAAGGGAAAAGCTAGTTTTCCTTTATTTACTGCAGCACCATCTCAAATCTTATGCCTAAAGAATTTATATGTGAGAAAGATACATGGTATTTTACCATGGTGTGTCCTGGGAGTGATGCAGATAAATTGTTACTACTGCCATCCCCAGCGACTGCTAGAATTTTAAGATGAAGTGAGCTACATACTCCCTTGTCCCTATGGGAGGGCCAGTGATCACAGTGGAAACTTTGCAAACATTTACACAGCAGTTATGGTGCCCAGACTCTTAGGACAAACATTAGTATACAGAAAGTATGGTTTTGCTGAGTGTCATTGAGAGGTTTGCTTTAGGCTCTCAGGAGGTAACTTTTACTCCTGACCTTGATTAAAATGTGTCCTTTAAGTCAGGAAAAATTACCATCTCTCTAGTAAGGATATGTAAGTTACTGTAGAAATATAGTGGAACTATACCTAACAAATGAGAGTGATCAGAAAAATAAGGCAATGAATGCTATAGACATATGATTAAAGTTATTAGAAAATCCAACATTTTGGGACAAAATGAAAATTAATGACCCGTGTAACCACTAGGAAGTGATAGTAGTTCTAGCCCATATAATAGGTAGAATAAACATAATGCCTTTAAAAACTGCATCCATTCAAATATTTCAACATTTCTTTTTTAATACTTAAATATTCTGTTCTTATGTGTCATGTTATTTTACCCATTTTGATGCTCATGTGATATGGATTCAAGACCTCTTATTTCTTCTTATAAACTTACTTTTCCTATGTTTCTTTTAAAGAGCTCTTCATTGTAACATAAAATCAAAATAAAATTACTTCGAATGTTAAATATATTATCTCAAGAACCTAGGTTTTTTTGACACATATGTAGCAGACAAAATTGATTATAACTCATTTACATACAATAAAAATGATTATCTTTATATGACATTTAAAAATGTTTTAAATTAACATTCCTGACAAATTGTTATGATCTAAAATGCCAAATGCTGTTTTGTAAAGTATTTTGGAAGATGGCCCTCAGAGATTATCTACAAATGCATAAAATGAAGTAGAATTTTGGCAACAATAACTTATTTTTATTAATGTTGACAGCTAATTCTACCAAATCCAGTTCCAAAATGTTATTATGGATGAAATTGTGAGTTAAAATATCTCTGTTGATCATAATTAAAGACTAATTATGAGATAATCAGTTAAATTTCAAAAATTTAAAATTTATGAAATCACTGATTATATTTTGGAAAAAAATTTATTTTTCTACATTTTTCACTAATTTATTTTACTTTATTTTAATTATTTTTTATTTTAATTATTTTTTATTTTAATTGTTGTTCAAGTACAGTTTTCTGTCTTTTACTCCCATCCCAACCCACCCCCCCAGCCCTCCTTACCTCCCTCCCATTTCCACCCCCCCGCCCCAGTTTTTGTCCATGTGTCCTTTATACAGGTATATTTTTTTCTTGTATTTTCTTACCTTTCAAACTATATCATTATGGCAAAAGTCTTAAATGCTTTATTAGAAACTATGTTTATTAGCTTAATAAGGTTTGTGTGTTTTTAATCAACAAATGGGATTAAATTTCTAAGAATCTGTCCACGTTTTATCTATTTTTTGTGATGATTGACAACAACCAGCTGCAAGGTGGCTGATCGGAGTGTGAAAAGAAACTAACCTTCATGGGACAGTGAAGACTCATCAGAACATAATGAGACAAATTAATCTGTAATTATAATAACCTCTGATTATTATAAATGCTTCATAATGTGAAGACAAATAATATTTAATTTAAATCTTGTAATAAACCTATGAAGAAGTCAAGGAATGGATGATTAACTGTCTCCTACAGGTAACTTAATCCTGCTGAGCTCAATTTTCATAACACATCGGAACAACAATGATAAGCAAGTGGCTGCAACAGATTCAGAGCCAGGTCTCTGTACTTCTAGCCCCACGCTCTTCCAATAAATACTGGGTGGAATGCCTGTGATGAAGATGAAGTTTTGAAGATACCAAAAACACTTAAGACTGTTCACAATAATTCTGGCTGGGTGTATTGATCTACATAGTTTAAAATACTATGTGAAATCAAATGATTTTGAATGTGTTAAATGAGCTGTCTTTATCATGTTCCCCAAATTTCTGTTTAACTTCAAAAGATTGTCTACTTCTCTTTTTTCACTTTTAAAATGATTTCCTGTGACCCTTTATTAAAATAAAATTATCAACTATATAGGTTATATAAACTAAAGTAGGTCAGTGATTAATCTCAGTTTTTTAAAATAAGAAACAGGGAAGAGAGAAATTTTAAGCAACCAACTAACAGTGAGCTTTTATAATTTGCTTCTCTTTTGTGCAGCTCTCCATGTGGTCTTCTAGAGGTAGTTTCAGTCCCAAGTTTTATGAAAGACGCCTTTAAAAGAAGCTCCAAACCATGATGCCAGAGTATTAAACATTCAGTGAAGCTTTTATTAACAAGTACAAGCTATAAAGGCTTCAATAGCCATTCAGTTATACTGGAAACATTATTTGATTAAATTAAAACAAAAAAGCTAACTGCATTTAGATTTCTTACATTTAAGAAAGAACCTTCCAAGAAATATCAGCCACATTTACCTACTTTCCCTTGACACATTTAGTCTCCTCAAACCTGCTACTAAACATATCACTGCCTTTAAAGCATGAATAAAATATATGTAGGGTATTGCCTTATGTCTCTCATATTTGGCAATGATGAAAAATTAGCTTTGTTATGCTGCAATAGGAGTTGATCACTGGCTTACAGTTAGCAATATTTTAAAGATAATTCCCTAAGTTGTACTTATTTTATTACTGAATTAATTTGGTGGAAGATGAGGAGCTGCTTCTGATGTTAACTTCTTAATTTATGTTCTACTAATACCACTACAGTAGGTAGTAGAGCTACTAATATTAACTTAAATTGACCAGACAGTGGAGGGGCATTGGTATTTAAAGTGTTAAAGGCAACAGAACAATTAGGTAAGAGGGGAATCTAGACCACCTTCATAAAAACCCTGACCCCAAAGAGGAGGTGATAAGGAGGTGAAGAAATTGAAAGTAGAGCAGAATGAGATACAAATGAAATTTTAAGGAGTAGCTGTTGGGAGCCACCCTGCCTGGTTTCAGGAGCTGTAACCCACCTTCCCCGCCATGACTAAGGCTGAGTAAGTGACCTTCGGACCACGAGCCACTAAGGAGATAAAGCTTATCTCCCTGGAGGAGCTCAGCTTCTGCTTCGTTTACTTCAGCCATAACTGGCCCCCAGTGCTTGATCAGTTAGCCAATGATGGGTAAGATTCCCCAAGGAGGAATGACCTTAGACAGGCATAATCATGTGGAGGCCCCAGGGAAGGACTTGGGGGGCTATGGAGAAAGGGGGTGATAGACTCTTACTCCTTGGCTTTGACATAGCCTGAGTCCTCATTCGGTCCTCGAGAAGTCTCCTAATCTCTTGGCTGCCTTGCTTCCTCTGCCTGACTTAAGCCTGAAACAATGACAGAGGGTGGTGCAGCCCTGTTCTAGATAGGACGGGCTCCCCAGGCAATCAGGCCTGAGAAATGATATGTAAAATCCTGTGAAACCTGCTTTGCTAAGAATGCTCTTAATTAAATGATAAAGGCCTGGGCAGGAAATGAGTTTGGTCCCTTATGTTTTGTAGCCCTTTAGCTAACAGACCCTGACTCAGAATAAGTCCTTAGAGTTCTTTGTATACTATCTATTGTTTGATGCTTACTGCCTCACAATGATTAATGAACTTTACCTGTATTCCTGTGCAAATTAAAAGCCAACAAAAACCCTGTGAAGGCAAGGATTGGGGCGCTCTCCTTTTGAGAGAGTGGCCATGCCGTCCCTTTTCCTCTACAGGACTCTGTAGTCTGTGTGAATGTATCTGGTCTCATCCATAACACCATGGACACTGCCCAGCGGTGTCTGCATCAAGTAGCCAAAAGCAAAAGGGGGACTATTGCTAGAGAGAAAGGGAAGATATCAGGTATTTAAAAATCTTAGAGTATGGTACTTTGATCAGTATTCCAAGCCTCAGGGTTTTATTTTCTAATTAAATATAGTGGGGTAACATTGGTTAATAGCATTATGTAAGTTTCAAGTGTACAATTCTGTAATATTGTTATTTATATATTGTATGGTGTGCTCATCATCCAAGGTTTTGTCTCCTTCCATCAACATATATTTAACCCTCTTTACCTTCTTGAATAAGAAGGATAATTGGATAAAGAAGATGTATATATATTGTGCATATAGACAATGGACAAGTACTCATCAATAAGAAAGGATGAAATAATGCCATTTGTGACAAAATTGATGGATCTTGATACTATCATGCTAAGTGACATCAGGGCAATTTTTAAGAGTCCTGTGAATTCTTTCACTTATTTCAGGGAAACCACAAGATAATTTATTACCATGGCATTTTTCTTCTAGTATGACAAATTATTTTATGTCCTTTTAGAAGATAAATTATGGGCTTGGTTCCCACTTTATAATGATTGTTAATTTCTTCAGTTACTTGTGGTGTTATGAAAGCTAAAACAAAGTGAAAACACCTATCTGATTATTTCTCTAAATATGGTAAATACCAGTGAAATCTACCTTTTAATACCTCCCTCAACTACATTCATGTTTTCTTACTCTTTTCCTCCCTCCATCTTTCCCTATTTTGTTGTTGTTGTTGTAATGAAAAAGCTTTCTTGGAATCCAAGTTTGGGGGCAAAATAATGTTTAAAACTACCAAGATAAAAGTGTTCAACCATTAAAAATACTATACGTTTTTAAGGAAAAAAAGGAAAAGAATTTTACCTTGATCCGTTACATTACAAACTACAATCATATTGACTAATTGTAACACAATGAACTTACTTAAATATTACTATCTGTTTCCTATACTAAAAGTGGGGAAGTTCAATAAGACATTTAATTAAAATGTAAATCTGTAAAAATTGTCTTAAATGTTTCATGCTATGTGGCTGTTAAACATAATGTTAAAAGCTAATATAATGTTAAAAGCTAAAACACAGGCAAATAATATTGTTTTGGAATCCTAAAGAAATGATTAAGAAAGATCAAACACATTACACAGTGCAATTTCCTCAAAAAGGTTATTTTTACCTTAATTTTGTTGTTATTTTGTTTTCAGATCAGTTTGACAACCATTCATTTCTTATTTCAATTTCAGTTAGGTTTGTATGTGGATCTTACATAGTTAACAACATTGATGCTTTATAGTCTCTTTTTAAAGTCCTTCATGGGGTGTTGAAAGCATTGTATTTTATTTAGAAACAGCATACAAAATGAAATGGCCAAATATCTACATATATTAATTTCTTTGCACCTGTATGATTGTTCTATCATTTTTCACATTCTAAAATGGAACTCATTCATCATTTTTGAGTTGAGTACACAGATTCCTTTAAACAAACTCAGTAGCTTTTGTGTTTAACTTTGATGAAAAAGTCTATTTTGAGACTAGTAATGTTAGCTAACACTCAGTGGTTTTTTAAAAATGTGTCAGGCACTCTTCTAAGTTTTTAAAATAGATGGACTCATTTTGTCCTTACAACATTCATCTACAGTAGGTATTTTATGATCCTCATTTTACAGAGAGAGTGACACATAACAAATTTCAGCAACTGGACCAAGATTTACATATCGAGTGAATGGGGAGCTTGGGTTTCAACTTCAGCTGTATAGTTCTAGAGATTGGATCGATATACTCCCTTTATAGATCTTGCTTTATTTATAGCAAATCAAAAGACACTGACAAATGGAAAACACTTACTAGTGGTGAATATTAATGGAGCATTGCATTCTATTTAATAATCTAAAGATGTAAAATAAATTGTAACATATGCCACTTTTAAAGCCATGAATAATTAAACAACATGGATCCTGGAAAAATTTGCAGCACAATCAGCAGGCATTTTCCAGATTTTTCTAAATTCAGAAATTCATTGGATTCTGAAAAAACTTTTAATTGCATAGATAATAGCATAAAGAACTTCCTTCACAGCCTACACACAATTAATTATTGGCATCTAGATGGTCAGTTTAAAAATAATTTGAAAGATTTTTATCAAATCATCACAAGTTCTGGAGCTCAAAATAGTTCATTTATTGTCAAAAATGACTTGAGAAAGCAGGGTTCTTAGTTCAGACAATACAAAATAACCAGAAAATAAAATATATTTTTATTTTATTGGGCAAAATTCCTCTGTTTTCTACTGGGAAAACAATGTTTTATTCCTGTAAAGTTCATTAAATTATGGATTTTCATGAAAACAGCATCAGAATAGTCTTGAGAGATTTTGCTTAAATTTTAAATAGCAAGGAAAATTCATATTAAGGTTCTGAATCAGAAAGTACGTATGGGTATAAATACATACTCAGCTAGTTATTTTTTGATTATCTTGTAGTTTCATCTCACTACATTTGATTATTTTATTTCCCTGATAGTAAACTGCAATAGCTTCCTATTAGCAGATTAATGGGATTCATAACTAAATTAAGACAAGGCAAATAAGTAACCAACTGAACAATTTCTAGTGGGATATTTTTATGGCATTTCTCAAAGGATTTTAGTGAGATAGAAACAAAATGTGTTCAAAAGTACTAAAAGTTGAGGCTTGCAAATACTAAATACAAATTTATTATCTGTTAACTCACATAATTTATATAATAAGGAATATATAACTATGACAAATTTGAATATATAGTTAGATGCTTCATACCTGAGGGCAAACACTTTAGTACACCTATGATTCTTATACATAAACTCAGATAATTATTTCCCTATTTTGAAGCTAAGAACAAAAATGTGAAAACAAAAGATAAGCAACCTATAGATTAGAAATTTGCTACATTTCTTGATAATATTTTCCTGCTTTTCTTTAGTATTAAGATAAATTTATACACTAATATAATATGCCATTCATTCATGCATGCATTTATTCATTATTTAAGATAAAATATCTCCTCTTGAGGCTGTAATTCAACACATTCATCTATTCATAGCACAAAACTTAAGCATGCTTACATTGGAAACAGACAATACTGGTTAGATTCCCAGCTTCACTATTTACAAGCTATCTGACAGTTGGAAAATTACTTTTTCTCTATAACCACTAAGTCCCTCACCTACAAACTGAGAATAATAGTATGTACTAAATAGGGTAGTTCTAAAAATTAAGTGAAAGTGTTGCACAAAGTTAATATTCAATAGTGCCAAATACTGAGTAAAAGCTTAATAATGAACTGACTACCTAAACACTTGGGAAATCTTTTTTTAACACCTCATAAGAGCTGTTTTGTATTCTATGGAACTAAGTAAAGGAAACTCTATCAACAAAGATTGAACTATTTATTGATGGATGCTACCTGCAAGTCCAGTTGCAAAGGTAATGATATTACATCATGAAATACAAATAAAATAGAAGGGCCAAAGTAGGCCAAATAATTGCAGGACATAACTGAATGAAATTAAGATATATGCCTTGGTAAGTGATTCTGTCTTATAGATCTTGCTAGGTGCTCAGTGAGATCGGGGACAACACCAAATCTGTAGATCAAGAGACACAGTTGCTGTGGCATGCTCTCAAACTCAACCAAGGAAGAAAGAGCCCTAGGGGAAGTTGATTATGTTATGTAATAAATATTTTCATAAAGTTCTATAAAACTCAATTAAAAATTAATTCCAAACATTTTAAAGTAATCTGCTTTTAAAAATAAATGTTTTGCTTAAAACTTTCTTTAAAAGGGACTTCCTATAATATACTTCTTTAAAAAATATGAGTTTCCATATTTTTCCATTCTTTCATGATTAAACAAAGTTGAGATTTACAAGGAAGGCTATAAAGGTGTCCAACAGCATATTATATGTCTCATTTCTTTAGTTGCTACAATTTGGGATTGATTCTAGTAGACAATGTTTTGTCTAGATAGTCTTGAAACAGTGAATTCTCCCATGTACTGTTTTTGGAGAGGAAGATCACATTCTAACTGTTAACTAGTCTATGTAAAAAACATTTTAGATCAACGTGAAGACAAAAACATTTACAAACATTCTGAATTTAGTAATAAGTAAGGTATCCTCCTAGAGTTGTGTGTGAAAGCTCATGATAGAACATCAACATCTTGAAGGCTTAATGTAGATCTTGTGTAACATCACTGTAATCTCTAAAGACCTTCCATGTTAATAGATCAATGTGGGTAAAGATGTTCAAATGCACACCTTTAATTCTAGAATATAGACTATTTGAAAAGTTTACATTATCTTTTCTCCTTTTGAGTTTAAACTTAAGCAATTTAGTGCACTTAGTAGATTCCTATTTTATTGCAAGGCAGAAGAGAGGTTTAGTATCAAGAGTAACATTTGCAAATCTGAAAAAAATGTCATTTTTTTCTTCCTATCGGTTAACACAATTGTCACTAAATATGTATTGATGTAATTGTTTAAACTTTTTATTCAATGAACACCCTCTCAGCTAGACATTAACGCAGTTTTCTTCTGGCCTTCAGCATACACCTATCACACAGTGCAGTACCTTGCATTCGTTCACTCATCAGTGTTTATTGAATGCCTATTTCTGTGTAGGCATGGTTAGTGGTACAGGGTTTAATGTTATAATCAAGACAGACCATATGATTTGGTCTGCTTTCCTGCAATTTGCATTCTTGTGGGCAAAACAAAAGGTAAACAAATAGATTCTTAATATAATTTTGTAGAACAAGTTACAGAACAAATTGAATAAATATCTATTTTGATGTATTATTTTAATCATATATCCCTATTTTGATTGAATATGATAATAATTACCTACAACTTTCTTGAAGAGTTCTTGTAATTTTCCATTTTAAAGATAAAATAAAATATGCTTTCCCTGCAACACTTGGCTACCAATTATTCTTGACTTTAATCCTGTAACTATAAAGATGCATGGATGTTTATGCATATACATACATGTTGTTGTAATTGAACGAGTCACTTAAAGAAATAGGTTAATGTGAATGTTATGTGTAATCACTTTTATTTTTGGATTTTTGGACTTAAGTCAGACATTTGTGCTTTTTTTGGACAAGATGTCCATGGTCAAATATAAGGTGTCATTTTCTTATTACTCTGTCATAAAGTAATAAAATATTTATTAATAAACTATACTAGAAAGGCTACATTCAATTTATCAGAGTGCTCTTCTCAGGCAGCTCAAAAGAAGAGAAAAGCAACATCTGTGAACAGATGAATTCTGTATCAGCTTTTCTTAATCAAGGAAGTGCATATTTAATCATGAATGACACTCATATATTAAACTCAATATAAATATTTAAATTTGTATACAATTAATATTTTAATAATATATTGACTTAAAGTGTGCTCAGGGGGACTTTCATTTATGTTTTTATGTGAACCCAGCCACATATCACTTATCAATTTGTACGATTAAGAAAAACTTTGAAAACCAGAGTTCCCAATTTCACTGGTGATTGAACTATAATTCTCCTGCTTTCCCTTTGATGTCAGCTTTGTTTTCTTGCTGTAAGAAGTGGGCTCTTTCATGACCAAAGGTCGACATCTGACACCCTATCACAGCACATTATCAATGCCACTGCATCAATAATAATTTCCAGTTACCTCACACCAAGCTGACACTGTTATTTTCAAATGGCTGATTCTATTTTTAAATACTAACAGCTTTTCTTCTAAGCCATTATTTTAATCTACAAATTAACCATAGCAGTGATCAATCATTTTGTTTCAGAAATGTTTTATTTTTAGTAAAATCAGAGAATTTATAGTAAAGGATTACTTTTAGTAATACCTAGAATTCAGTATAAAATTTTCATTTAATGGCACTAGATAAAAAGCCATGTATACATTGATCTAACAGCTAGTAGTCATTTATTGGAACAATTGATCTGTTCTCAAAAGACAATGCTATTACACATTTTGTCAATAATATACCCGAGTTTTACTCAACTCATAGAAAATATTAACAACTAGGTGACACAGAGAGGAGAGCCATCTTTCATTCTTATAATGACCTCACACCCAGAGAAGAGGCCAGGAAAATGTCCTAAATGTTAGGTGATGGCAGTAACAAAATTAAAATAAATATTTTCATCCTTAAATGGATAAAATATCTGAAGTATACATAACATTTAAACTATGCAAGACTAGGATAGCAATCTCAAGACAAATAAGTTACATTATAACAACTGGAAATCATGTTATTTGCTTTATGAACTATTTCTTTTAAAATACTCTAAACTTAACATATGCCATACAGGTCAGTAATGTGTGGCAAAGAGAGCCCTGGAGAAGGGAAAGGAGTTGGACTGTGTCGTCACCCTGTCACGGACTAGATGTGCTACTACATGTGAGGTATTCAGTATCCCTGGGTCTCAGCATCCTCACCTGTAAAGTAAGGAATATAAAACAACTGATGTTAAATTCCTTATATTTCTAAACCCTATAAATCTATTAAACATGGTAACTTATAAAAAGTGTTACAAATTAGATTATTTTGTGTACTAATGATTTCAGTTACATTTTAACTTTTATTTTAAAATGATTTTATTGTATTTTTCATTACCATTTAGTGCCTTTACACCCACCTTCACCCTGCTAACACCAAATTGTTGTCCCATGTCCATGAGCTTTCTCCATTTTTGCTTAATCCCTCCACCCCTTACTCACCCACCCCCGTCCTTAGCTGTTTGCCTCTGTTTTGCTTGTTAGTTCAGTTTGTTCATTTGATTCCACATATGAGTGAAATCATATGGTATTTTGCTTTTTAAAAAGATCTTCCTCACTATAATACTGATTCATTTCACCTAAAATTAAGTTTTCTTTACTTAGTAACAAAAATTAATTAATGGCAAAATGGAGATTTTAAATTGCTTCTCACATAGGTTTACCATAAAAACTGGAATTGGTTCCCAGAGAAGTAATGATTCTTTGCCAAGTTATTATGTTGAAAATTTAGAATGACTAAATAAATAATACAGGGACATCTGAGCCATTCCCATTATCATTAATTTCCATCTCTGATTTCTGGTAAATCATTACTTTGAAGATATTCCAGATGTTTTATGATAGCTTCTCTTTGGGCTCTTACAGAAACCACACAATGTATAGGCCTCAAAACTTTGTGGTGTAAATGCCATTTCATCAGCCTTCTGAGCTTTTTTTGTTTTATTATCCAAATTGCCTTTTTTAATTTCTTAAACTCTCAACCCATTTTTGTAGCTTCCTTCAGCTCAAGAGATATTCTTAAAATGTTTCTTATACTCATGCAAATTCAACTTGTCATTTATAGTTCTGAAAATATATTTCTCTCAAAGAGCATATTTGGCATGTCCAAAATAAAAACATTCCATAATTATTTGTGCAGCTTGACAAATATCTGATTTTTGCTTTGTTTTAATTTTAGTAATTATTTTTTAGATCTATAGCCAGTGTCCACTTTATTAATCCTAGTATCTTTTCAGTTTTAAAACATACATTTCACGGCTTTAATGCATTCTACACATTTTTTTCCACATTACAAGTAATTACTTTTCAACAGAACTGATAATAAAGACTTTTTTTAAAAAGCATGATTGTTAGAATGGAAGTGTTGACTTCATTTTTCTGAAGAGAAAAATGATTCTAGTCTCTCCATTCCTGTTCAGCAGATGTTCTGCTCTCAATACTCAGTAATCACGTTTCAGCAACTCAGACATGAACCTCTCTGAATCCAACATACTTTCTGTAAAAGTTCTGCATCTTTGCCAGACACCTTCTATATCCCCCTACAAAATATTAACACTCAACATGAATTTTTAGAAATCCTACACAAGCACATGTACATATACACAACACACATATGAATAAATCAGATTTTAATAACTTCATCTAGCAGTAAAATAACAGTATGACATGTAGTCATATGTTCAGCATCTTTCCTCTTTAGTCCATTGTCTCTTATATGGAAATAGACACCTTTTAAAATATTACATTGTGTGTCCATATTATTCTTATGATTAAGATAACTGGCATTTCTCAACATGTAATAAAAAATTAAAAACATCCAAAAAACAAAAATAGATTATGGTTCTTACTAAAGTACAACAAACTCTTCACACTATGACATAGTTCACCTCCCCCATGACTTTCTCCTATGCGTGCAGTGCTCCAGACACCCATAACCATGCATTGCCTCCAATATATTTATTATATTTATCATTTAATGCTTATAAATATTTGAACTTATTCTTCTCCAATGAGGTATGAAGCATGGAAGACCAAATGTGTTGGATAAAGCTAAAACATTAGATAGTATATGTGATGAAAGGGACTAGAAAGAAAAGTAAAAAAAAGTGAAAGAAGAAAGTGTTGATGTGCATATTCTCCACTAGGCACAACTTTCACATGTATAATCTTCATCTCCATCTGAGATAGATATTTTTAATTAAAAGTGTAAACACATGCTTATAGTTTTCATAATGGAATAAAACCAAATAATATTCAGATATAAAAAGTGGACAATAAAACTTTCAAAAAACAAAGCATATTAATATCACAAATATAGTGACCTTAGATAAACTATGTTTACAATTATTAATCTTCTAACAAATAAATTGTCCAAGGGTATACATAGAAATCATACATGAAAATCCAAGTATATAATAATTATTTAAAATGGCAGTCTTAATAATTACATAAATGCAAATTAAACAATAAGCTACCATTTTCCAATGTAGTAAATCTGCACATAACACACAGTATTGTGATTGCTGGTTTACTTCCTAGTATTCTCTGCTAAATTAAAATACTGGAAAGCTGGGTTGTAGTCTTTAATGGTACAGTGATGTGCCTACCTAACAGTATATTTATAGACATCTCTTGAGTAAATTAACCAAGAATGCATGAATGGGAATGATGGCACTTAATGGTAGGACGACATTGAGGATGGGGTACCACACTCAAACACTGCCCTTTGGGCATGGATTCTGAGCACAGCTGCGTGTGTCCACTGAACAATCCTTCATTTAGCAAGTATTTACTGGTAGTTTATGTACCAAACTTCTCCACAGATCCTTTAGCCTTTATATATCCCAAAATGAACTTCTTTTCTTCATAAACCTGCCATTCTTACATTCTTTGTCTTGTTCTACCCCCAAGTATATCAAGCAGGTTAGAGACTAAGCAAATGAGTGTGTTCCTGCCCCCAAGGCCCATTTTCTGTTAGTCATTCCATCTTCACTTCTGCTTTCTAAATGCATCTCTCTCCTTCACTACACCTTCACTCTCATTTTCTTCCCTTTAAGCCATTACAATAAACTTTTAACTTGCTTTTCTGCTTCAATTTCAGTCTATTTCAATCAGTTTTCTAAAGAGCAGTCAGTCACATTGTTCTTATTGACTTGAAATTTCTTGGTGAGCCTCTCTTCGACAGGAAAAAGTAAAGATCCTTTACTGTGGCTTTGCCCTGGCTGCACCGTAAGCTTTACACACACTTGGAACCACGTGCATACACATCCTAAATTCTCACACTTCCAGGTTTTGCACCTGCTAGTCTTTGAGTGCTTTTACCAATCATGAACACCTGTCATTGTCACATTCATTCTACCAGGCCAGACTGAAGTGGAATTCCCTTTGTGAATCTTTCCTTAATTCCCCTCTGCGGTATGATCCCTCTTTCCTTTGTAATACCCCTACACTGACATATAATCCATTATTACACTTATCTTACTATGCTACATATGTCTCAATTACTCAACTTCTGTGTATCTCTAGTGCCTGGCACATACTTACAGTTCTAAAATTACTCATTGTTTGTAATTACACAAGTGGTACCAACTGACAAAGAAGCTAAAGTGGGACTGATTGACTCAATGAATTTTAATTTCAGTATATTACTTGTTAACATGAAAAAATTGATTTTCTTACTTTTGTATTTGCATAGCCTACACTAATATGTATACTTTAATATTTAATGATGCAATATTATAACGTATAAGAAAAATATATTTTGTCATTGAGATGACCAATATATACTTCTCCTACATATTTGGTCTTTGTCATGGTTTCTGGTTCAGATCTCTCCAAACCCTTAGAATTTGTGAGATCGGCAATTTTCAACCCACATGCCACAAGAATTTCTAAAATATGCCAATTCCTGATTATCTAGTCAGGGGTACTGACTTCTTTGTGCTGAGATCGTCAAATAAAAAATATGACAACAGCCAACACAATAGTCATCCGATGTAAACAAATCAAAATCATACCTATGTTTTTGTTAGGTCAACAAAAAATCATAATTTTTAGTGTGCCGCATAATTTTAGTAGTTAGTTTATGTGTGCCATGAGATACAAAAAAAAGTCTGAAAAGCTCTGCCCTGTGTTGAGAGTGACAAAAATGTTGTTTATTATTTTGATGAGATGACTTTTGTAAATTACCAAATGATGAGGGCAGGTTGCCAGAGGAACCGATAGGACTGGGGGTTGAGTTTAATCACCACGGTCAATGATTTAATCAATCATAGCTCTGTAATGAAACTTCCATAAAAACTGAAAAACATGGGCTTTAGAGAGCTTCCAGGTTGGTGAACATGTGGTGATTCAAGGAGAATGACATGATTAGAAAGGGTATGGAAGCTCGGCATCCTTTCCCCATCCATTGTCTCATGCATCTCTACCATTTAGCTCTTCCTGACTTATATTCTCTAATAAACCAGTGATCTAGTAAGTAAAATGTTTCTCTGAGCACCTCCAGCAAATTAATAAACCCAAGGGGATAGTCCTGGAAACATCTGATTTATAGTCAGTCAGAAATACAGGTACCTGAGCTCACAAGAGACATCTAAAATAAACAAGGAAGGGGTATAGTCTTGTAGGACTGAACCCTTAACCTGTGGAATCTGAACCATCTCAGGGTAGACAGTGTGAGAATTCAGTTGAATTATATGACACCCAGATGGCATGTGGGGCATTGCTTGTTGTATGTATGGGGAAAACCTCCCTCATCATACATTGAAATTGGTGTCAGGACTTTTTAAGTGCTGATCAACTAAAATTTGTATGTTAAAAATATACTTCATGGTTTAAAATATACTATTACACTAATTAGCATGTATAGATAGAAACATGAAGAATAATATTGATTATATGACTTCTATACTAAATGAAGGGCAAAAAATGTTTATGTATAAGACTTTGTGGAATAAAGATATAATTATATTAAATCCTTTCTTTAGTTTACAGAAATATTTAAAGTATTAACTTGGCAATATAGTTATCTAAAGGATGTTTTTAAATTAATCCAAAATGATTTTGTTGTTTCAAAGGCTTAAATCAGATAAAAAAACACTGCATATTTCAGGTGAATTAACTATAGTGTTATTTATTGTGACCTACTTTTTAAAAATTTATTTGTTTTATAACTTTTGAATTGCAGTTTACTTTTAGCACTAAATTAGCTTCAGCTGTACAGCATAGTGATTAGACAATCATATATTTTACAAAGTGTTGCCCTATATATTGTGACCCACCTTTAGAAGCAGAGGATTTGCTTCTATATTCTATTCTTCTGTTTCATACCCAATATTTTGAAAAGTTCATCTACTTTATGAAGAAATTTAAATGCCCAGAACCTGTGCCTAATGTAATAAGAAAGTCTGTTGTAATATATTAAGTATATGGAATGGCATAGTGAAAATAAGGTCTGTGTCCTATTTTTAGCTCAGATTTTTATAGCACATTACTATTCTACAATTTATCTTTTAAAAACAAAAAAGTAGCTCTATAGCTATTCTCTTGTTACTTCATGATGATTCTGGAGGAATGCCTGAGATTATATTTAGAGCACTGTAAGAAATGTGAAAAAGACAGCAAATATAGGGTTCATTCAGAAAGAAAGGTATTAGAATTATCTCTATTAACTAGTGGAAGGCAAATATGGTCCACAAAATATAAAACTAAATGTTTTAATGCTTCCGTGTACTAATGCTATGGATAAAGGGAGATGGTCTACTAAACAGTGATGATAATAATACCATAAAATGATCTCTATAGTGTAGGTGAATAATTTAAAATGCAAATAATTACAAAATTTGAAGTTTACCATATGTTGATGACAGATTAGTTTTTTAATTTCTAGACTGCTATGAGATATATTAATAGCGACCTATTTGTTTACTTTTAAACATTTAAGCTACTAGCAATACAAATTTGTTGAAAGCCATCTTTAAATATGGTATGCTAGCACTGACCATGAATTTTATTTGTTTACATTGATAAAAAGTGTTGTCTGCTCTTCATGAAGTGAGGCCTTAAAGAGAGTCATAAAGCATTAAAAAAAGTTATTTATACCATAGAAAGAAGAACTTTCTCATCAGCCTTTATTTGGTTTCCAACTTCTGGGTTTAGACCACCAGGAAATTATTTCAAGGTATTTTCAAACCAATAAGCATTACCATTAGAGAAAATAGATATGCTGCATAAATATACGAGTTGTGTTGATGGTTTGATCAAATTTAAAGTATCATAAAAGTATTATTTAATTCAGTGCATTGTCTGGTCACTATAAATAACCTTCATAAATAGAGGATTTTTTTTGTCTTTCACATGGAATCAGTGAAAGTAATTGATATTATTTCTAAAAAATGAGGATTATGAGCAATATATAACAATAACATCTAATTTCATGTTTGATCATCCCTTGATTTTTCTTTCTATGGCATCACTATGTAATTTGTAGAGTTATACTTTATTATCTTTAGTCAAGTCAATACCTACTCTGAGTTCTTAGTTTCACTCATTTTGTTTTCTCTTGTCCATTCTAATTCTAGTACTGACACTAAACTTAGATGTGAGAACTTAAGTCACTCACATTTTCTGGACCTGAACAATAAAGTAGTAAAGTTGGGCCAAGATTTTCTCTAAAGTTCTTTCCAAATCTAACATTCCATAACTCTCTCATATCACAGCCCTCACACCTTGGAGTACACAGTGGCAAATACACAGCAGGTGCTTAACAAATACTTGTTTAATTAACATGGCATAGCTTTTACTACTTTATTCATCTAAGCTGACTGCAGGAAGATTGTTCCTTAAAGTTTTTCACAAAACTAATGGTTGGAACATCTCAGAACTCTCTCCAACTGAATGATTTGAAATCTTTGGCTTTATTCTCGTCCCATAAAACTGCAGGTTTTTACTGCTTTATAGACAATAATGAGTACACTTAATTGCACATGCAAAGTAGCAATAATCTCTAAAGACAATTTTATTTCTGAAGCCATGTACTGTAATCTCAGCCAAATCATAAATTCACACAAATCAAACTGGGGTGAAGTTTAAGGATGAAAACCAATCCGTCTCCCTTTGCCATATTCTAAACCTATTTTTAAGTTTTTCATAACTTGGCTTGTAAATCATATTAGAACCAACTATTGTAAATGATATTCTTAATTAGAGTGAGATGTTTTCAGTACAGGATACATAATTCACACTGTGCACAGCTGAATAAGGAAAGAAAGAGTGATGCATTCCTTTTTAGGAGAATAACATAAGTAAGGACACTACTTATAGATATGTAGGACACATATGCATTATCATTTACATATCTTACAGGTTAATAAATATTAATATATAAATAATCTAATCTTTAATTAATCCTTGTTTTAGAGGATTTGATGCCATGTTTTGATGGTTTTGGTTTTCACAGAACATTTACCTTTCATCATAAAGTAGGTTGATGTAAAATATTCCTAATAGTTACTTGCAGAAGTTTGAGATATATAATATTTATATAATACATAAAACATTGAATATATAAAGAATTTATAAAAATGATTTGCAATTAGTATGTCATGATCAGAATTTTTTTTTTAAATCTTGGGCATCAAGCACCATAATTCAGTACAATCAGAAGCTATACCATTTCTTTGCCAAATAAAAAATTTTACCCATAGGCATTTTTTAAGTTTGGTAAGAACACATAAAAGGAGATTTACTCTCAACAAATTTTTAAGTGTACAATACAATATTATTACCTATAGGCACTGTGTTATAAGGCAGATTTTAGGACTTATCTTACCCAACTGAAACTTTCACATTTTAAGGTTTGATTAGTCCTTCTTCACAGAATAAGAATAACATTCTTATTCTTAGAATAATAGCCATAGGCCAACATGATTTGAAAATATCCTTAAATTTACATTAATGACTTTGATTATAGCTTAATAACCCATTGGAAGAAAAAGAAAAATTCCTTAAATCTTCATACTAAACTTCACATGTAGAACACAGGACTTTCATACAAGTATGGATGCTTCAAAAATCTAGGAGATATAAGTTATTTCAAAAATGAATTTTGATTTAAATGTAAGCTCAAGGTAGTTATAAAAAACATTAGGGAAAATTGGAAAAGCCTTGTTAAAATAATTGAGCTTACAGAAGCAGTGATAAGAATGAAGATCTGAAAATTGTCTCTGCATCACACAGCTAGAAAAATAATCCTAGGACTGGAATCATTTTTCTTTCTCTCAAAGCAAAATTGGAATTTTAATAGATGCAAAGAAAAGTAGTGCGGGAACCAGAAGCACATGGATCTCTTATGAGACATGTTAAGGCAGACAGAAAAGAATACGGTTTCATCTTTTAAATTTCTGTAACTGGAGATACTGTTAGTTTTTAATAATGCATGATGGCTTTGTTAACTATGGATATACTAAAATTTTTGGAATAACATAATATTTCCATATTTCCCCCTTGGAGATAAACTTATTATTGATATCTTATGAATATTTTTAAATATTTCTCTTCCATGTGTTTCAAGGTGTGTTTACTCCTTCCAGGTGTCTGGAATTTTGATGTATCTATAAAAACTCCGCTTTGGCAATGTTACTGAGGGATTTATTCATCTTCAATTTTCAGCAGTTTTCAAAGGATAAGTTTTTTTATTCTTATGCCGAACAATTGATAGAACTAGGTTCAACAATTTTAATAACTGTGACAACAATGGAAGAAGTGATAAAAATATCAGCAAGGCTATGTGTTATCTGCTAGGTTTGTTGGGCTTAACAAAGCTAATATAAACATTAAGCATTTTTCATAGGTGCTAGGCGAAAAGAAAAATAGACACAGGCAGATGATTAGAAAACTTGGAAGAGCTCATGTTATCAGCACACATATATCATGCATGAAGAAGTAAAAGACTGATAGCCTTAGAGGGTTCAAGAAGGGTCCAGAATTCTGGACAGTTTAGAAAAGACAATGTTGCTATTATTTCTCCCAAATGATTCCAGGAGATGATTTAGCATATTCTGTTTCAGGTACTAGTCTGCACCACTTTTGATGATGAACCTATCCAGAACTGGGTGAATGCCACATGTTCTCTGATTAAGACTCTGCCCAGAATTCTTACTGATGCTGCAATTTGTTCACACTTTCTTACTCTTTGATTGTCTAATAGTCTGATGACTTCTCTAGTTGGCTTTCTTCATCTCATACTATTGACTTGGCAGTCCTAAACCTTGTTAATTTCCCAGGTCTTGTTGAACCTTCCTAATTTCTTATATGTTGAGGAAAGCTCCAAAAGTCCATACCAAATAAATCCCGACATTTGGCAATCTATCATCTCTCCATAACTTTACTAGACCTAGTGAACACTATTGCTAAAGTTTCCTAAGAAAAACACACACAAACACAAACACACACAAATACTGTTATATAAACTTTTTAAGCATGACATTAATTCACATAATTCATTTTCTCCAACTCAGAGAGATCAAAACGTCATCTATGCTGTGGACTCTTCTTCTTAGTAATGAATTGCTAGGCTGGAACCTAGGTAGTTCTGTCCAAATAGTAAAGTAACAATATTTTGATCTCTGTCTCACTTCTTAGAACACCAACACTCAAAAATAGATCAAAGTAGTTGCCATTGTGAAGAAGTGCAATGATGTAGCATCAAGAGGAAATAAATTTATTTTTTTAAATGGTAGCTGTATTCATAACTCTTTTTCTCCTTGTGGTTTGATTTTACTTCTAGGGAAAAGAATCTTATCAGCATCATCTATCTCCATATTCATTTTTCTTAGATATGAAAGCTTAGATAACAACTTCTAAGTTATAATTTCTAAGACAGTTTTTCTTCCAATTATTTGGAGAAAGAGCATGATGTAATTAATGGGTCACAGGTATTCCCCTCAAAAAGAAGTTACTTTGTTGTTCTTAACCTGTATTTGCTGTTTCTCAGTCAGCTACAAAATACAGTAGACTATTGGTGATAATTAATGCCACTTGAGAGTAGTAAATGAAACATAAAAGATAAGGTAGAAGAGTCCTCAGAGAACTTGGAGAATAAAAAATTAGTTTGTTTACTGAATCCATTTGTTTCCCAATTGAGTAGTACATCATGTAGATAAGAATTGTAAACTTACTTTTTTTTACTGCCCAATTTGTGGAATGTTGTATAACCCATGTTACTTATGATAAAAAAGCAAAGAACTATCATTTTGGAAGAATATTAAGATTTTCTTCTTTATATGTCTTTTTAAATATATGTTATTAATTATGCTATTAAAGTTGTCCCATTTTTTTCTCACCATTTTTCTTCTTCACCCTGTATCACCCCTTCTACCATCATTTTTCCACATTAGTCCATGTCCATGGGTCATATATATAAATTCTTTGGCATCTCCATTTTCCATACTATTCCTAACCTCCCCATATCTATTTTGTACCTACCATTTATGCTTTTTATATCCTGTACCTTTAATCCTATTCTCCCCCATCCCTCTCCCTGCTGATAACCCTCCATGTGATCTCCATTTCTGTGAATCTGTTCCTGTTCTAGCTGCATGCTTAGTTCATTTCTGGTTTTGATATTTGTTTATTAGATATGGTTGTTAATAGTTGTGTTTGTTATAATTTTACTGTTCATATTTTTTTATCTTCTTAGTTAAGTCCCTTTTACATTTCATATAATGAGAGCTTGATGATGGTGAACTCCTTTAACTTGACCTTATCTGGGAAGCACTTTATCTGCCCTTCCATTCTAAATGATAGCCTTACTGGATACAGTAATCTTGGATGTAGGTCCTTGCCTTTCATGACTTGGAATCCATCTTTTCAGCCTCTTCTTGCCTGCAAGGTTTCTTTTGAGAAATCAGCTGATAGTCCTATGGGAACTCCTTTGTAGGTAACTCTCCTTTCCCCTTGCTGCTTTTAGGATTCTCTCCTTATTTTTATTCTTGGGTAACACAATTATGATGTACCTTGGTGTGTGCTTCCTTGGGTCCAACTTCTTTGGGACTCTCTGAGCTTCCTGGACTTCCTGGAAGTCTATTTCTTTGCCAGATTGGGGAAGTTCTCCTTCATTATATTTTCAAATAAGTTTTCAATTTCTTGCTCTTCTTCTTCTGCCACCTCTGTGATTAGGAGGTCGGAATATTTAAAGTTGTCCTAGAGGTTCCTAAGCCTCTCCTCATTTTTAAAAATTCTTCTTTCTTCATTCCATTCAAGTTGAATGTTTATTTTTTCCTTCTGCTTCAAATCATTGATTTGAGTCCTGGTTTCCTTCTCTTCACTGTTGGTTCCCTATACATTTTCCTTTATTTCACTTTTTATAGCCATCACTTTTCCTCTATTTTGTGACTATATTCAAACATTTCTGTAAGCATCCTGATTACCAGTGTTTTGAACTGTGCATCTGATAAGTTGGCTACCTCTCCATCACTTAGTTATATGTTTTCTGGAGCTTCGATTTGTTCTTTCATTTGGGTCATTGTTTTTGACTCAGTACACCTGTTAAATAGTGAGGGGCAGAATCTTAGGTGTTCACTAGGGTAGGGCAACCCAAGTCACTGTGTTGTGAAGCTGTCAGTGGGGGAGGTGTCCAAGAGGGAACAGTGCTGCTTTCTCCTCTCTCTGCTGGTTTTCAGTTATTTCTCCCCCTACCCACAAGCAAACTGGGCCCTTATGGTGCTGATTCCCTAGTGGGTGGGCTTGCATACATTCAAACGCCATGTGGGTCTCTCAAAGAACTCTCATGTGTGGCTGGGAGTTTCTCCTGCTGCCTCAACCCCCACAGGTTTTTTCAGTCAGAAGTTTTGAGGCTTTATTTCCCTACTTTGGAAACTTGAGTTGCATGGTCTGTCTTGCTCCCCAGCTGTTTCTCCCAATTTATTCACACACAAATGTGGGACTGTCCATTCCACCAGCCTCTGTGCTGCCCATCCCTGTCCTCCAGCCCCTACCTTGCCAGGAGTCCTCTCCACCCCTGCTGCTGGTCTCCACCCCTCCTACTGGTCTGGATGAATGTTTCTTCTTTAACTTTTTGGTTGTCAAACTCCCATACAGTTTGATTTTCTGTCAGTTCTAGTTATTTTTTGTTTTTAAATTTATTGTTCTCCTTCTTTTGGTTGTGCAAGGAGGCAAAGTATATCTACCCATACCTCCATCTTGGCCAGAAGTCCAGAATATTAAGGTTTTTTTCATTCACTCTTTTAATCACTATTGAAACATAATTTTAAGCTATCATTGATAAGATCATTTAGCCTTGAAAATTCACCTAGCAGATTTTAGTTTAAATTGATTTATCCAAAATGCATAATAAGGTAATAATTATTTATTTTTAAGGTGAATATAAATATAGTTTTAAATTTTACTTAATAATTGACCTAATAAGGCAATTTACATAACTATAAAAGGGAAAAAGAATCTTACTTATGCTTAATTTAGTCATTGCATTTAAATCATCATCAAAAGTATATCTTATTACTGTATATTCATGTCTTAAAATACTTCAAGAATTAAACACAATATATGTGAATATGTATAACAAATATATAAAAGCCAGTGGTTTGATATAAAGTAAACAGCTATGGGATACCAAAGACCCACGGTTTATGACATGTACTTTCCTTTGTTTTAAAGATTCATCCACTCTAAAATGTATACCATCTTTGCATCTTTGTAATCTGCTTATTCCCAAGCTGAAGCTAGTCACTAAATCTAAAAATATTAAGTATTAAAAACAAGAAAGAAAACAACTGTTCTCATAGCAAAAACACAAGGCACTCAATGTCTCACTGCTTGACTTCCTCTACATTTGCAACAATGGTTGAGGACCATGAGCTAGCTGCACAGCATGGCGATCTAGGGCACATTATCAGAGTTGGAGTGACTGTCACAACTGGGGCTTTGGGTGTTGTTATTCCATAAAAATGGCACCAGAACATGTCAAACATTTCAGACAATAAGTGTATTATTTTCTATGTCTATCAATGTCATTAATACCAAAATTTCTTATAGCAGTAGACAATTTTATGTATCATTCTCTCTGTCTTCCTCTTTGCTTTGAAAATCTAAGTACCACAGGTTTCCTCATTTCTTGTTTTGCTGTCACCCTAAAATAACTGGTAAAGGTTTAAACCCCTAGAGACCCTGGGAAGCATTCTATGTTATGAACAAGCAGGATTTTTCATATTAAAGTATGATAACTGTTAGCTCAAACACTGTTTCCTGTGAATGCACTAATTTCCACAGAAAATTCTGGGTCTTCTCGAATTCTGACTTCATGAATGGGAGTCAAGCACATATGTATGGTGGTGGGAGAGGGACTGGAAACAGCAGAAACCCTAATGAATTGCTGAGCGAAGTTCAATTCTTTCAAGCTTTTATGGAACTGAAATAAATCATATTAATAGATTTTTTTTCCCCTTTACAAAGCCACTTACCTTGGATTAAGCTTTAGTCAATTGGTAAATTGATAATTTACTTCTATATATCTTTCAATAATTGTGCTTTTTGTATTCTCCACAAGTTGTGTGTTTCTGTATCTGTATGTTTTTCCTTAAAAGTCTTAAATGTATTGATAGATATTTCAGCAAAGAAAGAGCTCTAGGATTTAAGTTTACACTGTAGCTAATGGGTAGATGCAATTTTTACTCATAACTTTGTATAATATTTCATTATTTTTTCACATTTTATGTAGATTCTTATGCTTGTGTTCTCCATAGAGATTATTATAAATTTCAAACCACGTAAAATATATCTTGGTGACTAGTTGTAATTATGTACTGGTTTGCTCTGTAATATATACAGGCAACAAATATGTAATTATTCAGGCATACTTTATGTTGTCTATAGATCCACAACTTATATCAGCCTTGACACACATTAGGGGGATGAATGACTAGTCCAGCCTCCAAAGTCTGCTTCCCTATGCATAAAGTGGATTTATAATTTCTTACTCATTGCACTGTGGGATAATCATTGTAAAATATATGAAATGCCAAAGAATTACTAAGTACTAATTTGATTATGCATTTATTCCCTCAGACTGTCTATAAATTATCCATTTTACCCATTAGTCTTTTTAACCAAAAGACAGAGAAAGAGAAGAGGTACATATATGGCCTTTGTTTATATTTGTTCAACTTTAAACAATCAAATAATAAAATATATGTTTGAAAAATAAATATGTTCCCACATATCCATAATCAGCTTTTATAAAAATAATTAAAAATAAGAAAAATATTCACTTAATTGGAATAGTTCTCATTCCATCTGCATTTGTTTATTTTTTAGTCTATAGGGATTTTTTTTGAAATGAGTGGAAGATCAGGATATGCCTTTTTGCATTTACACACACACACAAAAGTGTCCTTATGGAAGCTTAAAATAAAGGTTTAAATTCCCAGGAATACTTATAATTCAACTTTCTGGGCAGAGATGTGTAAACTGTTGGCTTGTATCTTACAGTATATTATCACAAGATTCTAAAAATACTGCATGTTTCCAAAGAAGGACATTGTTTTTCAAATTTACCAAAAAAAATTCCCTGTAGACATCTTGAGCAGAATTTCTGAATAACAAAGCTTGACCACTTCCCCAGCTAGGACAGACCTAGGAGCAATTTATAAGCTACCAAGGAAGTTGTCTTTGGCATTCAACAAAAGACCCAGATGCTACCACTTATGATATCGCTTATATGTGGAATCTGATGAACAAAATAGAAACAGAGTCATGGACACATGGAACATACTAACCACTGTCAGAGAGGAGGGGGCAGGGGAAACTGGATGAAAGATGGTGAAAGGATTAACCAAAGAATATATATGCACGATCCATAGACACAGACAACAGTGTGGTGATGGCCAGAAGGAAGGGGGGCAGTCAGAGGCTGGGTGGAGGCAGGCAAAGTCAGGGGTGATAGGGATACCTATAACAGTGCCAACAACCAAAGTAAAGATAAAAAAGGAGTCTTCCTATTTTTGCCCTCCACATCTTGTAATTGCTACTGAAAGGAAAAACAGAAGGGACAGAAAAATGTGGTTTAAATTAAATCAACTATAGCTATGCTTTCTATATTTAATATTATTATAATGTACTTTTAAACTTCTAGTGATAGTTTTTCCAACAAGAAAACATTTTAACAACAAATGTTTTCCTCCCCACAATTCTGTACCTTAATAATGAAACATGCCATCCACATTTACTTTTCATGATATAGACATGTAGATATATAAAAATATATATTGACCTATATATGTATACCACAGAAATATTGTAGCTGTTAGGATAACAGAATGAACAGCAATTGATTTGTTTAAAAATTTCCTAATCAGCATTAATAGAAGCTACATTTCTATCCCACAAGCATCTCTATCTACGCATGCCTCAATCCAACATTCTGCCAAACCAGATAAAGAATATTCCTCATGAAATTTTCATGTGATAACAAAGAAAACTGGAAATGTATTAGTAAGTAGACCATTTCTGGTCCCATGTGTACAGGGTCGTTTGATAAAGTTCCAAATGGATCACCAAGCTATCACAAGTAAATTCACTTCAGATTTCTGCAATGTAAAAGCCCATAGAATAATGTGTTTAAGTGTCTTGTGTCACGTTAGAGGCTTTTAGAGTCTAGACCAAGTAACACTGTAAGAGCTGGAAGCCTGGGATTTGTGCAAAATGTTCAGAAAGATCTCATCAGACTTCAAAAATATATCAAAATATCCCTTTCTGATCTTCTTAAAGTAGTTGGTGGAGACATCCCCCTATCCATGTATCCATTCATATAATCATTCCTTCAACTTTATTCTGTGGTAATTATCATTATTATTGTGAATATCTACTCATTTTAAAAGTATTTATTCAGTAGTGTCTACGATAATTCTTCATGCTCATCCATCACAGCTAGAACTGTAACTATCACTGAATGAGTTAGGCAGTGAACAACACCTGAGAAATTTAGTTGAGTTTAAATATTCTTTGAAGCTACCTGTACAGATGTTCTTTGTCATAACCACAGATGTCAACTTTTAAATATCCACAAGTGAATCATATACATCTTCCAAGTATCTTCTACACATCACTTTCTAGCTGCATAAATCAGCATGTACTTTACAATTCTGCATGTTATCTCATCTAAAAATTGTGGGTAATGTCACTTAGTATACTAAGAACACAAGGAAATAATCCATGGAGAATAGGTACTGTAACATTGTAGGTGCTCAATAAATATTGGTCATTGCTATTACTAAAAGAAGGCAGTTTAGACACTTTGGACCCATTCCCAACTCTTCTTCAAATTAAAATGTCCCATTCTGACCCAGTTAACTCTAAAATAAATTAAAATTCTTACTATAATTATAATGGAAAATTCTGACAAATATTTATATTCTCTCTTTTTTTAATAATAAATGCCACTACAAAACCCTTCAAAAGATTTTTAAAATAATCATTTTTATTAGGAGGCTACTCAGTCCCTGGAAACTTCAAATCCCCAAAGAGCACAGTTTTGCTAACAAGGTAGTGTGACATGCATCTATGCTCTATTTATCAGGAACCTGAATTAAAAAGAGGAAGAAAATATACGTGCTATGAAAGTGATGACACAATGACTTTAAGGTACTGAACAACCAAATGAAATATAAACTGCAAAGTATATTTTAACTTTCTATAATATACATTCACTTTTCTTTAATTACACTATTCAAACACTGCATTTACTAGTAAGCTTATTTTGGAAAATAAAGACACGGAAAAAGAGTCCTCTTATTGTGCCACTCTGCATGTTTTAAGCCAGATAGTGATGTGAGCTTTATGCAAAAAATAGTTGATAGGTGTCAATTATCTATCATAAATGTTTATTTTCTTTTAAGGAAAAACATAATGGAGGACAAATCAAGTTAATCATTCTTCATTGTCCATGGAAACTATAAATAATATATGGTATACTACTAACACAAAGATAAATTCTATGAGTTTACTTATTTGTTGATGTTATAGAAGATGTAATATATACAAAAATTTTAAGATAATACAAGTGATTTCATTTCTGAAATATTACTTATTCTTTATTCACATACTTTAAAGCTCTTCTTAATCCTAATATTAACACTGTGTCATTAATGTTATTCTTTCTCTTTTTCTCTCTCCCTCTGCTATATCAGAGAAATGTTCCATGTGCTCTGAAACATGGGAAAAAGAGTACCCAACTGTTCCTCCTGGAAAAGTCAGGAAGAGAACCACAGAAGTAACAACTGAAATAAGATTTGAAGAAACTATAGAAATCCTCAAGTACACAAGTGTCTGTCTAAAGAGTGAAAGGCAGAAAGGATAGCATGTGTAAAGAGAAGTATGTATGAGAGGATTTTACAAAGAAATTCCCATGGCTGTAGACCAGGGGTGTCAAACTCATTTTCACTGGGGGCCATGTCAGCCTCATGACTGCCTTCAAAGGGCTGAATGTAATCTTAGGACTGTATAAATGTAACCACTCCTTAACAGTTAAGTGAGAGCTCAGCACTGCCACGGGGTGGAAACAAGGTACTGGGCCAGATAAAACAAAGTGGAGGGCCGGATTTGGCCCATGGGCCTTGTGTGTGCCACCTGTGCTGTAGACAATAAAGAATCTTTGTTATATGCCAAAATTAAAAGTTTGGACTTCTGTACATAGAGAGCTGTTGCTGAACGGTTTTAAGCTGGAGAGGAACATGATCAGAGATTGAATTTGAAGGGCTAGGTGAATCAAGTGTGGAGGCCTATCAGTAACACAATTTCACGTGGCTGTATTGGGAATTAATTAACATGAGCTAATATTTGTGAAGAACTTGAAACAAAGCTTGACACAACATAAGCTGTGTAAGAATTTAATTAATTAATTAATTAATTAATTAGACAAATGCTTCATGTTATATTTTAACTACTTACTAAGGAAACTTTCTTATTCTAAGTTACTTGTTTTTCCTTTAGAGACGTATCCAGTTACATAAAAATAGTGTCAACCTTCTGTAAACACTCTTAGTTTTAATGTGGTACCTTCCTTTCATTCTCTGTTGCACCAAACCTCTCTCTCTACAAAGGCTTTCTGGCTGAATTTCCATGAAGGAAACACATGTTTAGCAAGGTCAGGGGAAAGTAGTTGCTTAGATGCAGAGCGAAACACTGGGATGCAGGTCTAACTCCACCCCTGAGAAGCCTTTAACTGATTCCTTACCCATGTTTTACAAAATTCCAAGTATTTCCACCTTTTGAATGTTTCCTGCAGCAACATTGGCTTGTTTTATGTTGGTGTTCTCTTTGGAAGTCTAGCTTATCTGACCTACTGAGTCATTTACCACAGTCCACATATTTTCCATTCCTTAAAAACTTATAACCACTCATCTGTTGTCACCTCCTCTCTTATTCTCCTTTTCCTTGTAGGTTCATATATTTCAAAATTCATTTTCTTAGTTTAATTATATCTCAGAAAGGAGCAGAACACTTGAACTGTGTTCAAGTTAATTTGTAAACTGAAAACCTTTATTGAGCTATGCATGTATATATGCATAGCCCACAGCCACAGACAACAATGTGAAGAAGGCCTGCAGGGAATGAGGAGGGGGCAGGCGGAGGTGGGGGGGGGGGGGCGGGGGAGGGTGAAGGCCGAGGCTGGTTGGCTGGTTGGAGGGGCTGGGGGAGGGGAAAATGGAGGACATCTGTAACAGTGTCAATAATAACAAATTAATAATTTAAAAACCTTTATTTGTTTTATTTATGTAAGGAAACTGAGTCTCAGACAAGTTTAGGCTATTTCTCATTTGCACAGCTGATAATTGGTCAAATATAAAATTAATTCTAGTCATACCTGCCTCTGAGGCCATTATTTCCTAACTCACACTGCTCTGAACAATATAAATATGACTTCTTGATAAGGAAACCAAAATGATCATATGTAAGATATGTTTCTCTAATCAAAAACAACAAAATAGCCACTGAATGAGCAACTTATATGGACAAATATAATTTGAATTATTTGTGATAATAAAAAGTACAGTGCCCATGCCCCTTGAGATGTTAACTCTTATCATTTTTTCTTTACTTGAGCTTTTGTTCATCTGTTAAAAAATTGTAAAATCTTGCTAAGCACTCAAAAGACAAACTAAGAGAACTCTCATGCTGATTGCTGTAAGAATGGTAATGTATTATCTCGGCATGGTCCTGCTTGGAACTATTTCAGTAAACAGGATAAAGCTATGTTAAACTACAGGAGCTGGTGCCCTCCTATCACCTTTAAAGGAGCCACATAGTGATTATAAGAAGCATGGACATAAAACTACCTTTACAATCATAAAATATTTTATATCATTTGAAGCTGGACTATAGATAAGTAAAAGAGAGAGGTTTTTTTTTTCTCTTTAGAAAATCCCTTCAGTAAGTGGTATTCCAGGAAAAAGCAGAAGTTCTGGATTTAAGATACTCTCATTTCACCAGCTGCAGTGTTAAACTGGTGATTCTTCACATAAACAACCCAAATATATCTGTTTACTTTACATGTACTCATGAAAAAAAAGGCTTGCATCATAAAATTCTAAAACCCACACATTTCAGCTCTTCTTCACATCTCAGTGCATTTAATATCCTTTTGCCATATTATTTACTACTTCACAAAGAAAGTAGTTATTTCCTATTATCTGTTCAATAAATAAATAGAGAAATGCAGGGTGCAGAGATACAATTTGTTAATGAAATAGCCTAGAAAATCTTCACGGTGTCTAGTTTCAGGAGCTTGCACAGCAGCTATTAAAGCTTGCTCCAGTTCTAAAGAGTAACTCTAATTTTCACACTGGCATGTTCCACTCAGATGTCTGAGCCATGCTTCTTGAATAGATTATGCAACATGAGTTATATATGCTGTGATACAACATGTGTCTGACCACATAGGCAATTTTAAACACATTTCTCTACTTGTTCAACCTTTTTCTATTACGTAAATGAAAATAATGGACAATTTTAGTTCTTGAAAATACTCTTAAGATGAAGAAGAGAAAGAAAACTTGCTTATAGTTCTTACCCAAATATCATGGCATTATGAATGCACTGTGTTGAAGAGATGGCACAGTTTTGGTTTAGGTTACAAAGACTCAGTGGGTACATCACTATTCCAAATTTGTATGCTGTTTTAACACTTTGTACATCAATAACAACCAAAATTTGCACATGCTATTTTCTAAAAATATTCACCATTTGCTGATAATGTGCCTTGTTGAAAGAAAATATAAATACTAGGAAAAGGCTGGTTATAATAATGTAAACTCCCTTTATTTGCTGTGAAGGTTTTATTTCCCCTATAATAATGAAGTCAAGGGAGATGCCTATTTATGTGATGATATCAGATTTTGAGAAAATTCTAGAAGTGGAAAGAAACATATCATTTAAGACATGAAAACTTACATTAAAACACAGCATGGGTTACAAAAGTGAACCTATGAGTAGACTTTGACTTTACAACGAAAACCTTATGGGACCATTTATTGAATAAACTATGTTTAGCCAATTATTCAATAAATGATGTTGGGAAACTTTGACAAATATGTGTTGAAAAATGTAACTAGATACCTTTCTTTTGCCACACAGTAGAATAAACTCAAAATGTGTTAAAGGCTTAAATGTTAGACCTAAAACCATGAAATTCCCAGAAGAAAACATAAGCAGTAAAATCTCAGACATCACTCATAGCCATATTTTTTTCGTGATGTATCTCCTCAGCAAGGGAAACAAAAGAAAAAACAATGGTACTACATCAAGCTAAAGAGGTTTTACACAGCAAAGGAAACCATCAACAAAATAAAAAGACAACCCACTGCATAGGATAACATATTTGCTGATACATCTGATAAGAGGTCAATATACAAATCTTATGAAGAAATTATAAAACAACACCAAAAAACAATTCAAACTGAAAATGGGCAAAGTACCTGAATAGACACTTCTCCAAAAAGGACAGACAGATGGCTAATAGAAATATGAAAAGATGCTCAATGTCACTAATCATCAGAGAAATGCAATGCAAAACCACAGTGAGTTATGTCACACAAGTCAGAATGACTATAATCAATAAACCAGTAAACAACAAGTGCTGGTGAGGATGTGGAGAAAGGGGAACCCTTTTGCATTGTTGGTGGGAATACAGATTGGTGCAACCACTGTGGAAAGCAGTATGGAGATACTTCAAAAATTAAAAATGGAACTACCTTATGATACAGTGATCCCGCTTCTGGGAATTTATATAAAGAAACCAAAACACTAATTTGAAAGAACACAAGCACCCCTAAGTTCATTGCTGTGTTATTTACAATTGCCAAGATCTGGAAGCAGCCCAAGTGTCCATCAGTAGATGAGTGGATAAAACAACTATGGGACATTTACACAACAGAATACTACTTGGTCATAAAAAGAATAACATTTTACCCTTTGTGACAGCATTGATGGACTTGGAGAACATTATGCCAAGTGAAATAAGCCAGCTGGAGAAATAAAATACCATATGATTTCACTCATACGTGGGATTTAATGAACGAAGTGAACTAACAAGCAAAATAGAGACAGACTCATAGATAGGGTGACAGATATTGGAGGTAGAGGTTAGGGAGTGGAGGGATCAAGCAAAAATGAAAAAGGAAACATGGACAACAGTGTGGTAACTGCTTGGGAGGGGATATAGGGGGATAAATAGTGATGGAAAAAATACAATTAAATAAAATTATTCACACAAAAAAAATCCTTACAATGTTCAAATGCTGCTTAGGTTTAAATATTTTTTATTTTTCACTATTTGAAGTGCAGTTTCATATTTACTAAGAATAAATATCTTTTGCCAAAGTTGGAGTAGGGTAGTTGCCCAGATTCACAATCTGTATCAGAGCTTACGGTGTAAGATTTTAGGGTATTCAGTAAATTAATATTATTCCCTTGAATTAAAAATTCAGTTGTATTAATTCAATTGTAGTTAGATAATGTTCAACCTCCTAAAATAATTTTAGTCAATTATATTAGAAATGAATATTTTTTAGAGATTTTATTTATACATTTTCTACAGAGAGATGAAAGAAGGGAGAAAGAGAGGGAGAGAAACATGATGTGTGAAACAGCAATAGATTGCTTCTCTCATACTCCCAACTGGGGACCTGGCCTATGACCCAGGCATGTCCCCTGACTGGGAATTGAATTGGCAACCTTTATGTACACAGACCAGTGCTCAGTCCACTGAGCCACACCAGCCAGGGCCAGAAATAAATACTTATAACATTTATATTAATAGGAATAAACATCCGTTTTGGCAATTGTGAAAATAGGTATTTCTTAACAGCCACTATCATAAAATTTTTTAGTTCAGACTTTTATTAAAAGTGGTAATTAATATTTCTGTGTAATTACTGTCATAGAAATGATTAGCAATATTTTAGCTAACTCATTTTGAAATTCAGCTAGTGACACACCTAGTGATTTTGTAGGATGGTTTACACATCACAACATATTATTTTATGTTCTTCAGAGAGTCCTCAATTTAAATTTAAATCATTGACAGACATTAAGGGTTCAGTTCCCTTAATTCTCTTAAAAAGTATTTTTGAAATTTTTGTCTTACAAAATTCTTTTCTTCTGACACTAGTTCAGATATCTAGAAAAATCAAAAGCTATAGTGCATTCCAAGTCAAAGAATCACCCAGAACTACTATAATGTGCACTTTCTTATCTAGGAGGAAGATTTGTGCTTTATAGCGTGAGAAATTGGCCTTCTCTATTTGCTGTAGTTACTACCAATTTTGACATGAAAAACTAGTTTAATTATACACACACACACACACACACACATCCATGAGTCTTAAA
Source organism: Phyllostomus discolor (assembly GCF_004126475.2). Classification (NCBI taxonomy): domain Eukaryota; kingdom Metazoa; phylum Chordata; class Mammalia; order Chiroptera; family Phyllostomidae; genus Phyllostomus; species Phyllostomus discolor. The sequence continues at coordinate 67,736,735 of NC_040912.2, read as the reverse complement.
TATGTATTTCTCTGATTTTAAGAATTGCTACTCATATGATTTGTGATTTAATAATTTTATCAAACTTTGTGTAATTTTCATTTTCTATTCACTTTTATTAAGCTGAAGCTTTTATATGATAATACAATGTTGTAGAGGCAAAGTGTTAAACAACCAATCCAAAAAATGGTGTAAATATTCTCTATTTCTCTGCCTTCTCCTATTCCTAGATATATCTCTTCTCTTCTTTCCCCTATTTCTAGCCATCCCTGATGATTTTTCAGGTCTTACCATATTTTTTAAGTTCCTGGAAATTAAGAAAAAAAGCACTTGGGTTAAAGGAGAGAAAAATATATAGAAGATGTAAAAATCAGCATGTGAAAAAGTTCCTCACACATAAACATCCTGTCCACCCATACATATATAGTCATAAACAAGGAGTTTTATAGAAAAGTCTTTTGAGGAATTTGACAATTATTAGTTGATGAAGAATATACTCATAAAGTGAGTAATACATTTTGCAAACACATCTATTTCTTACAGTGGTAGGAAAAACAAAACTAATAAACTTATCTTAAATATAATGTATATAATAGTGTGAAAAGTATTCTTTGTAAGAATTCTGACCAAGATAGAGACATAGGTAGACACACTGTGTCTCCTTGCACAACCAGAAGAAGGACAACAACAAATTTAAAAACAAAGAACAACCATAACTGACAGAAAATTGAACTGTATGGAAGTCCCAAAACAAAGAGGTAAAGAAGAAACAATCATCCAGACTGGTAGGAGGGGCAGAGATGGGCAGATGGGGGGAGAGGACTTGTGGCAAGGCAGTGGCTGGCAGACTGGGCAGTCCCACATTCACGTGTGCATAAACTGGGAGGAACAACTGGGGAGTGAGACAGACCATGCAACCCAGAGTTCCAGACGAAGGTAATAAATGCCTCAAACTTCTAACTGAAAAATCCTGTGAGGGTTGAGGCGGCTGTAGAGACTCCCAGGCACACAAGAGAGTTCTTTGGGGAGGCCCACAGGGTCCTAGAAGGCACATAAACCCTAGAAGGATGGGCACATTACCCATCCACTGGGTAATCAGCACCAGAAGGGCCCAATTTCCTTGTGGGTAGTGAAGGAAGTAACTGAAAGCTGGCAGAGAGTGGAGCAAGTGCCATTGTTTCCCCTTGGACAACTCCTCCAATGACAGTGTTATAACACAATGACTTGGGTTGTCCCACCCTAGTGAACACCTAAGGCTCTGCCCCTCACGATATAACAGGTGCACTGAGACAAAAAAAAAAAAATGGCCCAAATGAAAGAACAGATCAAAGCTCCAGAAAAAATATAACTAAGCAATGAAGAGATAGCCAACTTATCAGATGCACAGTTCAAAACACCTGTAATGAGGATGCCCACAGAAACAGTTGAATATGATAAAAAAAATAGAGGGAAAATGATGGCTATAAAAAGTGAAATAAAGGAAAATGTACAGGAACCAACAATGATGGGAAGGAAACTGGGACTCAAACCAATATTTTGGAACAGAAGGAAGAAATAAATATTCAACCAAGAAGAATGAAGACAAACAAATTCAGGAAAATGAGGAGAGGCTTAGGAACCTCTGGGACAACTTTAAATGTTCCAATATCCGAATCATAGGGGTGTCAGAAGGAGAAGAGGGAGAGCAAGAAATTAAAAACTTATTTGAAAACATAATGAAAGAGAACTTCCCTAATGTGACAAAGGAATTAGATTTCTAGGAAGTCCAGGGAGCTCAGAGAGTCCCAAAGAAGTTGGACCCAAAGAAGCACACACCAAGGCACATCATAATTACATTACCCAAGGTTAAAGATAAGGAGAGAATCCTAAAAGTAGCAAGGGGAAAGGAGACAGTTACCTACAAAAGAGTTCCCATAACATTATCAGCTGATTTCTCAAAGGAAACCTTGCAGGCAAGAAGGGGCTGGAAAGATGGATTCCAAGTCATGAAAGGCAAGGACCTACATCCAAGATTGCTTTATCTAGCAAAGCTTTCATTTAGAATGAAAGGGCACATAAAGTGCTTCCCAGATAAAGTAAGTAAAAGGAGTTCATCATCATCAAGCCCTTATTATGTGAAATGTTAAAGGGTCTTATCTAAGAAGAAGATAAAAAATATGAACAGTAAAATGACAACAAACCTACAACTATCAACAACCAAAACAAAACAAACAAACTAAGCAAACAAATAGAACAGGAACTGATTCACAGAAATGGAGATCACATGGAAGGTTATCAGTGGGGATGGGGCAGGGGGAGAATGGGGGCAAATATACATGGAATAAGAAGCATAAATTAGCATAAATGGTAGATACAAAATAAGAGAGTGGGAGGTTAAAAATAGTATGGGAAATAGAGAAGCCAAAGAACTTATATGTATGACCCATGGACATGAACTAAGTAGGAGGAGTGATGGTGGGAGGGGTAGTACAGGGCAGAGCGGAATAAAGGGGAAAAAACAATGGGACAACTGTAATAGCATAATCAATAAAATATATTTAAGAAAAAAAGAATTCTGTGTAATATTTCAACTTGTTTTATTTCACTGTCTTCTAAACTTGACTATTTTATCTTTAATTTATTCAATGTAAAACTTAATCTATCAAATACTATTCAATATTTCCTTAAAACAAGAAACTATAAAGAGCTAAAAATAATAAACAACTATTCAAAATATTAATATTTAATAAAAATAATGGTTGGATTTGAGATAAGAGCATAGTTGACTACCATACCAATAAATAGATTATAGTCTGGTAATAAAAGACCTGTAAATTTTGTGAGGCAATGTCTAAGTGGTATATTATGAAAGAGGAGGTATTGAAAGTAGATCAAACAGCAACAGAGGATTTCCAATGCTAAGGGAAGAGGCACAAAATTTTTGGAAAAGGATCAATTTGGGCCCACTGTGTGCTAGCCCCTTTATATATGTCATTTCAACAAATCCTCAAACAACTCTACCTTAAAAGCATTTTTGTCTACATATTAAGAATTTACAGATGCTAAGAGCCCTGCCAAAGGTGAAAGCCGGGTAAGTTTAATAGACTCACAAACTGGATTGTCACATGTGGTGAGGCTCTTATAAAACATTAAAATTCAGAATTTAAGACTCTTCTCACAGGATCAAAATTAAGTTAGCCATAACAAAGTTTAATATTAAGAGCTTATAAACTTGGGCTATACTTGTGATGAATTTAGACACAGAAATCTAGGGAGAAAATGCTTTGGAAGTTCAAGGACCAAGCAATCCACACACAGACTGTAGTCACTGAGGATTTTGAGGTGGAATATGTAAGTGGAATTGTATTTTGAGAAAAACGAGCTCATGATTGATGGAAGAGGAAACTAAAGTGAGAAGCAGACAAACAGGTAAGACTTTATCATTGTTTCATTACAATTTAAGGAAAAAACCCTCATTGTCTCTGGGTTGAAGACATGCCACCTACTTTATTTCCCTTATTGCAGGTTGTCTAGTTTTTTCAGTTTACCATATATCCAGCCATGTCCTCATGAAAGCTTCAGGGTGAGATAAAATGTCAGCAACATTGTAAGGACCACCACAAAAACAGAAGGTGGGTAGAATATGAATTTATGTCTGGCTTAACTTGTATATATTTTCAATGGAATAATTTGAATCTAAAGTCTCAATATTCATGCTCTTGAAAAAGACACTTGTAAAATTATTTTCTTGCTACTTTTCAAATCTCTGGTTCAGAAAATTACTACCCTTTTGATGTGAAGGCTGATGTAGCTAATTATAGCTAGGAAGACACAATTCCTCCTTTAATAATAATGAAATAGCAATCTTTCACCTAGAATATAATACAGTGTCTGGATTTTAAGCATGAAAGATTAAATAAGTAAGCTTTGAAATTCTATTATATTCAGAGAGACACTGTTTCCAAGGACTCTGAAAATAAGAAGCTTCTTCACCAGTATTCCTATCTGTTAGCAGACTCCATGCAGTGGAAAGAAGGCCAGGCTGAAGAAAGACATGCACCCCTATCGAGGCTTTTTGAATAATCAGTTGAGTCTCCAAAGAGGGCATAGAGAGAGTCCATAGACATATGAAAAAATGCTCAACATTACTAGCCATCAGAGAGATGCAAATTAAAATCACAGTGAGATACCACTTCACACCTGCCAAAATGGCTATCATTAATACATCAGCAAACAACAAGTGCTGACAAGGATGTGGAGAAAAGGGAACCCTCATGCACTGTTGGTGGAAATGCAGACTGGTGCAACCACTCTGGAAAATACTATAGAGTTCCCTCAAAAAGTTAAAAAGAGAGCTGCCTTTTGATCTAGCAATTTCACTACTGGCAATATATCCAAAGAATCCCAACACATCAATTCAAAAGAATGTATCCACACCTATGTTCATAGTAGCATTATTTATAATAGCCAAGATTTGGAAACAGCCTAAGTGCCCATCAGTAGATGACTAGATAGAAAAGCTGTGGTACATTTACACAATGGAATACTATGCAGCAGTAAAAAAGAAGGAATTCTTACTTTTTGTGACAGCATGGATGGAGCTGGAGACTATTATGCTAAGTGAAATAAACCAATTAATAAAAGACAAATACCATATGATCTCACTTATAACTGAAATCTTATGAACAAAATAAACTAACAAGCAAAATAGATTCAGAAGCACAGAAACAAGGAACAAACTCATAGCTGTAAAATAGTAAGATAGGCTGGGACTGGTTGAAAGGAGGTGAATGGATTAGACAAACAACATACAAGGTCTGTTCAGAAAAAGTCCAGCCATTATTAATGTAATGAAAATGTTTTGTATGACATTGATGTAACCTGGCAGCCAAGGAGAGTGTACTGGAATGTGTGTGAATAAACAATGACAACTTCACTGCACTTGTCAGTGGGGGCAGTGGGTTCTATTGAGTGGCCAGTGTGGCTTCTATTGAGTTCTATTGTGTGGCTGTCACATAAAGAATGACTGAGTGAGTAGAGCAACGACTCTGCATCAAATTTCACGTTAAGCTTCAACATTCCTCTGCAGAAACTATTGGGATGACTCAGAAGGCCAAAGCTATGGGCAACGAGTGATTGGCAGCCTCATCACAATAATGCACCTGCTCCTTTATTACACCCCATGCAGAGTTTTCTGGCAAAACATCAAATCACCCAGATGATTCAGCTACCCCTATAGCCCAGATTTGGTGCCCTGTGACTTTTGGCTTTTCCCAAAACTAAAATCACTTTTGAAAGGGAAGAAATTTCAGACTATCAATGGGATTCATGAAAATACAACAGGGGAGATGATGGAGATGGGGAGAACTGTGTGAGGTCCCAACGTACCTACTTTGAAGGGGACTGAGGCATCATTGTCCTTTGTACAATGTTTCTTGTATCTTGTACCTTCTTCAATAAATATCTCCATTTGTCATATTTCATGGCTAGATACCTTCTGGAGAGACCTTGTATATGCATGACCCATGGACATGAACAATGGTATGGGGATTGACTACGGAAATGAGGGAAGACTGGGGGAGGGAGTCAAAGGGGGTGGAAATTGTAATAGCATAAACAATAAAAATGTTTAATTTTCAAAAAATATTAATCAGTTGAGTATTTGGGTCAAATTAATCACCTCTCCAATTTAATAATATTGCAATGTTTAGCTTCAACCACCAATTAACAGTAGAGGGAGGAAAGAAGAAGCAGAAAGGGAAGGATGATGAGAGAAAGAGGGAGATGGAAAAAGAAAGGGAGGAAAGGATGGTGGGAGAGAGAAGAGTGAAAAAGATACATGGCAGGAAGAAGAGAGTGAGATAGGCCAATTTACATATTAGTGGTTCTGTCTGGGCCAGGGCATGTGACTTAGCATTTCTAACAAGTTCCCAGGTGATGTCAATGTTGCTGGTCTGGGGACCACACTTTGAGAACATTATTATAGGTCTTCATCAATGCAGAGTCTTATAAGAAAAAAAATAACAGTTGTAATTCACTTTGTTATTCACATTATTAAGAAATTTTTTTCAACAACCATCATTCTAAAAGTCATTATCCTTTCCATGCTCTGTATTATTTTGTTTCAAAATATTAAACTTCTCCTACTTATGCATATGTTAGGATCATTATTACTTATATTTCTGCTATGATTAAATGACTTGACTTTATATTTTACTGCATAGCATAGGTAAAAGAAAAAAAAAGCCTGAGGAAGCAGTGCACATTTATGCTGATGGGGTACTGACAGATGAAACTGGCATGCTCATTTAATGCTGGTGCAAGTATAATTTCAAACAGTTGTTTCAGAATATCTTTAGGTGCCATGTGGGAAAAGCCTTATTAACCAAACAGCTAAAAGTACCATTGCAACTGCAATTAATAACAGTAATTGAGCACATACTCTATGATGGGCATTTGGCAAAGTGCTTTACAGGTATTATGATATTTAATCCTCTCAACAACTCTAAGAGAGAAATGGGATCCCACTGTGCTTTTCTTGATCAGATCAATTTTTTCACAGTTATTTGCTTGTGCAGGCATTAGTTTAAAAGACATGTTGGCACACACAAAAAAGATTATATATATGTATACATACATATACATATATATAATACATACATAATATAGTCAGAGTGAGAGTACCTTCTCTATTAATGCCCATCTAAAGATGCTTAAGAAGGCAGACACTAAACTTATTTCCTGCATGGGATGAATTTCTATGAAAATAGTTCTAAATCTTGGAATTCCAAAGAGAGGGTACAGTTTAAAAAGAATTTCCCTTAATTCTGCCAAAATCAAAACTTTGTATCTGGCAAACTACTGCAAAACAGTAAGCAAACTATTTTTTAAATTTTTTTAAATTATACTTTGTATATTAAAAATGATACATTTAGAAGAAAGTCCATAGGTTATATAATATATTTTCCGAGTTTGCAAGGACAGGTATTTAAAAATCTTATCTTTCACCTCTTAAATCCCTAATTTAAAAAAAAGGAAAGAGCAACTCTGTTAGGAAATGCAGTTTTCTATGTCTGTGGTAAAAGAGCATCAATTTTGTTGTTAGTAACTTAGAAGTAAAACTAGCTGTGTCTTTCACAATTATAGGTCATTTTGATTATAGATCTCTGGGCATTAACCTTTTCATCTAGTTTCCTGAAAACTGGGGTATCTCCTCCCTTCATGACGTAATTGTCTCTTCTTGCCTTGCTGTAATCTGTGGAAATTTTATTACCAAAACACAATTTTTAGGTCGTTTTGACTTACAATATCCATCTCCCATCTTTTCCTTATAACAAGTGTCTGGCAAATGATGGAAAATATATTGGCAGTAGAACTTTGAATTGTATGACATGGAGCAGCAGTAACAGTGTTTTGTAAAGGATGGAAGTGAGGAGATGGAGGTTCCAACAGCTTCTCTTTACTTGTCCTCCATCTCTGCCTCTAAATAACTGTGTGACCTTGTAAAGATCACTTCACCCTTACACATCGTACTTTTGTCATACAAAATGAGAGCTTTTGACTAGGTAACCTCTAAAATGTACTGAAACCTTCTAAATGTCTGATTCATTCTGATAAATTGTCTGTGCTCCTCAACAATTACAGGTGGCATCTCAGATAATATCACAAAGTTCTCACTTAAGAAATATGCTTTTAAATATATTTTGTGCATGACTTCTAACAAGAAGACATATTCTCTGGTAGAAAAAATCAGCTGCTTTTATCTAAAAATTCAGCTCTTTTAGATTCAAACACTTCAGCCACATGTAAAATATTTTCAGAACCTTCATTAATGATACATTTAGTGCATTAATATCACTTAAAGTATATAGCATATGCAATAATTTGCTTATTCTATTACAGTAATAATGTTAGAGAAATTGTTAGGTAACTTGCTGGGGCTTTGAGGGAGTCTTCACTAGTACTATAAATTACAATGAAGGACTTAACTAGGTAAATAGTTCTTTGTATCATATATTTAAATGTATGAGATAAATATAATCTTATAGCAACATAGCAAAATATTAAGTATGTGTAGCTTGTTCTAACTTCTAGCAAGTAACCCAAAGTTATACTTATATATGAAATACATAATGCAGAAATATCAAAATTATACAGATGATCCTAGCAAACATACATTTTGGTAAAAACAGTCATCAGCTACCTGTTTCACTTTTCCACATTCTCTTACTCAAGTGAACCTTACAGGTGTGATGCCAAACTTGAAAGTGGCACATATTTTGGCCATTTTGTTAATTAATTAAAGATACAGTCCACTTATTCTTTATTTGAATTTTAGCTTTTATAGGTGCTACCTTTATTTGTATAACTTGAACAAATTTTTTTTTAAGATTTTATTTATTTATTTTTAGGGAGGTAAGGGAGGGAGGGAGGGAGAGAGAGAGAGAGAGAGAGAGAGAGAGAGAGAAACATCAATGTGCGGTTGCTGGGGGTTATGGCCTGCAACCCAGGAATGTACCCTGGCTGGGAATCGAACCTGGGACACTCTGGTTCCCAGCCCACGCTCAATCCACTGAGCTATGCCAGCCAGGACCTTGAACAAAATTTTTAAGGCAAAACACTCAAATACTATATCTACTAAAGATAGCAATGCAGTGGCAAAATTTCAGCAGTTGCCACATTTTATTCTTCTGAAGAAACTACTACCATGGAACTGGACCCAACATGGTGGCAATTTTCATAGCATTGCTTATTTACAAAGTAAGCAATGCCAGGGTTTAATAGGTTGGTAGAAAGAATTCTAACATTTTGTTAAAAGTAAAAACAATAATAATGAAAAACCTTTAAAGCCTGTTAAAGTCCTTGGATGGAAATGCACCAAAAATATGTAGATTTTGGGTAAATGTGAGAGGGGAAATTCAACATTCTCCTGGTGACTAACTCTGTTTCATTGCCTTACTGAGGAGATAATAATGCAGCGGTTGCAGCACATTCAGTTTGCTGCTCAAAGCAAGTATTCCCATAGTACTGCCTACAAGTGAAAGAATGGCACTGGAAATGATTATAATATTAATACCTGCTTCAGAAGCTTGTTGTAAGGATTGAGTTAATCTATGTAAAGCACAACAACATTAAATCCATAGTTGACATTAAAGAGTTTTATTTAATATTTGTTATATATTCTTTTTGGATTATTTTATGCAATTCATAATGCCAAATGGGGGTATTTTTTTCAGATTCTTATTTGTCTGTCCTGGGGTAGGATGCAATTTTCACAGCCCTGGGGAGTTTCGCCTTTGTGGGCCACTTTCTCCCTTAAAAATTAAAAATAAAATTTTTACATGACTATAAATATAAATATGAATATGTTGATACTACATATCAAACATTTTGACCTAAAAGTTTATTTGTTCTTATTTTGAAAGTAGTTAAACCATTTTCATGAGTGCCCTTAAAGTAACGTGGCTATAGGCACTGTGTCTCTATTGTGCTTAATGCAAAGTTGGTCTATGATATCAGAATTTTAGTAAGCTTGGAGAATATGAGGAAGTAGAGTTGTTTCTATATGATAATAAAAGCTCACTGTAATCATAATTAGTTTGTGCTTTTTAAAATTTATAATAATATTTTACAATGCATCAGTTACTATAAATATAATACCAACAAATGTAATTTTAGCATATGTTCACCACTCAGTGTTTTTCTCTGAGTAATATTAATGTTCATTATATATTTTGAACATAAACAACAGGCTTCAGATAATACTAAAATGAAAACCACATATACTGGTATTGTTAAATAGCAATCCAAATATTCTTAGTTTATTCTCTAAGTCTTTCTGTCAAGTCAGCAATAAGTAAGCAAATCCAGTACTCAGGCTCTTTATGATTCATTCCTATGGGAATGGTTCTTAGTTCTTTCATCTACTTTTTGTGAGGAGTTCATTGTGAGCTTTAAATTTTCTTTATCACCTGCACCTTATTTTCTGGGTGCAACAAAATGGAATTATAAAATTAAAAATAAATAAATGAATAAATAAATGTATAAATATCATCTAAAATGAAATAGTTCATCGTAAAGTCAATCTAGTGAAGAGGATGTTTTCCAAATTGCTCTAAAAGAAGAATTTGTCCCATATCATGTATATTTGTATTAAGGCCTAGCCTCATTGTTCCAATCAGTGAGATCAACTCTTTTACAATGGCTTTCTTAATGCTAACTTGGCTATACCCAGGATAGATATCCTTGGCCAGTTATGTATTTTTATTTGCAGAGCTTTGTCTGTATCACAAGTAGTTCTAATATGTGCCAAAATAATAGTCTGGCAAAGTAAAACTAGTTCAAGATTAACCTTCAAAAGGAAATCTTAATCTTGGGACGCACATGTTTCAGCTCTTGTCACAAACCCCTGGATCACCCACCTTAAAGGTATGCCTAGCAATATGCAGCCTTGTTAACAGTATTCTCATGTGGAAACTACTAAGAAATCTCTTCACACACATTTACCGTAAGGACTCTACCCCTTTTTGCCCTTTTCTTCCTCTTCTTGCTTGGAATGCAGATGTGCCATCCAGAGTTCTGCTAGCCATCATGACCACAGGCAGAAGTCATGTGCTGAATTTGGTGGAGAACTTAATAAAACAAATCTCAGTTTCTCTGATGAAGAAATAGTCAAAACTGTTCTGGTCTACTGACTTTACTTACCTGAGAAATAAATTTCTCTCTTAAGTTTTTTTCTTCATATTTTATCTTACTTATAGCAGAATGAAAGTCTAAACTATATAGATGTGGTGTTTTAGAATATGTGAATATTACTGAAAGAACAAGGTAGAAAACCTTGATATCCAGGAGAACTTACACATGCAAAAGTTTTATCACACACACACACACACACACACACACACAATGGCCAGAGTGTGATAGCTCTGACAGTCTCCCTCCTAATCAAGCTCCTAATTCATTGTGACTTAATTGTTTACATGTGTGAACAGCATTTGCCTGTTAATAGTTTGTTTATTGTACAAAGTTTTACTAAGAAAACAAGACAAAACACAACCAAACAATAACAAATTTGAATAAATGATATATTTGTATTAATCACTCTATCATTAGTGATTCAAGAGCCAATAGTCATATAAGCTCTGGCTGGTGTGGCTCAGTGTATTGAGTGCTGGCCTGCAAATCAAAGAGTCACCGGTTTGATTCCCAGTCAGGGCATATGCCTGGGTTGCAGGCCAGGTTCCCAGTGGGGGCATGTGAAAGGCAACCACACATTGATGTTTCTCTCCTTCTCTTTCTCTCTCCCTTTCCCTGTCTAAAATTAAATAAATAAAATCTTTTTAAAAAAGAGCCAATAGCCATATGAGATGTAGCTTAAGAGCTCCACAGTTTAACAGTACTGACGCCGGCATGGTGCCAGGGAAGACGGAGGGGCCACAGAAAATGCCAAGGCAGCGGGAGTGAAGCTGTGCTGCTAGCACCCCAGTGACCACCCATTTCCCCACCTTCAGGCAAAGACAGGTAAGAAAGTATGCATGCGGCTATTGAGAGTGATTGACAGAGAGAAAAGCCCTCCTACTCCCTTCCAGTCCCACAGAACACAGTCACAAATGTACCATAAAGATCGTCTTGGTGGTAGGAGGAGGTGCTAACCTGTCAATGTAGTCTGGGAAAAGGCTGGGATTGACTGGGGTTGCCAACCCTTTTGGTGTTCACAGAGTTTTGGGCCTAGAGATTTAAACAGAGGAAAAGGAGAAGCATGTCCTTCTTCCTCTGGGACCCACCTGTGCAGACCTGCAGTCCAGTGCTTTGGGGGGACCCCCAAGCCAAGAAGCATGGGGACAGGCATGGTGGCGCCAGCTGCACACAGGGACTCCAGGAAAAAGGCTGAGGCCCAACAGTGGCAAGGAAAGAAGTTGAGCTGCTTGGATGATGTTGCAGCAGCTACCTGCAATTCCTGAATGATAGTATTTTAAATGGGAAAAGGAACTCTGGGCACAGCCTTGCACTGGTCTGCCAAGAGGTGGCTGAGTTTTCCTCTGTGTGTTCTTCAAGGAATGGGCTCTGAGGCAGAAGCCTGACATTTTTCCAGATTGTGTGGTTTTTGAAGACTTCTTTCCTTTCTCACCAAACCTCTGCCTCTGCAATTTGTCTGTGGGTGACAGTGGGCAGCTGAACTGCAATTTCTGTTCAGTAACAGTAATGCTCAATTATTAACTGTGTGAGCAGAATAACAGTGGATCTTCATTCTCTCTGTAGTTTTTCCAACATTAGTCTTTGAGAAACTATTTTAATATTTATACCTGCCTCAGAAGCTTGTTGTAAGGATTAAATGCGTTAATCTATGTAAAACACAACCTCATTAAGTCCATAGTTAACATTAAAGAATTTTTATTTAATATTTGTTTTTTCTTTTTTTATTGTTTTGTGCAATTCCTAATTTGCCCTAACAAATGTCGTTTTGAATTCATTAAAGCAGAAACCAAAAGAACTACTTAAATCAATGTCCTTACCATGGAAAACTTTTTGTGATTGGTTCCCAACATTTATTTTTAGAGATTATTAGCAGGAACACCAAAAACGTATAGATGGATATGGAAGTACTCTCAATCATCCATCATCCAAACCACACTGAATATTTAATTTAAAATCACGAACTCATCAATCACTGCATAGCTGTACTGAAAAGTATAAGGGGCCAGAAAAGTGTAGTCTGTGGACTGGTATATTTCATATCTCTGGTTGTCCTCAATGTGAAAACTTATTATTTTTGCTTTCAAAACTACCATAACACAGTGAGATATTTAGGTTGTTCCAGTTAAGCTCCCTGTTTGGTCATTATTCTAATTTTACAATGAAGTTAGCTAAACAAGCAGTTGAACTATAGTAACTAGAACTACTCTATCTAACAAGGTAGCTACTAGTCATGTGTGATTACTAAATATTTAATATAAAATAATATTGAAAACTCAACTCCTTGATCACTCTAGCCACATTCCAAGTGCTCAATAACTACATGTGGCTCGTGGCTACTACATTAAACACAACAGCTATAGAACATTTCCATCATTGTATAAAGTTCTACTGGACAAAGCAAGAATAGATTTGCATGTATAAACACACTTTGAAAAAGTATTAATTTAAAGATAAAAAGGTACCCTGGCTGGTGTGGCTCAGTGGGTTGAGTGACAGCCTGAGAAGCATGGGGTCACTGATTTGATTCCCACTCAGGACACATGCCTGGGTTGTGGGCCAGGTCCCCAGGTGGGAGCATGCAAGAGGTAACTGATCCATGTATCTCTCACACATTGATGCTTCTCCCCTGCTGTTTCTCCTTCCCTTCCCATCTCTCTAAAGGTAAATAAATACAATCTTTTTTTTTAAAGATTGTATTTATTTATTTTCAGAGAGGGAAGGGAGGGAGAGAGAGAGAGAGAGAGGGAGAGAGAAAGAGAGAAACATCAATGTGCAGTTGCTGGGGATTATGGCCTGCAACCCAAGCATGTACCCTGGCTGGGAATCGAACCTGGGACACTTTGGTTCCCAGCCTGCGCTCAATCCACTGAGCTACGCCAGCCAGGGCTAATAAATACAATCTTAAAAAAATAAAATATTAATATTGATTACAAAACTTTTATTTAACGGATTTAGAAAACATAAAAAAGTATTTCAGTGAGAAGCCCAAGGGACTTAAAAACTCTGTGAGAAATGACAGCTTTTCATAAAACAGCCATAAACAAAAATGTTTATAAAAAATAGAGTTTCTGAAAAATTATAGTGATACAGAGAAGCTATTTTAAAATAATCTGATTTTTAAAAGGCCATCATGGAAATATAAATGTGAAGTCAGACCTCTGAACTAATAAAAAGATCAATGAAATCATGTCTTCTCAACATCAAAATTGCAATTCTTTAAAACCAAAAACAAAACATTTTCTTAGAAATTAATTGCTAACCAAGTGAAAAGTTTAGTGTTTAGGTATTCTCATTTTTCATTCTTTGCTTCTTTTTGATGTCTCTTTTCTAGGTCTGGCTCTGGTTTCTTTAAACCTAGCCAACAGTTCCAAAGACTATCTCTAATATTTGACTCTTCATTTCTGTAAGTACTCAAAAACTGCTTCTCTCAGTGACTATGTATATTACAGTATTGCTTCCAAATTGATGTGATGAGAACACTCAGATAATTAGACTGGCTATAAAGAATTCATTCTTAGAATATTTTACTATAAACTAAAAGAGGCTTTTTCGAATAAACAATTAGTATTTCTATATAATTATACTATAGATGCATATTGAGTTCTGCTTTTGTAAGAATGAAGCATAATATGAAGTTAATTATTGCCATTAAGTCTTTCTTCAGAGAATTATTTGAAATCAAAAATTCACATTTAAGAGATTAAATTGAAAGAGATTTCCTCTCCTTGGTTCTAGGAATTAAATTAATGAAATCCAGCACTTTGAATCTTTTTGATAACTTGTAGGACACAAGTCACAACTAGAAGTATGATATCAAACACTTCAGTTGAAAGAACATGATGTGTACAACACAGCTTTCCAGAATTAGAAGAAATGTCAGCCTCAAAATCAACACTTAGATTTCTTATGCACAGAACATGAATGCAATCCTGACCCGGCCAGAGGGTGAGTGAATGATTATGTATAAATACTCAGCATGTGAAGGATATTTGCTAACTTTTTGAATATATGAAAAACATATTAAATCTTCAGTACTATACATTAGAAAAGTCAAATTGATTTAGATTATACTTAAATATTCAGTATTTACTTCAAAAATTCCCATGAGCCCTTGCTGTGGAACTACAGCCCAATTGTCTGTGAATCCTTCCCTGGGGAATAATTTAAAGCTGCGGTGAAATACTGGGAGTGTCCCAATCCAAAGTTCAAGATTGTACAGGGGTGCTTAATAGCAGGAATTCCGGCTTGAGACTACCTGCATTTGTATCACAGCTTCCCTGCATTCGGACTCTACTTTTGCATTACTCATGTGTAAATTGTGATAAAAACTGTATTTAATCTCTCAAGTTATTTTAAGGCATAGACTAGAGTATCCACATAAAACCCTTTGCAGTTACTAGTACACAGTAAATATTAAACACATAATACCTAATAATCGTCTTATTGCTAAATGCTTTACCTATTCCTTTATGTATGCTATTCCCTCCATCTAGAATGATCTTCCCACAGCACATCCCCATTTCACTGAAAGCATATACTCGTCCTTAAATATTCCATTCAAAACTCCTAGACACATAGGGATCTCTCTCTAGGGCTCCTATAATTCTCTGGCATAAGTTTATGACTGCACTCTTTACACGGTAATGTAGACTAATCTCTGTGTGTGCGTGTGTGCATGTGTGAGATGACACTGTGGCATATGCTTCATTAATTTTTGTATCCTTAACACAGAGCAAGAGCATGCACAGAGTAGACCTCAAATATTTGCTGAATAAATGAAATAATATAATCTTGATATTTTCTAATAGCTATTGAAACAGAACAGTATAATACTCTTGCAGCCAAAGCTGAACTAAACTGATATTTTATTGAGTTTCTTCCTTGGCATAAATATGAATTCTTAGTGCTACATATTGAAAATCATTATCTTCAAGCCAAGATAATGTTCCTTTATAAATAGAATATTACACTTTTTAATCAAAACTAACATAGAAAGTAGCAAAAAAATGTATTCAGTGTCTACAGTATTAGATCAAATTAAGTTAGATATAGGTCCTGACCTCTAAAAGTGTATAATATAGGAAACAGAGGCAGTACAAGATAAACATAGATACTTTGACATATATTGTTATGTATGTATGTGTACTATGCACATGTCTAAGACTATATATATATGTATACACACACACACATACATACATACAGGGTCCAGCAGAAGTAACCCCTGCTTGAGTGTGGCTGGTAAGGTAATAATGTGGGTGTAATAATTTATAGTTTTAATTTGAACATTTCACCTAAAATGTCATATGGTGTGTTTGGGTGTGATATTGTTATGTTACAGAAATTATATGCTTATGATTTTGTAATAAAAAAGGCATTATTTTGTGCTGGACCCTGTACATATAAATGTAAAGAATTTAAATTCACAAGCCAAAATGCTTACCTAACAAGCATATTTTTCTTGCATATTATTACCACACTAATGATTTTTAAAATTCTTTCACTATAAGAATGGCTTTTAATCAAGACCAAATTAGCTTTCATTAAACTAAGATGTTAGTTATAACCAGTTTGTTCTCTCTAAATTTTAAGTAGATGAAAGTCTTTGTTAATATGTACTTTGTAATCATAACTTTTTATTTTATATTATAATCAGATCTAGTGATTTTATAAATAAGAAAGAATGCAATATTATAATCAGATCTAGTGATTTTATAAATGACAGATAATGTAATAAATAGAATTACTTCCAGGAAATATACATAAAGATTGTTCAAAAAATTGCTTGTCCATTTATAAAGGGTAAGCTGACATCATTTTCAAACTTAATATATATCCATTATTGCTGACATGACATACCAATTAGCAAGTCAGATAAGATTTTACCACTAACTTCTCCCTGAACTCAATATAAAATGTACTTCTTTTTTTACATTTTTTATTGTTGTTCAATTACAGTTGTCTCCATTTCCCCCTACTATCACCCCCCCCCCCCCCGCCTCACCCATCCCTACCTCCCACCCTCGATTCTACCTCCTTTGGCTCTGTCCATGTGTCCTTTATACATGTTCCCTGATGACCCTTCCTCTATCTATTTTCCCCCATTATCCCTCTCCCCCATCCCTTCTGGTTACTGTCAGTTTGTTCTTGAAATAAAGAATAAACTGTATTTCTATAGTAGTGAGACAACACTCCTTTTTGCTATAATGAATGTGTATCTTATCTACTTGTGTAATTTTTCAAAGATGCTTGGACAATAAATTCAAACAGAACGTGTTAGGAAACATCCTACAGGATTTTTTTTCCTTCTGAAATAAAATAAATAATAAAATAAAATAAAATAAAATAGCTCTATAACCTATCCACCTTTTTACTAAACTATTTAGAAGTGCTGTATTGAGGACTGTGTTTCATCCTGAGTGACTTCAATTAGAAAACTTGCAAATCACAATGCAACACATTGTTAGAATACTCTATTATAATAGTCTTTGTAAATAAACTTCAAGAGCAGCAAATTTAGATTCTCATTGCTGGTCCTTACACACTTTGAATCAAGCCTTTTCCACAGAAAGACAATTTACATCACTCCTAATTATTTGACAAGTGGAAATAATTTCTGAGCCTACATGTTTCTGTTGATAATGTACATGTTTTGGAGACAGACAGAACAAATATCAATTCTTTCTAAGTCACATTTTGTTTACTTGTGACATAAAAATATTGCCTACTTTGTAGAATCATATGTAATAAGAAATGATACATGTAAGGCAGAGCTGAGTACAGGATTTGACCCAGGGTAATTACTCATTAAATGAGAGCTTCTGTCGTGACAATGATGCTGATAATTGCCATTTCATCCCCTGGAATGAATCTGATCAAATAAAGAGGAACAGGAAAGCTGCGTGTGTCTGACTCTTTTCCTCTATGAATCCCTGTTGTCTTAATAGAGATGGTATTGATGATCCTCCTAGGGACTAAAAAGAAAATCATCAGAAACCTGAATGAACTCCAGCCTCCTCTGGTCAAACAGAGCCAGAACAGTCATGGGTGTTGAAACAATTCAATTAAGATTTCTAATACACTCTTTTCTTTTCTTCTCCTTCCCCTACTGGGTTTTAAATGTCTGGTTGCACTGGATAGATGCTTTCCGGCACAATGATTTGAATAAACACTTCTGCTGATGAGAAGGATTTCTTTATAGCTTTTTCCAGAAGAACATTATCTATTGTGTGTTCTGTGTTATTATTGTAATACAATTAAACAGACTCATGGAGAAGTTTGGGCCATGTAGCTAGGTAACACTCAAACAATGCATTTTAATTAGCTTGTAGAATGAAATTTTTAAAAGATTTTCAAAAATCAGGTAAAAATTGTCCTCAAGTAGTAAATAGTATGAAGAAGAGAAGATGAAAGAAAAGGTTTTATAGCCTTTCAAGAATAAATACAAGACCTGTTATTTTACCAAAAGATCAATACAAGTCATTGTATTTAGGCCCTATTCAGAGATACACACTGTTAGGGACATGGTAGGTCATGATCTCAATGTACTTTCTTCTAGTTTGATCAATTTGAGAGAATTTGAGATCAATCAAGGTAATGGGTAGGGGACTCCAGCAATCACATTACATGGCCAAGTTTGAATGACTTGGGAAGTTCACTCCACTAGAGAAAAGCCTAATGAGGGACATGATAACTCTCTTAAGTATAGTCCTTAAAGGAAGTGAAAAGGAAAACATGCTTTCAACCTGTGAAGCATTATTTGGATACATAGAAGACAGAGGAAGGTATACAGGTCAGCTTGACTTTTAAAAATCTTGGTAAAAAATTGAGTTATGCTGCAAAGAAACAGGCTACCTTAAACTTCCAATTACACAGAATAGTAAAAAAAAAGAAAAGAAAAAAAACACATAAAAAACCATTTATTCTAAATGGTAGATGTCTGAATGAGGTGACCTAGAAGAATAATTTTAGTTTCAAAGTTAGATCCTAAGAATATGAAGAACTACCATTTAAAAAATCTCCCTTAAATGTCTCTTTCAATCAACATGTGTGTCACTGAATTTATGTGGGCATCATGAACTATGATGGCATAAACAAACAAAATGGGATCAATAGGAATTTAGATATCACTGCAAATAAGTGAAAATTAATTTAGGCTAAAGGAGCTGAAGCACTAGGAAAGTCAAGAAGCAATATTAAATGAATTGCTTTCTTATAGAAATGTGTCTTTCAAAATATAATTAGTACATTAACAGTAAAGGCTCATTTAATATAGTTCATGTAATTATCTCTGAAACAACATATTTATATTAGAGAGGAAATATTATAATATTGTCAATGGCAATACTGAATTATTTATCAACCTATGTTGTACATCATTGAAAACTACAATAGATAGACAATCTTAAACTCTTTGGAAAAGACCAAACATGATCATGTTTTACTAACAAATGAGAACAGAAACAACAGGTGTGGAAATTAGCTCACAGGTTAGCTCGAAACCATCCTAACAATTTGTCCCTAATTTCTAGGACAGGCCTAAAAAGAGGGAAGGAGGGACTTTTACAAGAAAAACAGTGTTCAGATATCCTTTCAATTTCCTATGCTTCACAGACAGTAATGTGACTACTGGAATTGATGGGTGACTTTTGTTCTTTCCAACTCAGGCAAACAGTCGCTCATTTCAGAGCATAAAAAGTTTCTCACACATTTTATACCATACAAACACAAATATATTTTTAAACTGCAACCAGGCTCTGAAAAGTCAGCTGGTGAGAAAGCTAGGATTTAAAATCCCAGCTCTGCACAAAACATATTTTCCCATACTTATATCTTTTCTTCATAGTGCCAAGTATATTGCCTAGCACATAGGAACAGTCCATAAATTGAGTTAGATGAAATCTGGATTCTGTGTTTACTTGCTAGGTTTTTTGTATGACTGTGCATTTTGTTTTTCTGAGTTTCTGGGCACATTTGTTTTTGTTAAACAGTAGTGCTCCAGTGGTTCAACTATGTGCAACACCTAATGTTCACCAGTCTACTGGATTATTAATAAATACCAATCTTTAGGTGAGGGTGAGAGATAGTGACAGAGAACAATATTACAGAGAAGTCAAGTAATATGTCATGGATCACAAATTATTTAGGGGATGCAAGTGTTAAAACTATAAATTAATATTCAAATGTCATCAAATTCAATCTCTATTCCATCCTCCTGTTAAAATTGTTTTTTCCACTTCATATATATGAGTAGAAATTTTATGCATTTAGAAGGACATTTGAACTTATTCTTTCACTTATTCCATGGATCTTTATTGATCACTTAAGAGGGTCAAAACATTTTAAAAAGTAAAAGTACAAATATGAGTGAAGGAATTCCTAGTGTTACAGTAATTACTTTTGAATCCATTCACAGCAGAATTTATTAAGATTCAAAAAGTGACAAGAGATTCCAGATTTTTGTTCAGTCAACATTCAACAGATATTTGAGTGCCAAATGAATCTATTCACTGTGCCCAGAATATGCTCGGCATTTTTCTGCCGCTGAGACTTTGCTTATGCCAGGTTAAAAAACTCTCTTCTCTGCTCCACTACGGCTGACATCACTAAATAGTCGTGACACCCATTATTGTTAACCCTGGACATTTCTGAGAGTTCTTCTTATCAATCATGCTGGAAACATCCAAATTTTAATGGAGCGCACAAGAAAAATATAAATACATTTCCATAGCTCTTAATATATGGAATAGGGAATAATGTGCTAGCTATACAATACTCTGTGTCTAATGATTTTGCATTAGACTTGGAAATATTCTCCCTATGACCATATTTTATGCCAACTGTGTATAAAAACCAAGGGTATAATATTTTCTGATGGAAAAAATCTGGAAATTACTGTGTGAAGCTCAGAAGAGTGCACAGAATAGATTTGTATATAGATGACCCAACAGCACAGAGATGAGAGGAATAGGAAAGAAGCATAGGGGATTTCATTTGAACGTTAAGGAAAATGATTCAGGATTTGGAAAACACGTTTACAAAGGAATCAATCAGCATACCCTACAAGTGTCAAAACTCTAGAAGTTTATTTCATGTTTTTTTTTTTTAATTTCATGTGTTAAACTGAAGACTTTGTACCTACGGGAATTTTATATCTGTATGCAGATATTCGTGTGTCAGAGATTATGTAGCTGAGAGAAAAGTAGCTAGAAAGTACCGCATTGTGAATGATACAAGTTCCTAAAATTGGTTGGACTTTTAACTCTACAGTAAAAAAAAAGAAAATCTTTATTCTGCACCTATGATCAGCAAAACAATGTTCTAGCCATTGTTATAAAACCTACAGACAGGGGAGATGAGGTTCTTTGAAGACAGAACTTTTGTTAAAGCAGGCATACTGTATTAAGTCACCTTAAACACAACAAGGTACAGGTGGAGCATTAAGGATCCATGGGTATTTTTTCTGATTTGGTTCCTAGAGATACTACAAATAAACAGATGTAATATAGGCTTAGAAAAAAGTTTACTTTTAAATGTATGTCTATCTTTGCACTGAAACAGAATCCTCTAAATCAACTAATACAAAGATGAACAAAAATTACAGACAACTAAACTATATCTTGAATGAAAAATTACAATAAAATTAATTTGCTTCTTAATTATTAAAAATATCTGAGATTGGATTGGGCAGAATATTACAGCATTTATACTTATTTTGATAATAATTGTTTACCAAGTACAATGATGCATTTCAGAAATATGCTTGGTTTTAAAGAAATTCTCCTTAGCTAAGTCAAAAAGGTATCTTGTTTTAATTCTGCTTCCTTAAGCCTAAATGCCTGACTTAGGTATTGTGACACCTTTAAATATTATTTTGAATATTTTTGAGCCAACAACAACAACAAACCCCCCAAAAATAGAAAACAAAAAATGTTAAAAAGTACATTTTCTTTTTTCCATTCCAGATTTCCATAACAGGTCAGAACTTGAAGTGCGGTGTGTGTGCTAATTGGCCAATGTTTATGTCTGGTCTAAGGTACAGGGAAAGAACAGCTGCTGCCCTTGGCAAACCCACTGATGGTTTCTTCAGGAAGATAAGAGGACTTGTTTATTTTATGACTCAAGGCTCAAATCTTTGGTAGAAGCATAAGATTTTTTTCTACTGGCATACCTAATCAGGGACATAAATTATTTGTTGAATTTCCTCTGATATTCTTCTAGAACTTCATATTAAAATCCAGACATGCTTCCAACATCACTAATCATCAGAGAAATGCAATTTAAAACCACAATAAGATATCACCTCACACCTGTCGGAAGAGCTATCATCAATGAATCAACAAATGACAAATGTTGGCCAGGATGTAGGCAAAAGGGGACCCTCATGCACTGTTAGTGGGAATGCAGACTGGTGCAGCCACTGTGGAAAAGAGTGTGGAGGTTCCTCAGTTAAAACTGGAACTACCTTATGACCCTGTGATTACACCTCTGGGATTTTCCCCTTCCTCTCCCTCAAAATAAATAATATCTTTAAAAATGTTATTTATTTATTTATTTTAAAAGAGAAGGGAAGGGAGGAAGAGAGAGGGAGAGAAACATCAATGTGGGGTTACCTCTTGCACATCCCTTACTGGGGACCTGACCCTCAAACCAGGAATAGATCTTGGATTAAAAGTTAGAACCAAATTAATTTTTAAATTTAATTTAATTTAATTTTCTTAAATTTCCTAGACTGGGAATGGAGCTGGAGACCCTTTGGTTCTCGGGCCTGCACTCAATCCACTGAGCCACACCAGCCAAGGGTTAAAAAATAAAATTAAAATAAAAAAGGTATGGTATAAAGGACATTATTAGATAAACTTATAAAACTGAAATACCAACAATAGTTTAGAAAAATATTATGTATCAATGTTAAATTACTAAAATGAGTAACAGTTATATGATATATAAAACAAAATCATTATTATTAAGAAATACTCAGCAAAGTACTTGGAAGTCAAAACCGTAGTATATAACTTACTCTCCAAGAGTATAGCAAATACACAGAGAGAGAGAAAGAGAGAGAGAGAGTGTAAAAGACAAAGAAAATTGGAAAAATAATAACAGTATCTGACTTTAAATAAAAGAGTATTTAAGATGATCTTGCAAAGAAAAAAAGAAAAAGAAAAGAAAAGAAAATTCAGACATGCATCTCAGAACATTTTCTATTGTTTTTGGTTTCAGTTTTTTATTTCAGCTAGAAGAATTTGCTTGATTTTTTAATGTTATTTCTAGCTGTTTGAACTTAAACATGGTTTTAATTGAGTGTTCTTAATCTTGTTTTGTCTCTTCGATTTTATTAATTATTTCTCTTATTTTCATTTATCTGTCTTGCCAATGGGACTCAAAATGTGGTAAAGCAAGGGAGAAGGCAGTCCATATGTGCTGTATGGTAAAGTACCACTGTTGCCCTGGCCTGGTAGTCCAGTGAGAGCAGCACTCCCCAACCTTTTTTGGCACCAGGGACTGTGGAAGAGGTGAGAGGAGGAGGTGGAGCTCAGCTTTGCTAGGGCAGCTTTGTTTGCACCTGGTTCCTAAAAGAACACAGATCACCACAGTCTGGGGGTGGGAGACCTCTGGGTTAGAGCATTATCCTGATATGCCAAGGTTGTGGGTTCAATCCCCAGTCAGGGCACATAAAAGAATCATTCAATGAATGTATTTAAGTGGTACAACAAATCTATGTTTCTCTCTCTCCCTCTCTCTCTCTGAAATCAGTAATTAAAAATTTTAAAACAGGTTCATGTCTATGAGGTTGGTGCCTGTCACAGAGGAGCCCCAATAAATATGAACACTTCTGCTCCATGAAAAGTGTCAGCTTATATCCTTACACATCTCTCCCCCGCCCCCACTCTCTCTCTCCATATATATTTTGTGCAGGAAGAGAGGCATTATGAGGGTTTATAAGACTCCGTTTTTCATTTATCTGACTTGGGATGAATCTGCATCATGTAACTAATCTCATTGTAAATCAAGATTTCAAAATGTCATGACAGGCCTCCTGATTTTACCACTAAGGAACACTTCAGTTTGCATTAGAGTATATTTATCACCACTTTTATGATTGAATTATAACTTCTGACTCTAGGTTTCCTTTTTTACAAAAGTTGACAACCTGAAATCCTATAACCATAGCTAATGAGATAGCATCCTCCAGGGCAGGACATGTATTTCAATTCTTGGCCATATTAATTGTCAATTGGACTTTCACAAGGCAGTTCACTTTGCCCTTAAACCTTGTGGGAAAAGGTTTATCCCATATATCATTTCCAACAGGCTAACAGCCATGAAAAGCCAATTAAAATACTTAACATCAAACCAGCCATTCAGTTAACTTTTACATGCAACTTCCCTTATGCTCAATTACAATCTGAGAATCTACCAATAACCCATTTTTTATCTTCAGGTCCTCCACAGTTGAACCCCCTAACATGTGACGAAAATTATCCTCTTTGGAAAGTAAATCCTTTGCAAATCAACTTTCTGTTGTCTAAAATAAAATAAAAGAGAAAAAAGGGAACACATATCCCAGGAAATTCTCATCTCACGAAATTTAGATGGTGTTCATAGAATGTGTCCATACATTGTGCTGCCTTGCTTCTCATAAGCACTTCCTTACTTCCTAGGCTCTGATATACAACTCTGTGTTTTTTATTTTCATTATGATCAACTGGTCAGTTAACTTGTGCCCACACTAGGAAAGCTCAGCCCACCTATCCCTGACAGTAATAGAAATCAATAACTTTAAAAGGTCAAAATCCTAAATTCCCAAAAGGAAGCCATTGTGTCTTTATTCCTGCTGCTCTCCCGAACACTAGTGTTAATGGCTACCATCCATGAAATGTTATTCCTTAGCACAGGACAGGATAGGACTTCTGCAGAATAGAATCAGTTTATCACCTACATTCAAGATTACTGAAATTCTATTTCTATTTATATATTCATTAAGTAATATTGAAAACTTGTAATTTAGCTGCTTTGTGTAGGTCATCATTTTACATGGTTTCTTTTTACCTGCTTTCAAAATTCCAACTCAAGATCAATAATATTTCAGGATGATAACAGTAAGATAGGCTCAACATGCATTCTTCCAGATCAGTGGTTCTTAAAATTTGATGAGAGAAGTAAAAATGCATTTGTCATGGTTCCCACCTCCAGAGACTATTTAATTATCTTAGGTGAATACCAATAATCTGCATTTTTAATAATTATCCTGGGTGATCCTAATTCTGGTGATCTCCAGTCCACACTAAGAATTTGCTAAACAACCCCTGGCTGGCGTAGCTCAGTGGATTGAGCACGGGCTGGGAACTAAAGTGTCCCAGGTTTGATTCCCAGCCAGGGTACATTCCTGGGTTGCAGGCCATAACCCCCAGCAACTGCACATTGATGTCTCTCTCTCTCTCTCCCTTCCCTCTCTAAAAATAAATAAATAAAATATTAAAAAAAAAAAGAATTTGCTAAACAATATATAGGAATCTTATAATGATCTGGAGGTTATTTATTTTTATCAAGTCATTTATATTTCCCATGAAGACACCTTTGTATTCTTACAATATTATTGCATTGACAAAATAAAAATATTTCTAAATATGTTGTGAAATTGAATTATTGGTTCATTATTTGGTTTAAAAATTGTTCTACTCTTCTAAAAAAACTCTTCAGGTAGTGAGATACTTTCCTTTATTGGGTAAATAGAGCTGTAAAACATGCTGCACTTTCTTAACTTCAGCTGCCAGGAAATTCACAGCTGTTTATGCTCAGCAATGCTTTATTTAACATAACTTTTATTCTCTATCATTTGCCCTTCATATTTAATACTTGGTGCTTGTTTTTTAATCTTTTTGGTTCATTTGACTGTAAATTGTTTCAAATCCTCTTTGCAAATCGGCAGAGCAGGTCACAATAAAGGAATGATTAAGTATTTCATTTCAAAACAAGTTTGCCAGAGACACAACTTTTATAATTTGGTAGCCCAAATTTATTAATTATTGAAATTTCAACAACAAAAGCTTTGGTATGGTGACTCAAAATTCCAGTTTCTAAATAGGACACAACTCTTGTTTTAAGATGTGTTTTCAATTAACTCTTCATCTTCCACAATCATTTCCTACCTAATTGTCTGTTGGGTGACTGACAGGAGAGACTTTTTCTTCTATTTGTAGTTTATTGAAACCTACCTCCCTTCCTTCCTCCCTCCTCTCTCCCTCCTTTCTCCTCTCTCTCTCTCTTTCCTCTCTCCCACTCTCTCTCTCTCTCATCTCTTTTTCTCTCTGTACATATTTAGCATATTTAGTGTCTACAACTTGATGAGTTTGGGGAGAAGCATACACCCATGAAAAACATCACCACCATCAAGGCCAAGGATGTACGTATCCATCATCCCCCAAAGCTTCCTCTTACTCCTTTACTATTTTTTCTTATGCAAAAATAAAGTATTACATTTAATGTTATTTCAATAACATATATTTATAATAATAATAAAATGGCAATCCCTCATATAGCATCTACACAGAAGGTAGCATTCTAAGAACTTCACATATTTAATTTCCATGTAAGTGCTATGAAGTAGATAATGCTCACCTATTTTTATAGATGAGAAATCTCAGGCAAACAGAGTTTAAGTAACTTGACCAATGCTATAAAACTGTTAAATATTTAGGATTTTTTAGTGAATTATCAAAGGAATATTGTGAAAGAAGGGTTTAATTTTAAATAACATCTGATTAAAGTTTTTATATAGAAAATATAAAGAGAGAAGGTCCCAAATGTCACCAGAGAGCACTCTTTTAACAGAAAATCTATAGGATGATGGGAAAAAACTTTCATATAAAAAGGTACAAAATGAAATATAAAATGATTCTTCCTATCTCCCACATACGCAGACTTCTTAAAAGTATTATCATTGATAGTTCACTTTGTGTCCTGTCAGAAAAATACAAGGAGAGGGGATGTGTATATTGACATATGCACATGTGTAATACTTACAGCCATACATTTTATATTGGTGCACATATGTGTTTGTGTTTCTTAAATGTATATTTCAGTATGCATTATACATTCATACATATTTTAATAATATTTAAAGCAATAGCTATAGATCCAGTAACTGTGCACTGAATAATGTGAAAAATAATGTGGAGACAGAAGTGAAAAAATGTGAATATCGGGAAAGTGATTCCTTAATGAACTTTAAGTTTGTCATGAAATAGTATATTTTAGAACATTGCCAAAATTTGCATTGACTGAAAAGGAAGCCTTGCTTTAACTGTTTTTGAAATAAAATATTCTTACTTTTCATTTAGGTGATTATGAAGGTAGTTGGACATTTTGTATAAAAATAATAAAGTTCTTTGCAAAATCACTAGGCACTTTATTTGAGGACCATGTTAATCCTGAATAAAGATAGTGCTTTATCTCATAATTTTTTTAAATTACATTATTTTTCTTTTTGTTAGAATATTTACTGTTATATTCTGAGATTTTGCATCCAATTCATGTAATTTTTAAAGCCCAAAGCACAAATGCTATATTAAGTACAACAGGTTAATATTTATACACTCCATATTAATTGTACTTTTAAAAACAATTGTCTTGTATTGCAAACATGAAAAAAATTGCAAGATTATCTATACAGGATTGAAATTAATATTCATTTTAATTTATACAATTAAGAATTTCCTAAAATGAAAGTAAGTTTCCCTTAATATTTAGTCATATGCTTATGAGATGCCTTGAAATTAGCATAATTTTTTCTAACTACATAATATTCTGATAAACTAAACAGTATAAATGTAGACTATGAATATTTCTTGATATTTTCAAAAAGTTATATGTAGCATTTTATAAAATACTATAAAGTATCAGAAAAACAAGTGAGTATCTATTCCAATCATCATCCTTAATTTCACAAAAATGAGCAAACCAAAGCCTTGTGAGATATTTTCAGATTTGTTGTTTTTCATATTATTTGCTTGGATATGGCTGGCCATAAGTTGAAACATATAGCTGAAGTTAATGAACTATTTCCATATATTTAGCTTCCATTTCCATAACAAGATGAAAGGAAACCAATCTCCATTTGAAATCAGCAAACATTGCTAATTACAAGAGTGTAATTGTCAGCAACTTCATCAGATGAAAAAGACAGGGAATGCTGGGACATGTTCCTTGTGATGGCCCTTGTAAAATGCTACTTTTTTCAGTCAGAAATAAAGAGTCTGGACAGGATATTGGGTAGATTGGAGAATTACCTGGAGGGCAGATGTTTTCATGGAAACAGAATGCTAAAGTGAAATATCATCATGAATTCCCTTCCATTCAAGGACTATTTTTACAAGTTGCTCATCTAGAAAGGACACATGATTTTTTTTCTGTATTTCTATGCTGTTGTTAATACAATTCTTATTGTTCTGACCTAAGTTCTCTCCAATTACCCATTCATGAGTATGTTTTACTCTGCAGCATGGTGATTCTTACCAAAGCCCTGCCTCTGTAAGTTGTCATTACACGCTCTCCACCCACATGGTCCCCACACACTTTGGGTTTAAAATAAATATCTTCTGGCAATTTTCACAGATTTCAACACATATAAACCATTTTTTCCTTCAAACTCACAAAAATAACAAAACATCTGAAAAGGATATATGTGTACCTACTGCAATGTGAGAAAAAAAGAAATGAAAATTCTTTTTAAATAGAATCAAAAGCATATGTGATATTCTTGAACACTGACATTAAAATTGACAACTGTAAGTCTGCAAATCTATATTCAAAATAAATAACAATCTCTAATGGTTTCCCAAATAGCTCCACATCTATTGAGAACCACTTTTGTCTTTTCAGCTAAAATTTGTTTTTCATTTAAACTAGTTTTATTTTTGTAGGACAAAAATAATTTAGTCATGCATTCTTATAAAATATTCCTTTTTTAAATCTCATGAATAATTATATACAAATTTTAAATTAAGGTGAGTATAACAAATCTAACAAATGGTACTTATACATGATGAAAAATTGTTAAAATGGTCATTGAAAATTTAAATGTTTTAGAGCTTATGCTCATTTTAACACAGAAATTATATCCTGTCCCAACCATGTTCATAACTCTCCCTTATGTCTTGAATGAAACCAGAAGTCTTTATGTTGGCCTACAATATCCCACATCTTATCCCAATCACCATTCAGATAGCATTTGCTACCAAGCCCATCCATCCTTTTGCTTCAATTACAGCGACCTTAAGTGAAATACACTGAGCTTCTTCCCATCTTGAGGTCTTTGTACTTCTTTTCTCTCTCCCTCTAAAGCTCTTCATTCAGGCATTCACAGAAGTCACTTTACTCCCTTCAGTTAGCCATCAGCTTAAATATTGCCCTCAGAAAAGCCTTGTCTGTTCCCTAATCAAAATAATACACTGCTTACCCTGATTTATTTTGCTTATAGCAACTACCACTACTTGGAATTATATAATTATGTGTCTATTTTCTGTATCTTCCTCTAGACTACAGATTCTTAAACAGGAAGTTGTCAGGTGTGCATACCGTTGGGTCAATGATAGGTAGTAAGTGATCAACATAGTATGTTAAATTGAACTCTATGAGTCACATTTTGATTTCTTGAAAGTATATGCTGTAGGTAAAACTTTGGGTTTCCAAAAGCACTTTCCTTGTTACTCTTAAAAGCGAAGAAAATGAAGAAGATGGAAAAATCAGGCCCACATAAGAGCAAAAAAGGCAAGACCTTTTACTTTTAGAACAAAACCTTTCTGTTCTGTTTGACATTATTTCAACTGTCATCCTACTCTTTCAATGTTATTTTTTCTTATTATTAACTTCTGATAACTCTCTCCATGTTCCCCCCACACATTTTTTATGATTTCAATCTTCTTTACATAACAGACTTGTCAAAATTTCCACTGCAAGACGGATTGTACCATGCCAGGATATATAGCTACATGCATTTTGTATACCTGCCTTTTAATCACCTAGAATGGCAACTTCTTCCTGAGAGAGACTACATTTATCTTATATGTCATTTAGAGATAATAGTTCACTATTTTTAAACAATTCCATTTTATTAATAAATGATTGGACCTGTATAAAGAACAAAGTGCCACCATATATTTACTAGGTAAGAGATGGAATACCTTTCTTGTCACAAAGTGTCAAAAAGTATCTTTTGGGCCCATGGACTCCTTGCCTTCTCCTATTTATATAGGGAGCTGAGCTTCAAAGAGAAGTCAGCATATTCCTGTGCTGATTCACTTACATTATAAAATATATCCATATGCTTCCCCAAGGAGCACGCATTTTGCCCAGCCCTCACCAGAAAGCAAACTGATTAAGAACAGAGCCACCAACAACCATTAATTTTAATCTTTGCAGAAGAATTAGTTATAGATTAAAGATGAAAAAGTCTCATAGCCCTCCCTAATCCAAAGGGGAAAAAAGGTAGGTTGTAATATATTCAAAGACAAAATGTTCTAATAATAAACATTTCGATTTTGTAACATTGAACACAGCAAAAAATTAGATTAGTAGATTCCTGCTAATGTGCAGGTGGCACTATTCCCCGGCTAAGGAACTCTCTGTGATGTGCAGGTATCACCTCACGCCGTGATCAGCAATACATTAATATACATTTTTCTACATTTGAGTACTCATTTAGTAGGTCGTAAGTCCCAGAAGGTATAGGTCCAAACCTCAACAGCCTTTCGATCTAGTTAGGAAGGCAAGAAGTAAAACCATACATTATATATAAAATAGCACTTATAATGTCAAGAGTAATTCCAACTATAGATGATATACACTTGGGACATTGAGAAGGCTTCAAGGAGAAGGTCAGTGTTAAACGCTGATTCTCAAAGGAGAAAACTAAAGGGCAAAAATTCCAATAGACTCTACTAAAGCAAGGGGCAGTGTAAATGTGCACAGAAATGTAGATGATGTTTTTATCCCTGGGTTTCTTTTCAATATCAGATCATATCCCACTCTGTCAAATCTAGCTGCTGAAGCCAGTGCACCAGTGGGAGAACAACAGCAACACACACACACACACACACACGCACACACACACACAGGTTCAGAAAAACAACATAAGACATATGAAGAGTAGAAAGAAAAAAACAGTGAATCATTCTTATAGCTCTGAAGGAAAAATCATACTCCTTTTTCAGTGAATTTTCTTTTCACCATTCCTGTTCTTTCGACAAAAGAGAAGTTAAACTGTAGAGTTTTAACAACCACAGACAATGCTTTTTCAGGTAATTTAGGCAAAAAGAAATTGACATATTTTATTCTGCAGCAGGCCAAGTAAAACACTCACTATTAAGTCGTTTGCTGACAAATGGCCTAAGAGTTCCCCAGATGAGAACAAACAGTCGTGTTGTATCAACTGGATGCTATCATGATAAACCTCAGCACTGTGTGAATGCATGCAGAGCTGGCAGTGGCATTGAAGAATATGGAGTGAGTCACAGAGAGTAGAACTAAGAGAATAGCCGAGTAATGGAATAACGTGCGAATGCATTCCTTTTCTTGTCCCGGTAGCATCAGCAGGAACCCACAAGTACTTATTATTGCACATTCCTAGATAATGTCTTAAGGTCCTCAAAAAAAGAGTAAAAAATGGAATTTCAAAAAAACCCTGCTATTTAATTGCATAACTATGAGTAGTCTATAAAAAAAAATCTTGCATGTGTAAAATGATGGATTTTAAATAAATAATAGTTAACTTTCCTTTCATCGAGTATTCATCTTATTACCTAATTAGGTAATAAGAAATTGGAACTTCACTAACTGATTTCTAAAAATTAGTATAATTTAAAAATATATAATAAATAAAATGCTTAATATATTTATTTGTTGGATATTTATAACATTTGCATGTTGTATGAAATAGAACATATAAAACCATATATACGTGTGTGTCATTCTAAAATAGAAAATTTCCCACTACATTGTTAGAAAAATTGCAAAGAAAAACAGTTTGCTTTTATTAAGGTAGTAATTTGCCAAGCCTATTAAAATTGAATTATTATAGAGCTAGTGTTTCAGAGTCTTATAGACACCTATAGTAAGTTCCTTTTGAGATCATAGATGTAATTCTACTATATTTGTTTCTGATGAATGTACACTATAAATGAAGTTCTTGTTTTACTAGATTTGTCCATGAATCAGAATATGATTTCTGTAATTAAATCATAAAGTTTATTCTAAACATGAACTTAGAAAAATGCCACATAATAACTTTCCCATACTGAAAACTTTATGAAAACATCTTTGTCTTAAAATTAAAGAAGTGGTAATGTGTGCAGAAATGACACTTCTTAATTCTTCAGATTTTTGTCATGAGTAATATAATGTTTTTAAGGGTATAACTGGTTAATAATCATGGCCACGAATGCAGACACTGCCTAACATAAAAGTCTAAAATTATGTGATGTGCCACCACCTGGTATCACTTCTCACTCATAAGTCAAGTCCCTGAGGTAAACTGAAGCTGGGCCTTATTAAATATATTTTCATGACATTGTCTTTGATGATTGGTGATCATTAGGAAATTTCCTAAACTTGGCAACATTTAATTACTTCCACCTGAATGAAAAACAAGGGCTGGATGCCATCTCCCAAAGGTCATTAGGACAATGGAGGAGTTTCAGGTTCTTTTTCTCCCAAGAGAGTATAAAGCAGTAATTAGAGTTTACATTATGGAAATAAGAAAGATAGGGGAATAAAACAATAATCAGAGTCTGATGCAATTTAATAAACATATACAGAAAGAAAGAATGGAATAGAGTAACAGATATAGCCACTCAACCTAAATACTATTTTAAAAAATCCAACATTTTTTAATTGACTTTTTAATATTGTGCTTTTGATGTTTTCTACTTTAATTAATTGCAAATGGGCAGGCTACCAGCAAATTAAATAAATACTTATAGAATAAGCATGGTTAAGTTATAATATAATGGTATATTTGATATTTCAGGCAGCACAAAAATGATTAGATAAATACACAACAGATCTAAGAAAGACCCAAGCATTTCTTCAGACCAAAAAACCAACTGAATGTTGTTCAAAGTGACCTAAAGGGAGGAGATAACTCTGCCAATTCTGAATTACAAAGCTGTTAGCTACTTCCTCACCTATAGATAATGTTTGTATGAGTTGGAACTTTTCATAGCCACTATTTAGGATTCCATTTTCACTTCTATTATCATTAATTGATGAATACTAAATCTATTAGAAATAATAGCCATGTAAAAAGATCTCAGAAAGTGTAATGGGAATTCTTGGTCATGTAACATACACAGCTTGATACTATCTTCAACAACTGCATGTTTTCCAGAAAGTTTACACAGTATATACTTCAGCTTCTAAGTATAAAACCACAGCATAAAAAACTAAATTCAGGTGATGGCTTTTGCTGAATATTTTCTATTCTTAAATAAAGCTTTAGGGTCACAGTGCAAGCAAAGGTAAGACACAGAAAAGCAGAATTTAAAAAAAAATCTATTTCTGCAGGAAAATAAAATACATTATAAATATACTTTGATGAGAAACTGAAGACATTTTCTAAGAAACTGTGCTATATTATAAAGCATATGCTTTGTTAAATAGTCACACATTTTTTCAATAAATGTACTGTATTTGGAAAGCATCAGCATTTCAACACCTGAAAAATATGACTCCAATATTTCAACATCTTTAATTTCCTGAAAATTAAACTTTTCAACTTCAATGAACTTAAGTCTTAAAAGTAACTCCAATTTTGCTTCTAAGTTCTGAGAAAGTGCATATGTAATTCTTCTATTCACTTACATATAGAATATGTGAATTAAATCTATTTCATGGAATTTATGCAGGCATTATGATTCAGTTTATTTCAAAGTAGATGTTTATAAGCATTTTATGACATAAAAATGTCACTAATGGTTAACATTTCCTCATTGTTCTCCTGGAAACACAAATAAATTTCAAAATAAAATGAAATTTAAAAGTTGTTTCAAGAAATAAATTTTAAAATAATACTGATTTCACATATTTAGGATAAAACTTTTAGCTGGATGAAATTAGCATCTCATCAACATTAGTTATAATAATGCCTGCATTCAATCTTATAGACATTATACAGTATTACTATGACTCAGGGACACTTTATGAAAAACATTGCCACTGACATCAAGTTTTTGAAAATATTTTTCCTTTTAATATTTCTTCCTTTATTTCCCCTTAACCAGAGCCCTTTTTAATTCATATATACTTCTGATTTGATGTCCTGATACTGATTTGCACTATCCAACTGTCCTAAATAAAGATTGCAAGTGACCAAAAGACAAGACCATATGAGTACACATATATGTATATATAATTATTTATACGCATATATAATTGTATGAGAAATAAGAACCTACACTATTCTGAAGCATCTTCAAAATTTGTCACAAAATTACCAATATGTAAAAGAGAAATACAAGCAATAGAATATGGATTTTCACTAATTAATTTTTGAAAATGCACCAGTAGGACTTCAAAATGCATGTGAGATTAAATCAAGATCAAGTTATTGTATTCTACTGTACTATAACTTCCCACTTAGCCAAAAATTCTCCACATATAAAATATTCCATTAGTTAGCTATATGACAGCATGAGAAATTCTGCTCAACACAAGATGCCTAAAAAATTAGGTTGATTTTAACTACATTATCATTTAAAGAAAGCAATTAAGTTAGTCAGGAACACAAAACTCAAAAGGCAGCCTTGGGAATAACTTTTTCTCATAGCCATTACCAAATCCCCATTGAATTGATTAACTATGCCAGAAAGGAAGCATAAAGCCAAAGAAAGAACACTATCACTACTTGGCTTATCTAAGAACTCATAAAAGTAAAGGGCTCTAACCATCCTATTTCATTAGATTCTGTCATATGTAAATGCTGCTACTTTTCTGTAGTTTGATTAACATTATTAATTATTTCATACCTTTCTCTTTTCTATAATCTAAAAAAATCTTAATTCCAGCTTAAAATGTATTTTAAAAAACATTAATTTGGGATATGCCGTTTTGCTTGCAAAACACCATTACTCCCAAATAAAAGAATGCACAAAATTCTGTATTGCGACCAGCGCTGGGGAACCATCACTCTCACCAGATACTACTTTACCTTCTATGTTTACTTAATGATCATGAACCCATTGCCTGATGGGATCTGTAGCTTCTCCAAAAAATGGAGGATGCCAGTTACTTGCTTCTTTTTTGAAACTATGAACCTCGAGTCTTACATATGTTTCAAATATCATTCCACTGCATTTTATAGAGTTGATCAGTTTCAGTCTTGATATTCTAAACCTGTATAACTTATCAGCCACAATGAAAATGCATGTCTTTGAATATGTGCATATATATTACAAAATTATTTTATGCGATATCTATAATCTATATTTTATAATATAAAATAAGAATTATAGTTTTTGGAGGGAAAATACATGCCAAAAGTATCTATTCCTTTGAAAGTAATCCTTCAAATATACATAAAAACTTTTCACTTGAATACACACACTGGAACACTTTATAGGCATTTTGATACATTTGATGCACGTTTATACCTTTACTGGGACACAGATTTTGTTTTCAGTCTTACTATGTTTTTATTTATTCACATATATAATATTGATGATCCTCCCTCATATTCAGGAATTCTAAAATTTCTTTGTTGTATTTATCACTTCCAGGCATCCATACTCAGCATCAATACTCAACTAAGTACCTCAATCTCTGTATCATACACATTTCATAGATCAAAAGAGCTCCTTAAAACCGTTTAGATAATGCTTTCCCAAACCCATTTAGAAAAGAGAAAAATTACTTTTTTCCTTTGATTTACTATATAACTTTAGTGGGTCCACAATCACGTCACACACATGCAACCTGCACCCCATTCCCCTTGATGTGACCTACCCTAGTGTTGTCATGGTGACGATGGTATACCAGAAGGCGGCAGGGATGCTGGTGAACTTGCTGGCGGAAGACCCCTTCTCTGCGTAGAACATAACTGTAGCGAAAATGATGATAGCCATGGTGAGAGAGAAGAGCAAGAAGCCCAATTCGGATGCACAACTCTTCAGTGTGTACCCCAGGATGCGCAGGCCTTGAGAGTGGCGAGAAAATTTAAAGATCCGGAAGACACGGAAGACTCGGAGTGTGACAAAGGCCCCGCTAACATCCTCATTGTCTGTCATCACTAGCCCAATGTAATAAGGCAGAATGGCCACCACGTCTATGATACTCATGACGCTACGCACAAAACGGTAACGACTGGGCGCTGCAGCTAGGCGAAGCAAGTACTCAACAGTGAAGATCATGACGCAGGCAGTATCCAAGCAAAAGAAGGCCACTGCATAGCGCTCCCCACATGGCAGTTCTTTAATGTGACCTGGGCTAGACCCACAGGGCACTGTTTCAACCACATTAGCGATGACTGAGACGGCAATGAAGAACCCTGTAACGTAGTAGAACACCAGGGCCATCGTGCTGGTGTGGGGGTTCTCAAAGGCCCGCCAGACCCTCTGCCGAGCAGTCATAGTGGGCAGCGCGTTCTCTCCTGTGTTGTCAGTGTCAGCGTCGTCCTGGAGGCGCTCTGCGTTCTCTCGCCTTCGATCCTTGTACTCCTCATAACAGCAGTCGCCAATAATTTCTGGGATGAGGCCAAAGAAGGCCAATTCTTCATCATAAGCAGAGATGCACTCATGGCGAGGATAGTGGAGCTTCCCAGTGCGGTAGAAATTCAGGATATGACGGAAGATGTCTGGGTCACGGTCAAAAAAATACTGCTGAGTCTCTGGATGGTAGAAAAAGTCCCTCTCTGAACTGCCCAGCAGAGTGTCTGGATAGCGTTCCAGGGTGTCCTGCCATGTTTGGAAACGGGTACCACTCACATTCAGCACAATTAGAGCATCTTGAGTCCTTTTTCTCTCCTGCCTTGGGGGAGCCGGCATAGGCGCCGAAGCCACAGGCATCCACCCGATGGCCGCTGCCCTTGCAAAGGGCAGCCACGCTGCTACACCTGCCGCCATGGTGCCTTGAAGTGGAGGCCCGAAGGGTAATCAGGCCTCTATAGAGGGTCAAAGTAGCCACAACCACCCACTTCCTCCTGTCAAACAAATACTACAGAGAAAGGTGGTCCAGAGGTATCAATCTTATTCCAAGGTAGGGCTCCTGGTGAAGTCACAGGTCTCAGAAGGGCAAGTTTCCCCCAGAGACAAGTATTTAGAAAACAAAATGTCCTGACAATCACGCCCAACAGAACCTAACCAAACCTTTTCCAGCAGTTGGGCCAGGCCACTGCTGGTACAAATATGTACACAGGTGACTTTAGGTGTAGTAATTTCTTCAAACAGGTGTCTTTGATTTCTTCCTTGACACGTGGTTAACGTGGGGTCAGTATGCTTTGTGTAGGGCAGAAAAAAAACCGAAGGACAATCACTCAGTGGTATTCTTTTGCCTAATTAGGCAACACTTACACCTTCCCTTTTGGCTCTCTCAAACCTTCCTTTTTCAAGTGGCCCTTCCCGCCAAAGGAGTCTCAAAAAGACGACCTGTTGTAGCTTCCCAGATGCAATCACAGACAGTACCCCACGTCTCTTTGGGAGTCCGGTGACCACCCCTACCCCTCGGGCAGTATTTGTAGAGATGGGGTTGCTGTGTGATGGGCACAGTGGGGGATGTTTGTATAGATCCTCCTCCTCCTAAGTCTACAAGCACCCCTGTGTCTGCCAGAAGCGTTCGTCCAATCGCCCCTTCACTCTCTTTTCAAGTTCAGCTCAGGTGCAGTATGACAGTTAAGGAGCCGGGGAGCTGGCAGCCGCCACCGTCTCGGCGGCAGTAGCATCCGTCTGCGCACAGAACGCGCCTCGCCTGCGGTACATACCTGGCCAAGTGTGCACCGGGGCTGAGTTGCATGGAGACTTTCTCCTCGCCGAGCACCCGAAAAAGGAAAAGCAGAGGGAGCAGCTCGCGAGCAGCCGAATCCAGGCACCGAGGGAGCATAAATAAAGCTCAAGCGAGCTCCGCTTCCCCTTCCCCCATCCCTCCGTGCTTCCCTCCTCCTTTTCACCTTCCCAAAGCCGGGCGCAGGGGAGCCCAGCGGCAGCAACAAGTTCAAAAGGTGCGGGGGAAGCGAACCGAGGGGACTCGCTCCTGCCAACTTACTGCGCCGCCGCTGTAGCCAGGGCCGGAGCTGCGCTCTGCGGGGCTGCGGGGCTCCGGGACTGCCGGGCTGCCGGGGCTGTGGCGCTGCGGGGTCGGAGCCGGGGCTGGCGCGGGCAATCGCCGGAGCACTGAGGCTGGACGCGCTCGGCAACGCGGGGGCGCGGGAGGGCGGCTGGCTGCTTCCCCGCCAGTGGGTGGTCCTGCATGTCCCCGAGCTCCCCGCGCCGCTCTGCTGGTGCGATCAATAAATAAGGAGAAAATAAATAAATAACCGAGCACACGCCCCACCACGCAGGTTATGAACGGCGTCTCCCGCCTTTCCCTGGGCTTGACCTTTCTCCACCCCCCGCCCCCTCGGGCTCCTCTGGCTCCACCCCAGCCACCCACCAGCCCCGGCGAAAAATGTCACCGAGGGAGAGCATCCAGGTGGATCTGCCAGGGGAGGAGAGCGAGCCTCGCTGAACAAAGGGAAGCGGCACGCGCTGGGCTGCGGTGGCTCGTTGGAGGAGAGGAGGACGGGGACCGGTGCCTTGCTTCTGTCTCCCTGGGTCCCGGTTCCAGGCGAGCGTGGGAAACCGGGAAAGAGAGAGAGAGAAGCTGGGAAGGCGGGTGAGCGGAGCGGAACGCGCAGGAATTGGTTGTCTTCTGGGGGAGACTGGGGGGCAAGCCCTGCAAAGCCCCGCGGCGGAATTTTTAAGTGCTTTTTCCTCTTTTTCTTTCTTTTTATTTGTTCATACCAGATGTTAACGTTGCGGAGGTTAGTACGTCATCTATCCAACTTGACGAAAAGTCTGTCAGTCTCCTTGGTCTAGGTCTTGCCACGACTCCTTTCCCCGTCCTTTGCGAATGACAGGAAGGATTTAGAACCCTTTTCTAAATGTCAAGGGGCGTGAGTTCGCAGTGAGTGTGAGTCCCCTTCATTCTCTCTGCGTATCTCTGTGCAGATCAAAAATGGTTAAAATAGTTAAAGGTGTCCTTGTGTGGAGTCGGTGAAGTGGAGAGAGATTAGGAAATTGTGGCTGCCAACCGTTATGTTTTTCGTGTACCCCGCCCCCTATTCATTAGGAATCTTCCTTAAAACCAAGCCTATGCCATTTAGAACCACTAGATGGCGTAAAGGGAGAGAAGTTAAATCTATTCCTAAGCTTTGGATGCTTTAGAAGGTGAAGGATCAAAATGAACTGAGACAGCAGAGGATCAGATCATATAAACATCCTCAAATCTCCTACTCCCACCCACATTTTTAGCATTTAGATATATTACTCAGGCTTGAGTTTACATATTGATGGATATGAAATGAGATATGGACTCTTTCCTGTTGAAATGCGTTTGAAAATTAAATTTAGTGACAATAATAATAACAAAGGCATTTGGAGATACTGAAATTTTTATCTATGTTGATTAAGGAAAGGTGTATACTTCCTACCTGAAAATTACCTCTTCAGGACTTGGTTTGACTGTTCTTGGTTTGTAATTAAATGGATTGTGATGTATAGTCTTAAGCTGAATTGGCTTTCAAGCCCTGCAGACAATAGGCAAGATGTGCTAACCTTAAAAATCTGAAATGAAGTACCTGTTAGAAAGGATGTGAACTAAGAAAATAAATTATATAGAAAATCACCAGAGCAGAAAAATAAACCTTAATAATGTATGGGTTTTTCTATAGAAATGGAAAGTTATTTGTTGTTTACTTGTTTAGTGGTATAGTGGTTTAAGGAATCCCATGTTAATAGTTAATGAAGTTGAAGCTAATGCACCATGTAAAGTTTGGAAACACAGAACTGAAGACTCCAGTTGTTTGTATTAGTTGAGGTGAAAGATGCTTGTTAACAAATCTGCATAACCTGCCTAACTTAAAACATGTTAACTGGAAAATAAGGGGGCAAGAACTTAGAGAAATAAATGTAGATGTTGAACTTTACAAAAACCCCCGAATAAGCAAGAATATAAAATCTGCTGTATGGTCTACTCTCCCCCACTCTCCACAAGCTACTTGATGGGGTGGAGAGGATGTGGGCTTGGAAGTTAAACACGTCTCGATTCAAATTGTAGCTGAGAAATTCCTCATAGGCTTTGTTTCATTTGGCAAACTACTTCTGTTTAAAAATTGTGGATAATAAAAGTTAACTTTTTAAGCCTATTGTGTGGATTAAACAGGATAATGCTTCTGAACACCAATATAGAACTGGGCACACACAGAAGGTACTCAGTGTCAATTTCTCTTTACTTTAATGCATAATGGAAATGAAAATTCTTCTTTCCAGCCTATATTTGAAACTCCCACAGATACATATTTTTATGTTTACTCTTGCTCATGAATTCAAAAATTCCCTTGCAGTGATATACTGGTAACTCCAATATTTTAATATTCATTGATTTGTTGAGATGCTATATGATGGTTATGTACACAGAATCCAGCAGAACATTCTATATCCTTCCCTTGCCCAGGGATTCCTGTTCTTACTGCTGGAATTTTCATTTTGTGTACTCTGCTTGGTTGATGAAAAATAAACTCCATAATATCAAAATTGAATTCAATCACCCATCTTCTCCAGTTGTCTACCCTGTTTTCTCTACTAATAAATAAAGTCTAAGGAAGAAAACTGGAGGTCGCCATGGACCATGTCCTGCCCTTCTCTGTTTCCCGCCGACAGACACAGACTCATCCAAAGACCCAGTAAGCCCTGTATATTCCAACCTCACAAGCAGTCTATCCTCATACTGTACCTAGAGTGATTTCTAAAAACTATTTTGAGATAATTATAGATTCATATGCAGTTGTGAGAAAAAATAGAGATCCCTTATACCTACCACCTAATTTTTCTCAAAGGTGTCATATCTTTCACATTACAGTACAATGTCACAACCAGGAAACTTTGACACAATCTATCAATCTTATACAGATTTCACCAGTTTCATATACACTAATTTTTGTGTGTTTAATAAGCCCTATTTAATTTTATCACACATGTAGATTTGTGTGACTGTGGTCACAGGAAACATATAGGGAGATTTCTATCTCTGGAAAATCCTTTCATAGCCCCACTGTCTCCCTGTATCCCTCTCTTCTCCTTCCTTATTCTTTGTCACCCACTAACCTGATCTTCTCTATAATGGATCAACTCACTGCTATTTAATAGAAATCATGCAATGTAATTTGCCAAGATTGTTTTATTTGGCTCAGAATTACATTAAGATAATCCAGTTGTTGCATGTACCATTAGAATTATTTTATTGCTGACCAGTAACACCCACTAAAGGACATTTAGGTTAATTTTAGTTTTTGACTGTTATGAATAAAACTTCTATGCTGTACATGTTATTGTATGAACAGAAGTTTTCATTTATTTGGGATAAATACCCAGTAGTGAAATTGCTGGATTTTATAACTACATTTTTAGTTTTAACAGAAGCTGCCACAATTTTTTCCAGAGGGACTGCAGTATTTTATGTCTCACCATAAAGTATAAGTTATCTGGCTCCTTAGCATCCTCATCAACATTTGGTATTATCACTATTTTCATTTTAGTCATTCTGATACTGTATAGTGATATCTCACTGTGATTTCAGTTTTCATTTTTCTAATGGCTAATTTTGGTTGAACATATTTAAATGTGCATTTTTGCCATCTGTATATTCTTCAGCAAAATGTGTGTTCCTCTTTTGCCCATTTTTCAATTGGATGGTTTGTTTTACAGTGTTGACTCTTGAGAGTACTTTATATATTACAAATAATTTACCTTTGTCAGATGTGTTGTCTGCAAATATTTTTCCTAGTCTGTAGCTTGTCTATTCATCCTCCTAACAGGATTTTTTTGCAAAGCAAAAGTTGTTAATTCTGATGAGGTCCAATTCATGATTTTTTTTTGCCTTTATGAGTCATTTTGTTAGTATCAAATCTAACAACTCTGCCTAGCCCTGTGTCCCAAAGATTTCTTCATTTGTTTTAAAGATTTAAGTTTATGATCAATTTTGAGTTAATTTTTGTATATGGTTCTGAGGTGGTTTAGGTCAAAGTCCTTTTTTTCTCTTTTCTCCCTATAGCTGTCAAGTATCTTCAGCACTGTTACATGAAAAGTCTCTTCTTATATTGAATTGCTTTTGTACCTTTGCCAAAAATGAGTAGAGTATATTTTTGTGATCTATTTTTAGGTTCTCTACTTTTTTCCATTTATGTGTGTCTATCCCCTCACTAAAACACACTTTCTTGATAGTAACTGAATTGTAACTCTTAACATGATGTAAATTATTCTTTATACTTACTTTTTTCAAAATTGATTTAGATATTCTAGGCCCTTGCCTTTTTACATTTTAGAGTGAACTTGTCTATGTATACAAGATGCCTTGCTAGGATTTCAAATGGCATTGCATTACATCTAGAATTCAGTTTGGGAGTACTGGGATTTTAATAGGCATCATATTCTATCTATAAATCAATGTGGGGGAATGGACACAAATATTTTACAGAGTCTCTCAATCTATGAGCATGTCATGTCTTTTCATTTATTTAGCTCTTTTTATATTCTTTAATCAGCTTTTGAAATTTTCAGGATACAGATCCTGTGCATGTTTATTAAACTTATAGTAAGTATGTTATTTCATTTAGAGGAATTGTGAAAATTATTGTGCATTTTTTAAAATTTCAGGTTTTATACATTCATTGTTAGTATATAGAAATGCAATTGAAAGGTTCTATTTATAACAGTTAAGTCCATAAGATCTAGAGCATTATTCAATGTGACAATATATAGAATCTTTCATCCCAAAGAAGCAAAATACACATTCTTTTCAAATGCACATGGAACATTTTCAAAGATAGACCACATGATAGGACACAAAACCAGCCTCAACAAATTCAAGAAAATCGAAATCATATCAAGCATTTTCTCAGACCACAAGGGTCTGAAACTAGAAACCAACCTCTAGGAAAAAACTCAAAAACATTCAAGTTCATGGAGATTGAATAGCATGCTGTTAAACAATGAATGGGTTAGTAATGAGATCAATGAAGAAATCAAAAAGTTTCTGGAAACAGATGAAAATGAACAAACAACAGTGCAAAACCTATGGGACACAACGAAGGCAGTCCTGACAGAGAAGTTCATAGTGATACAGGCCCACCTAAAAAACACAGAAACATTTCAAATTAGCAGTCTAACCCTACATCTAGAAGAACTAGAGGAACAACAACAAAGCCCAGAGAGAGTAGAAGGAAAGAAATAATCAAGATTAGAGCAGAATTAAATGGCATAGAGACTAAAACAACAATCCAAATGATCAATACATCCAGGAGCTGGTTCTTTGAAAAGAAACAAAGTTGACAAGCCTTCAACCAGACTCATCAAGAAACAAAGAAAGAGGACCCAAATAAATAACATCAGAAATGAAAGAGGAGACATTACAACTGATGCCACAGAGATACAAAGGATAGTAAGAACTTACTAGGGGCAACCATATGCCAAGAAATGTGAAAACCTAGATGAAATGGACAAATTTCTAGAAAAATACAATCTTCCAAAACTAAATGAAGAAGTAGAAAGCCTGAACAGACCAATAACAGCAAATGAAATTGAAGCAGTAAAAAACTCCTGGTACACAAAACCCCTGGACCAGGTGTTTTCACAGAAGAATTTTACAAAACACTTAAGGAAGAGCTAACCCCTATTCTTGTCAGACTATGCCAAAACATTGAAGGAGAAGGAAGATTTCCAAACTCTTTTTATGAGACTAACATCATCCTAATCCCAAAACCAGATAAAAACACAACGAAGAAAGAAAACTACTGGTCAATATCATTGATGAATATAGATGCTAAAATTCTCAACAAAATATTGGCAAATCACATCCAACAATACATTAAAAAGAGGATACACCATGATCAAGTGGGATTCATCCCAGGGATGCAAGGATGGTAATTTATCTACAAATCAATAAACATAATACATCACATAAACAAAAAGAAAGACAAAAATCACATGATCATATAAACACATGCTGAAAAAACATTTGATAAGGTATAGTACCCATTTATAATAAAAATAATCAGCAAATTGGGAGTAGAGGGACCTTAACTCAACATGATAAAGATCATTTGTGAGAAACCTGCAGGCAACATCATCCTGAATGGGCAAAAACTAAAAGTTTTCCCACTATGATCAGGAACAAGACAAGGATGTCTGCTTTTACCACTTCTGTTCAACTTGCATTGGAAGTCCTAGCCACAGTGATCAGACACAAAAAAGAACTGAAAACATCCAAATTGGAAAAGAGGAAGTAACACTGTCATTGGTTGCAGATGGCATAATAGTGTACGTAGAAAACCCTATAGACTCACCCAAAAACTACTCAACGTAATAAGCGGATTTGGCAAAACAGTGGGATACAAAGTAAATATTCAGAAATCAAAGGCACTTTTTATACCAACAATGAAATATGAGAACTATAAATCAGAAAAAAATCCCATTTGCCATAGCAGCAGGAAAAAACCAATTACCTAGGAA
Source organism: Phyllostomus discolor (assembly GCF_004126475.2). Taxonomy (NCBI): domain Eukaryota; kingdom Metazoa; phylum Chordata; class Mammalia; order Chiroptera; family Phyllostomidae; genus Phyllostomus; species Phyllostomus discolor. The sequence continues at coordinate 67,692,333 of NC_040912.2, read as the reverse complement.
TAAACTTAACCAAGGAGATAAAAGACCTGCATTCAGAAAACTACACAACACTGAAGAAAGAAATTAAGGGAGATACAAATAAATGGAAGCATATACCGTGTTCATGGATTGGAAGAATTAACACTATCAAAATTTCCATTCACACAAAGCAACTTATAGATTCAAAGCAATCCCTATTAAAATATCAATGACATATTTCACAGATATAGAATAAACATTTTAAAAATTTGTATAGAACCATGAATGATGCTGAATATCTGTGGAAATTTTGAAAAAGAAGAACAAAGTTGGAGAGATCACAATAACTGATATCAAACTATATTACAAGGCCACTGTAATCAAAACAGTCTGGTACTGGCATAAGAACAGACACATAGAACAATGGAACAGAATAAGGAGCCCAAAAATAAGCCCATGGTTCTATAGTCAATTAATATTCAACAAAAGGGGCAGGAGCATAAGACTGAGTAAAAATAGCCTCTTTAACAAATGGTGTTGGGAGATCTGGACAGCTACATGCAAAAAAAAAAAAAAAAGTAACTCAACCACCAATTCACACCATACACAAAAATAAACTTAAGTCACAACATCATAAAAGTCATACAGGAGAACATAAGCAGGGAAATCTCAGATATTCCATGCAGCAATATTTTCACCAACATGTCACCTAGAGCAAGAGACAGAAAGGAAAGAATACACAAATGGGACTTCAAGAAAAGGGAACCAACTGTATGGGAAAATATATTTGCCAATGATACCTCAGATACCTGGAAATCAAGGGTTTGATCTCCAAAATATATAAAGAACTCACACAACTCCACACCAGGAAGACAAAAAATCCAATAAAAAAAAATGGGCATAGGACTTGAACAGACACTTCTCTAAGGAGGACATACAGAAGGCCCGGAGACATATAAGAGGATGCTCAGTATCACTAGCCATCAGAGAGATGCAAATTAAAACCAGAATAACATACCACTTCACACTAGTCAGAACGGCCATCATTACCAAATCAACAAACAATAAATGCTGTAGACGTTGTGGAGAAAAGGGAACCCTAGTACACTGTTGGTTAAAATGTAGCCTGGTGCAGCCACTGTGAAAAACAGCATGGAGATCCTCAAAAAACTAAAAATGGAACTGCCCTTTGACCCAGTAATTCCACTACTGGGATTATACCTTAAGAACCCTGGGACACTATTTCAAAAGAACCTATGCACCCCAATGTTCATAACAGCACAATTTACAATAGTCAAGTGCTGGAAGCAACCTAGATGCCCATCAATAAATGAATGGATCAAAATTATGGTACATTTACACAATGGAATACTATGCAGCAGAATGAAAGAAGGAGCTCCTATCCTTTGCAACAGCATGGATGGAACTGGAGAGCATTATGCTAAGTGAAATAAGTCAGGTGGTGAAAGACAAATACCATATGATCTCACTTATAAGTGGAACCTAATCAACAAAACAAACAAGCTAGCAAAATGTAACCAGAGACACCAAAATCAGGAACAAACTGGCAGTAACCAGAGGGGAGGGCATAAGAGAGGGGATAACAGGAAAGAATGGAAAAGGTAACAAAGGAACATGTATAAAGGACCCATGGACAAAGCCAAAGAGGGGTAGGATGGAGGATGGGAGGTGATGTGGGTGGGGCATGGGAAAGTGGTGGTGGGCAAATGAAGGCAACTGTACTTGAGCAGTATATAAAAATGTAAGACTAAAACGATGCAGTTGATTTTTGTGTATTGACTTTGTACCTGCAATTTTGTTGAATTTCCCTATTAATTTGGGGGTATTCTGTGTGGACAAACATGCCACCTGAAGATAGTGTCAATTTTATTTTTTTCTTTGTGATCTATGCCTTTATTGAGAGAGTGTGTGTGTGTTTAGCACACTATAATTAGGTCACTACCCCTTAATAGTCTTCTAGCATTTTCAGAAATCAGTCATTAACAGAGAATGTAGAATCCTTCAACATCTTGAGTCCTCTGCCCTTTAAGTCTCATCTTATATTATGTGATTATTAGTTTATTTCACAGTCTTGCTCAACTAGTTTCAATTTGCAGAAATTGGTATGTTTTATCATGATTCTGGGTTGTGGTTCATGCTTCTCTCTCTCATAGCCTTCAAGTACTCAGCTTGAGTCACATGCTCCAGGAACCATTGCCTAACCTCTTCAAAATGATGTCCACTATAACAATTGGTAGTTAATTGTGTATCTTCAGTATCTGCCATTGTACTTGGCACATATTAGAAATTACAGTGAATGTTTGTTGAATGCCTGAATGAATACTCTAATTAGATAGCTTTATGCACCTTGTTTCCATTATAGAGTGTTATTGTAACTCTCCAAAAAATTGGTATAGAATCAAGCTGATTTACTACCAAGATGTGTAATGGAAAACAAATTACCTTAACAACAAAACGTATATCCACATTTTGTAGAGCTATATAAATAGTGCTTTCTCAATGTACTTATAGTACATTGTACAATGTTCTTATATTACTTAATATGTGCTTGTACTTGATTCTCATAAAGGCCCTCTGATGTGGGTTTATTGTCATGTTTGTTTTCCAAAAGGAAGCAAAGTTGAAGGAGGTTAAGTGATTTTCTTTGATTATATCATGTAACTAGTGGCAGAACCTGACTTATTCCCAGGACTTGTGACCCAAGATCACATATCCTTTTAGGTTTATAAAAATACCAATATGTGCAATAGTAAAGCCTCTTTGCCAATTTGATGTTGTTGTGAGAATTGGTGATTAATTTGCATGGACAGGTGCATTCTGTTTTACTCATTCTCCATGGCACATCTCCGTGAGCTCTCTGCCAGGGCAGGAAATCAGTCTGTGGTCATGGAGAAGGGGTGCACTACATCTGTTCATCCCATATTTTAACCTACTATTCTAACTGCTCAGAGTGATAGACAATTTTAAACTTTAGATCATATATTTTGTGTAAGATGCATTTAGTGTATAAAATTATTTTCTCAGAACCTCTTCACAGACAACTTTTCCTTGGAGTCTATATTAGGTTACTTTATTTTTATTCATTTTTATTGAGTTATAATTGACATATTATATTGTGTTAATTTTAGGTGAAGAACATAGTGATTTGATATATGTATATATTATGAAATCATTACAGAAATAAATTTAGTTAAAATACATCAGCACATATAGCTAAATTTTTTTTCTTGTCATGAGAACTTTTAAGATCTACTCTCTTAGCAACTTTATTTTTTAACTTAATTTAATTTAATTTAATTTAATTTAATTTATTTATTTTCAGAGATGGGGAAGGGAGGGAGAGAGGAAGAGAAACATCAGTGAGTGGCTGTCTCTCGTGCTTCTTGCCTGCCCTCAACTGGGGATTTGGCCCAAAACCCAGGCACATATGTGCTTTGACTGTAATAGAATAGGCAGCTTTTCATTTCACAGGCCAGTGCTCAATCCACTGAGTCACACCAGCCAAGTACTCCTAGCAACTTTAAAATATACAATACAGCATTGTTAATGACAGTCATCATGGTGTGTATTACATCCCCAAGATTTACATATCTCATAACTGGAAGTCTGTATCATTTGACCACTTTCTATTATTTTTAATAAACCTGCATTTAGGTTATTTTAACATAGTATCACTTTTATTAAACAAAAAATCCTAAATTAAAAAATAAATCAATTAACTTATAAGTGAAACCTTTAGGCAATAATTGAAATTATGTACATTGAATCTTAATTAAGGTATAACAACTTCAAATTTTTATATATCAATTTTTTCATCAAATACTATATTTGTTCATGCTGTTAAGTACCAAGAAAAAAAATGCAACATTTTTACCCTAAGATATTTAATCACAAATTTGCAAGCATTTCACAAAAACCTATGATTTTGTAGGAAAATATATCTTTTATTTTATTCAGTTTTCAGGTTCTACATTATATTGAGTTTGGCAAATGTATTTTATCCAAAGGTAAAAATTCTCTTTTGGATTCTTTATTCACTGGGAGAGGTATATAGCCATCTCTCCTTTTAATTTCTTTGCTCCTCAGGGAAATAAAATCTGACATACAGAGAGGGTGGCAGGCAAGAGAAAGTCATGGCATAGGAAATGCTAGTTAAATGCTTAAAACATACTTGAGATTTTAAACACCTCACAGTGTTTCTAGAATATGGTCATCATAGAAAGGACGATGACCCTGTGTCTTTTTTTGGACTACTATTAAAAAGATAAGTTGGCAACCTGAACTTAACTTCTTTTTTCCCTTTATTAATACCATCAAAGTCTTCTTCAAAGTTTTCTTCAAAGGATCTTCCCCCTTTTAAGTTTTAGACCTTGAGCAACTATTAAAAATAACCCATTTTCAGGAAATTTGTTTGTCATATACAGAACTTAATATATTTTATATAATGAAATGGACTCAACTTTTAAAGTTTCCATAGTACTTCTGTGAGACCCTGCCACATTCTATTTGATTGGAATACTGAAAGGCAAACAAATTTTGTAAATAGATTTACAGAATCTAACCATCATGTTACAGCATCAATATTGCCCCATGGGGTGGCTGTCATGAAGGAACACAGTGGTCATTTTAATATAAAATATGTTTTTGAGTTAAAATTTTATGACATCGTGAATGGTGATCCCATGTCCCTGTGATATAGGAAAGAAGGGGGCAAATTTGAGATGGAAATCAGTTTTCAGCACATTGTTATTACTGATCACTTGCAGTGCAAGGCACTACAAGCACATTAGCTTGACTCAAGTTATTCCAAATCAGCCTGCCCTGAGAGTGCTTGACATCTGGAATTTTAAAAAGAAGAGAGTATGTAAATCCCTTTTAATCCAAAAGTAACCTTGGTTTTGAGTTTCATTTCTGGATGCTTTCCTTATGTGTTTTATTCTGAGAAACTGTTTATTTGTTAGAGATGGAAAAAGAGGGAAGATAAGAGTGAACATATAACTTTACTTCTTGGGCTCATTACCATATTTATAACTTTGGGGCTAATTGCAAGAGAATAATTTCAGTGTCATAAGCTGAAAATTGTGGCTATAAATGAGAAAAAGTGAGATTTCTAAAAATACAAAAGTATTATCTTTCAAAAGGTGGAGAAAAGTTAATTCTTGCATATTACAAACATTGGCAAGAAAGATAAATTGCTTTCAAATAGTTCACGGTCATTGGAAATCTTGAAGTCTTTTAAGGTTTTCATCATTTAAGAAGCCACATTTTGTAAGAAAACTGACAAGTAATTTGCTTGTTTATTTTAAAACCACTTGATAAGCACATTTGCCTCATTATTTTTAAACAGAATTATGTAACTGGCTTTAATAAATCACTCAGATTGGTAGAGGGTAAAGAAAAGCACAACAATACAGTACTTATTAATAAAAAAATATTTGGTTAATGGATGATTCCTGCATTACACTACCTTTAGATATTACCATTATGTAAATCTTGTTTGTTTATAACTTATCCTGCATTAGATTTTAATTCAAATCAAGAAAATTATTTAATAGAAGGATATTAAACATTTTTTACAATACATCTGTTTCAGTCCCTCAGTTAAAACTTATTGAGAGAGCTTATTAAAGTTTGTTCTACTTATAAATGCTTAATTTTAATTGCTTTCCCCTTGTGTGAAATGTTTGTGGGGGATGAACTTCCATTGGCTGTAAAATGAATTCTGTGCATATAGATTTGGGGAGACCAACATGCTAGGAATGCATATTAAATAATTGCCTTTGATGTTTTGATCTCTATGTGTCTAATTTTCTTTTTTTAGTTTTATTTTAATGGTTGTTGCAGTACAAAATCTATCTTTTACTCCCATCGCAGCCCACCTGCCCAACCCTCCCCTCGTCCCTCCCATTTCCACCTGCCCCTAGTTTTTTATCCATGTGTCCTTTATACTTGTTCCTGTAAACCCTTCCTCATTTCCCCTGAAATTCCCTCTCCTCTCCCCTCTGAACACTGTCAATCTATTCTCTATTTCAGTGTATTTGGTTATATTTTGTTTATTTCTTTGTTTTGTTGTTTAGGTTCCTGTTAAAGGTGAGATTATATGGTATTTGTCTTTCACCACCTGGCTTATTTCGCTTAGCATAATGCTTTCCAGTTGCATCTACACTGTCGCAAAGGGTAGGAGATCCTTCTTTCTTTCTGCTGCATAGGAGTCCATTGGGTAAATGTACCATACTTTTTTGATCAGTTCATTTACTGATAGGCACCTAGGTTGCTTCCAACACTTGGCTATTGTAAATTGTGCTGCTATGAACATTGGGCTGCAAAGGTTCTTTTGGATTGGTATTTTAGGGTTCTTAGGATATAATCCTAGCAGTAGAATTGCTGGGTCAAAAGGCAGATCTGTTTTTAGTTTTCTGAGGAAATTCCATACTGTTTTCCACTGTGCTTGTACCAGTGTGCATTCCCAGCAACAGTGCACTGGGGTCCCCTTTTCTCCACAACCTGTCCAACACTTGTTTCTTGCTTTGTTTATGATGGCAATTCTGACTGGTGTGAAGTGCTATCTCATTGTGGTTTTAATTTGCATCTCTCTGATGGCTAGTGATATTGAGCATCATTTCATTTGTCTCTGGATCCTCTCTATGTCCTCCTTGGAGAATTGTCTGTTCAAGTCCTTTGCCCATTTTTTAATTGGGTTGCTTGTCTTCTTAGAGTGGAGTCATGTAAGTTCTTTATATATTTTGGAGATCAAACCCTTGTCTGATGTATCATTGGCAAATATGTTTTCCCATACACTTGGTTCTCTTTTAATTTTAACACTGTTTTCTTTAGCTGTGCAGAGGCTTTTTATTTTGATGAGATCTCATTTGTTTATTCTTTCCTTTATGTCCCTTGCTCTGGGGGACATATCAGTAAAAATATTGCTGTGTGAAATATCTGAGATTTTCCTGCCTATATTCTCCTCTAGGACTTTAATAATGGCATGGTTTATATATAAGTCTTTTATCCACCTTGAATTTATTTTGGTGTATGGTGTAAGTTGGTGCTTGAGTCTCATTCTTTTTTGCACGTAGCTGTCCAGTTCTCCCAACACCATTTGTTGAAGGGGCTATTTTTACTCTATTTTATGTTGCTGCCTCCTTTGTCAAATATTAATTGACCATAGAGACTTGGGTTTATTTCTGGGCTCTCTGTTCTCTTCCATTGGTTCATGTGCCTCTTTTTGTGCCAGTTCCAGGCTGTTTTGATTTCAGTGGTCTTGTAATACAGATTGGTATCAGGTATTGTAGTTCCTCCTACTTTGCTTTTCTTTCTCAAAATTGCAGCAGCTATTTGGGGTTGTTTATGGTTCCATATAAATTTTTGAAATGTTTGTTCTATGTCTGTGAAATATGCCATTTATTACTTTAATAGGTATTGCATTGAAAGTGTAAATTACTTTGGGTAGTATGGACATTTTGATGATGTTAATTCTTCCAATCCATAAACATGGTATATGTTTCCATTTGTTTGTGTCTTCCTTGATTTCTTTCTTCAGTGTTGTGTAGTTTTCTGCATACAGGTCTTTTACCTCGGTTAGGTTTATTCCTAGGTATAAATTATTTTTATACCTAGGAATAAATTATTTTATTTTTCTTTTTGTTGTATTGAATGGGTTTTTTTCTTGATTTCTACTTCTGCCATTTCATTGTTGGTATACAAAAATGCCTTTGATTTCTGGATATTGACTTTGTATCCTGCTGGTTTGCCAAAATTGTTTATTACATCAAGCACTTTTTTGGCAGAGTCTATAGAATTTTCTATGTACACTATCATGTCATCTGCAAACAATGACAGTTTTGCTTCCTCTTTTCCAATCTGGATGCCCTTTATTTCCTTTTCTTGTCTGATCACTGTGCTTCAAACTTTCAATACAATATTGAATAGAAATGGTGAAAGTTGACGACCTTATCTTGTTCCTGATCTTAGTAGAAAAGATTTTAGTTTTTTCCCATTGAGTATGATGTTGGCTGTAGGTCTCTCATATATGGCCTTTATTATGTTGAGGAATGCTCCCTCTATTCCCACTTTCCTGAGTATTTTTATCATAAATGGGTGCTGTACCTTAACAAATGCTTTTTCTGCATCTATTGATATGTTCATGTGATTTTTGTCTTTGCTTTTATGTGATGTATTATGTTTACTGATTTGCAAATATTGAACCATCCTTGCATCCCTGGGATGAATTCCACTTGGTCATGGTGTATGATCCTTTTAATGTATCCTTGGATGCGGTTCACCAATATTTTGTTGAAGATTTTAGCATCTATGTTCATCAGCAATATTGGCCTGAAGTTTCCTGTCTTTGTTGTGTCTTTATCTGGTTTTAGGATTAGGATGATGCTGGCTTCATAAAAAGAGTTTGGGAGTCTTCCATCATTCTGGATATTTTGGAATAGTCTGTGAAGGATAGGGGTTAGCTCTTCCTTAAATACTTTGTAGAATTCTCCTGTGAAACCATCTGGTCCAGGGCTTTTGTGTGTTGGGAGTTTTGATTACTGCTTTAATTTCATCTGCTGTCATTGGTGTTCAGGATTTCTGCTTCTTCATTGAGTTTTGGAAGGCTATATTTTTCTAGAAATTTGTCTATTTCATCTAGGTTTTCAAATTTCTTGGCATACAGTTAATAGTAATTTCTTACAATCCTTTGTATTTCTGTGGTATCAGTTGTAATCTCTCCTCTTTCATTTCTCATTGTGTTTATTTGGATCCTTTCTCTCTCTTTTTTTTTTTTTTTTTTTTTGATGAGCCTGCTTAAAGGCTTGTTGATTTTGTTTATCTTTTCAAAGAACCAGCTCCTGGATTCATTGATCCTTAGAATTGTGCTTTTAGGCTCTATGTCATTTAATTCTGCCCTGATCTTGGTTATTTCCTTCCTTCTACTTGCTCTGGGCTGTCTTTGTTGTTGTTCCTCAAGTTCTTATAGACATGGGGTTAGGTTGTTTGTTTGAAATATTTCTGTCTTTTTTATGTAGGCGTGTATTGCTATGAACTTCCCTCTCAGGACTGCCTTGGCTGTGTCCCATAAGTTTTGGGTTGTTGTGAGTTCATTTTTGCTTGTTTCCCAGAAACTTTTTGATTTCTTTCCTTATTTTATTCTTGACCCATTCATTGTTTAATAGCATGCTATTCAATCTCCATGATTTTAAGTGTTTTGGGTTTCTTCCCTTGGGGTTGGTTTCTAGTTTCAATCCCTTGTGGTCAGAGAAAATGCTTGGTATGATTTCAATTTTGTAGAATTTGTTGAGACTTGTTTTGTACACTATTATGTAGTCCATCTTTGAAAATGTTCCATGTGCATTTGAAAAGAATGTGTTTTTGTTTCTTTGGGATGGAGGGCTGTATATATATCAGTTAAGTCCATTTCCTCTATGGCATTGTTCAATGCCACAATATCTTTGTTGATATTTTGTTTGGAAGATCTGTCCATTTTTGACAGTGGGGTGTTAATATTCCCCACTATAATTGTGTTGTTGTCAATATCTTTCCTGAAGTCCTCTAAGATTTTCTTTATGTATTTGTGTGCTCCTATGTTGGGTGCATATATATTTACAATATTTATGTGTTCTTGGTGGATTCTTTCCTTGAGTATTATGAAGTAACCTTCTGGGTCTCTTTTTATGGCCCTTTTTTGGAAGTCTATTTTGTCAGATAAACAGTATTGCTACCCAGGCTTTTTTTTTTTTTCCTGTCCATTTGCTTGGAAAATTTGTTTCCAGACCTTCACTTTTAGTCTGTGTAGATCTTTTGTCCTGAGATGGGTCTCTTGTAGGCAACATATGTGTGGGTCATGCTTTCTTATCCATTCAGCGATTCTATGTCTTTTGATTAGAGCATTTAATCCATTTACATTTAAGGTTATTACTGATAGGTACTTATTCATTGCTATTTTCATACCTGTGTTTCTCTCTCTCTCTCTCTCTCTCTCTCTCTCTCTCTTTCTCTCTTCCTTTCTTTCCTTAAAGTAGGCCCTTTAGCATCTCTTGAAGAGCTAGTCTGGTGGAGGTGTATTCTTTTAGACTTCTTTTGTCTGGGAAGCTTCTTATGTGACCTTCTATCTTGATTGAGAGCCTTGCTGGGTAAAGTAGCCTTGGTTGCAGACCTCTGGTTCTCATTACTTGGAATATTTCTTGCCATTCTCTTCTGGCTTGGAATGTTTCCATTGAGAAGTCAGCTGCTAACCTTATTTAGGCTCCCTTGTATGTTACTTCCTGTTTCTCTCCTGCTGCCTTTAATATTCTCTCTTTGTCTTGGTATTTTGCCATTTTAATTATGATATGTCTTGAAGTGGCCCTCTTTGGGTTCCTCTTGATTGGAACTCTCTGTTTCCTGGATTTGTGTGACTTTTTCTCTCATCAAATTAGGGAAGTTTTCCATCATTACTTTTTCAAATAGGTTTTCTATCCCTTGCTCTTCTTCTTCTCCTTCTGGTATCCCTATTATACGGATATTATTATGTTTCATATTGTCTTGCATTTCTCTTAATCCCTCTTCATTCTTTCTGAGCCTCTTTTTGTTTTCTTCTTCTTTCTGGTTGTTTTTTTCTACTTTGTCCTCTAGCTCACTGATCCAATCTTCTGCTTCATCAGTCCTGCTTTTGATTCCTTCTGCTGTGTTCTTCAGTTCAGGAATTGTATTCTTCATTTCCTCTTGGCCCTTGTTGATATTTTCTAGTTCCTTTTTCATGTTGATATAGTTTGTAGTGAGTTAAATGTAGCTGTCCTGTAATTTCTGGTAGGTCATTGTGAGCTCTTTGAGCTTCCTGACAATCATTGCTTTGAACTCAATATCTGATAGTTGAATTGCCTCTATTTTATTTAGCATTCTTTCTGAGGCTTCCTCCTTTCCTTTCATTTGGGGATTGTTTCTTTGTCTTCCCATTGTTTGTGAGCCTCTTCTCGTTAGCCTCAGCTTCTTAAATTGATCTGGTCTGGCTCCCTGGGTTTTTGGTATGAACTTCTGTGATAGAATACCTGTGAGATTCAGTGGTGAAGTTTCCTTGATCTCCCAAGGTCACTGGTCTTGGGCTGTCATTTAAATAGGCTCTGTGTTTGTCTTTGGGTTTTGATTGTTGTTGGGTCTTTCTTTGGTCATTCTTTCCCACCAGCTGGTTAAATGACAGTCACTCTGTCCACCACCTCTTGTATTTTGTTGTGCTGGTGAGGGCAGGTTGTGTTGAAGCTGGTTCTTCTGTGTGTATAAGGTTTTGAGGATTCTATCTTGCTCTTGTTTATACTGGGTAGTGTCTCTACTGTTCTGTTGTATTTCCAGATAGGTCCTGGATCGAGGTTTGTGTGGTTTCCACTCCCTTTTTCACCTTCTTCTGTTGTTATCTGTTAGTGGTTCCTTTGTTGTTGGGATTCCTCTTCCAGTAGGTATCGTGGTGTTCACCACTTCCACCTACTCTTTGTTTGTGATCAATTGGAGGGCGAAGGCAACATGGTTTAAGGCAGCAAGAGCGTATTCTATGATATTTACAGTAGCAGCCATTAGAGAAGTGATAGGAGATCTTTTGGCTATGTATAGTGTTAACCATGATCTTCCACCCAGCTAGGTGATTTTTAGAAAAGATGGAAAGAAGATAAGGCTCTTGTTGGGGAGGGAAGGATTGTGAGTTGGATCTAGAAAGCAGTGAGGTTGTGGGAGGTCAGATTCTGAGGTAAGGTGAGAGTAAAGGATAGTAAATAAGTGTAGTGTTTAAGAGAATAAAGTTAACCATTACAGTAATAGAGTTCAGTAAACTGAAGTGGGCTAAGATCTGGGAGGGGTGTTGTGAAGTATTTACGATTGCATGGAACAGCAGTTATTTACAATAATATTAGAGTAACAGTCATATGATAGGATCTATGAGATCTAGATAACAAGAATAGGGAGGATAGAACCTTGAGTAGGGTGCTAATGGAACACAGGTGAGGTGAAGGGCAGTAAATTAGCAAAACACTATGAAAGAGATATCAGGGGAAACCTGTCAAGTGGTACAATATAACCAGCCTAGCAAAGCAGAATATGCAGAAAGAAGAGGAATAAAAAAATACTATTAAAAAAAGATGTAAGAATCATGGAAAAATAAAAAATATATACAATAACTTGCAGGTTCACTGTAATAGCAGAGTGAAATTTGTCTCACTGTTGAAGCTGTTGTGATGCCCCTTCTTTGAGTTCAACTCTGCTCTTTTTAGAGTTCCAGGTTTTTGCCTCACTTGTAGGTATTTAAAAAAAGACAGATAAAGAAGGAAGAAGAGGTAAAATTGGAGGAAAGAAAAGAGGAAGAAATAAAACAAGAAAGCAGGAGAGGAAAAAGAAATTGAAAGAATAAAAATAATAAAAATTTAAAAAATTAAGAATTGTAAAAAAATAATAAAATTAAAAAGTCTCTTGGTTTCAAAGTGGCCAAACCAGTTTTTCTGGTCTTGCTGGCTGTGGCAGGCTGAGGGGTGATTGGTATGGCTTTTCTTCCTTCCTGATCTGCACTCAGTCATGTGCACTGTCTGGGGAGCTATTGTGGCACCTCTCCTCTGCGACCTGGGTGTGGGAACCAGGCTTTTCCCCAGGGTTACCACTGTGGGCTGGAGTGCAGGGGTATGCTCCCACACATGAGCCCCTGGCCATACTACCTCACCCTTTCCAGTGCTACAGGGGTGCACAGGGTCCTCCGCACATGCACAACCTTCTATGCAACCTCGGGATCGCTGCTGGCTTGGTGGCAGGGAGGCTGAAGCAATTGCTGTAGGAGAATTCCCCAAACAGTGTCTGTCTTTTCACTCCTTTCTCTTGAGAAATTCCTCCTACTCAAGCCTGCCACTCCATACAGTGGCCAACTCTCCAGCCAGACTGGTGACTGTGGGGGTCAGGGCCCATTGCATGACCCAACCCCACCGGTGTCCACAGACTCTGAGGATGCTCACAGCCCTTGTATGCTTGCTAGCAACTGGGTTCCTCCCGGTGCTGCTCAGACCTTGTTTGGCTGGGGAGGGAGCAGTTGCCCCAGCTTTCTCCCAAGGACTCTGTGGCAAACCAGGCAGTGGGCTCTGGGCCTGGGGCTGCAGCACCCCTGGACCCCACACTGGTCCCTAGGACCCTACCATGTTGCAGCACTCCTCTCATCATCTGGTTTTTTGGTTCCACCACAATTCTTGGTCTCTTATTTTCATACATGTTGAGGTATGTTGGTTGCTTGCTCTTTCACTACATAGACCGGCCAGGATTTTCTCCCATTTGTAGGAGAAAATAAAATCTGCTCCCTCCTACCCCAACACCATCTTCTTCTCTATGTGTCTAATTTTCAATACTGTTTTTTTAAACATGAATTGTACTCTGAATAAAGAAATTTTGGGTAAAAGATAGAAAACTGTACTTGAACAACAATTAAAATAAAATTTTTAAAAAAGGGAAAAAAAGAAATTTGGAAAGCTCAGTTTTTCTACCCTAGCAAAAAATTCCATAGTATGAAGGTGACATAAATAATTGTAAAAGTATTTAAACATATTTATAATACATAAACATATAAAATATCTAAAATATAAAAGAGAAGTTTGGACAATGTGTCATGTGAGGTTAAGATATCATAGGGGGAGCAGGTATTGCTTACACAGAAAAATGAATTGCAAAGTTAGACCATAAAGGATTTAGAAAATATATATTCCAACATTGATCCTACTCCTTGACACTATGTCTATTTCTGTAAGTGATTCAAAAAGAAAATAGCAAACATGCTTTATTTTATTATAGCCATGTGCAGGAGAAAGCTAAAAGAGAACAGACTAACAGGGAAAAAAAGGCTACTCCAAATAAAGGGTCCAATAAAAATGTAAAGATGAACATGAGAGCAATTATGAGGAAAAAATGTAGCTTGTGCGATTATTTGAGTGTTGGATGTAAAAGGCTAAGGAGAAAGAGGTAGGTGACAATGGTTGTGAGCCCAGTGACTGTGTATACGAATAAGAAACAACAGGAAAACTTACTTAGGGAAAGAAGATGCTACCTTTCATAAGGGCATGATAAGACTGAGGTGGCCATAAGCTTTATATGTAGGAGAGAGTATGTTTGAATGGAAGACTTGAGTTTCTGGTTAAAGATCTGCTAGAGACTCATATTTAGGTATTACACATTCAAATATTAGAATCCTGCTACAGATCCCCAATTTCTCTTCTAGTTCTCTTAGATACAATGAATTTATCCTGAAGGTGGAAAATAAAAGCCTTTAAGAACCTGTTATAGATCAAGAGCAATAATGCAATTCCCTGACACTCAGAGCCAATTTATTGTACTTAATAACTTTCCTCTCCCTAAAAGAGGCATATGTTGTCATCAAAATCACTAGTGAACTACTTGCTTAAAGGATATTAAAAATATTTAAAATTCTCTTGCACCCATATAGTAGGACCGTAAGGAATATCACTATATATGTAGCCTATTAGATTATAAATATAATTTAAATATCTATGTAATATCTATCTCTGTCTATCTTTCTGTATTCTCTCTTTCTCTCTGTGTTTCTCCATCTTAGGACATAAATTCACCTTGGTACTCCCAATCCAAACTTCTTTTTCTTCCTTAGCATAGTTGTAATGCCTTCCTTGAACAGTGACAGTCTTTTTTTCTCATTATTCTAAATGTTTACTCATTCTATTGATCCTCCTTTATGCAACCAATCACCCATTGCTGCCAGTCATCCTCATACTTAACTTCCAATACTATCAGAGAGACCCTGCTGCCATTATCCACCCCTGTGCCTTCACCCATCTTTCTCTGCCTTAAGATGCCAAATCATGCCTTGGGCTGCCCTCTGCATGACTCTCTCCCTTACCCCTCCAGGTTCTGACAGCATCCTAGGTCACCTCCTCGTAGAGATCACCATGCTTGGTCTCCACCACCCTGTGCTGGTCCACTCCTACGTTGTGGAATTGCTCCTTTCCTACAGAGCTCTAACATCAGCTTTGGGCTATCACAGCTCAACCTGGTCTCCTTTCTACCTCACATGTGGACACATACTTTGCTTAGTCCTACTTAATGATATGAGGAATGAATTATTCAAGAAGAAAAGGTGATTGGAAAAGGGATAAGATATATAGACTTTAAAGCTTTGTTTAATGAAAAGGGACTTGGCTATGTATATGTATTACTTGATTTTCTAACAAGTTTTTCTAAGTGTATATATTTTCACAAGTGTTGTGTTAAAAGATGTCAGTGGTGGTATACTGGTATTCTAAGTAGGAAAGAAGACTGGAAGCACTGGGTGATTGGTTGCATAAAGGAGGCCACTGACAATCAGCAGCTACCTCTCCAGGAATCAGAGGTAGAATCCTTAAGAGTTACCTCTTGTGCAGATAAGAGTTACCACAGCAGTACCAAGTGCTATCTTTAGAAAGACCTACTTGACAGATTGGCCCTTGGTTGTTGGCATCTGGATGGTTGGCTCCCAATTGTTAACTGATGAAGGCTCCTATACCTCAACTGCACAAGTAGTATAGTTTATGCTGAACACCTCTTTCCTCCTGGGACACTGGAATATTAATACATGATAGGTAGAGGTTACCTTGGTCTCCAGTGGGTTTCCTGGACAGAAACATCATACACATGATGCTGCATTTCCCTTTCAGAAGAAGAGGACACAGTGTTACCTCATGGGATGGAGAGAGCCTAAGAAAATGGCTTTCTCCATTTTCTTGATTCCTGATCAGGATGCACACCTAGGTTGTGTGCTCAAAGCAACTGATGGATGTTTCTCTCTCACTTTGATGTCTCTCACTCTCTCTCTCATCCTCCCCACTTTCTCTCTGAAATCAGTAAGTATATCTTTGGGTGAGGACTTAAAAAAAGAACAATGAAATACAAGGCTGTCCATATTCACTCACTGCTAGACCACCTTGGAAAAAATATCAAGAGCAGTAGGTTAGAACCAAATCCATTCATGGAGTGTTTTTACCATTGTTATTTTATTTTGTTTTTTAATTTCAAGAACTTCTCATAAGAGATCATTTCAAAGTAAAACATTCTAGCTCTGCAATTTAAAATTAACTGTGGGGCATTTCTAGTTTACAAAACAATCTTGTCTTTTTACAAACACTAAGGTATTATTAACATCTAGATAATTATTTGAGTAAAATAAAATACAAAATACTTTTTTATTTTTAAAGTATTCAATTACAATTGACATATATTATTTATATTAGTTTCAGCTGTACACCCCAGTGATTAGACATTATATAACTTACTAAGTGATCATCCCAATAAATCGTGTGCCCACTTGGTACCTTATATAGTTATTAGAATATTATTGACTCTATTTGCTATGCTGTACTTTACATGACTATTCTGTATCTACCAATTTGTACTTCTTAATCCTTTCACCTTTTTTATTCATTCTACCTTTTTTACCAGCTCCCCTTCCAGATTCTGTATCTATGAGTCTGTTTCTGTTCTACTTGTTCACTTATTTTGTTTTTTTTCAGATTCAATCATTGATTGATATGTATTTATTCCCATTTTATTATTCATATTTTTTATCTTTTTCCTCTTTTCTTAAAGAGGAAGTTCTAACATTTTGTAGAATTTGTCTTGGAAGCTCTTCATTTGTCCTTCAATTCTAAGTGATAGCCTTGCTGAGTAGAATAATCTTAGTTATAGGTCCTTACTTCTCTTTAATAAAATTTTATATTATCATAATCATTTCTCTTTGTACAACACAGTATTTCCATAGATACTATGGTGATGTTTCTGATATTTTAATAAATGTCATAAAAATTTTTAATTATAGAAATTCCTCAGAATTTACTGAGACCAATGATTAATAATGACAGTAATCAATAAATAATTGTGCTATTTTCAGATCATATTTGAACATGTCTGTGAGAATCTTTTAGATTTATCATACATAATTAATATTACAGAAATATAAAAAGGCTAATATTATATCATACTTGGTGACTGTTTACTCAATGATTTTTCTAACACTGACTGATTTTTATATGCCTCTGCCTATTTATTTAATGTTCCTTCTTGTCTATCACACTCAGAATGAGCTCTGCATCACAATGCAGAATAAATAATAAAACATTTTCATAGTTATGGGATTTTCCCCCAAAGACTATGTGCTGCTTAGAGAAGATATGCTTTGCTTCCAGTCAGTAAAAAGGAAAATACATGGATGAATCTGAATTTTTGGATTGATAATGTCTTAAGGGATTTTTTTTTATTTAGGAGAAAACATTAAGAAAGACACACCTAGCTTGCAAGCTATATTATAAATGAAGAAATCAGAAGAATAGTTACTGTGGGTGAGGTAACATAGCACAATTTGAATCAAAATTGCATGGGTTACATGATATTTGAAAGAACATGAAAATACAGTTTTGAGATATTTAAATCAATTCCTATGTCTCAAGTACTAGTAAATTATTAAATGAACAAATATAGACAACTCAATCAGAAATTGGTATACAGGGTGATGTCAGAAGTATAGTGGTATGAGAGATCTGCTTGGTATCTCCCCTTGAACTTTCAACAATTTGAATGGCTGTAACTCAAAAAAAGATTTCCTGCTTAATGCACAAATACCCCTGAGAGATCTGCACATTGCAACATCTGAATGTGGGCAAGTATAGCAAAAGGGAGAGGCAAAAAGAGAAAGGTGCTGATATGAGCCAAGGATACAACCTGGCAGCTGGAACTACAGCGGTGGAGGGCGGGGCTCGACTGGACATGGGAGAAATCTGGTGATGGCTGACAATCTCTTTAGTTGTGGTGAGCAGAAGACATGGTAGGTGCTTCTGCAGGAGTGAGCAGTGTGAGCTGCAGCTGAACTGAGAGATCTAGGTAAGGACACCCAGTACAGGAGTACAGCTACATTTGTCAGGAGGTTGGCATTTCAGACAGAGCAACAAAGCCGTAGAACCTAGCCATCTCCCCTTAGCCTCCCAGGTTACACCTTCCAGGGTACACCTCCTTTTTCCTTTGGTGTTAGGTTGCAGAGCACATTATCTGTGAACCAAAGAACTAGTACTAGAGAATCATATTTCTCCCTGAGCAAAAGGGGTAGTCTGTGACTGGTCCCAGGGTTAGTGTATAAGGAGGACTCCATAGAAGACCACGGTTGCAATTACTAGGAGGGTAAAACAACAAAGAACCTGGCAGACTCCCCCTTCCCTACCAACCACCATGCACTGTGGCTCACTCACAGCAGCCAGAGATGATGGATCTGCACTAGAATTTAGTAGAGCTAAGAAGACTTGTGATTCAGTGGAACCTACTAGAAAACAATAGAAAGACATCCTTGTATCAACTTGCTGAAGGAGCACTCACACACTGATGCCTAGACAGAGAAAGAATCCATCAAATACCATGAATAAGCAAGGCAGTGAGGCAGATCAGAAAAAAAATGAAAAAATCTCCAAAAAGCACACTTAAAGACATGGAAATATGTGATGTAAATGACACAGAATTCAATATTGCATTTCTAAAATTACTCAATGAGATGAGAGAAAATATAGACAGGCAATTCAGTGAGCTCAGAAAACAGCTTAATGAACAAAAGGAGTACTTTATCAAAGAGATTGAAACTTGAAGACAAAATTCTGGAGATTAAAAATTCAATAAAAGAGATCAAGAATGAACTAGCAAGCATAGGAAATAGAACAAAACAAATGAAAAAAAGAATCAATGACATTGAGGATAGAATCTTCAATGTCATCTAGAAATGATGCAGAGGGAATGAAAAAGAGACCTGAGCATTAATAAATGAAAGAGCTCATGAGAACTATCTGACTCAATCAGGAAGAGCAATATAAAGAAGAGAATAAGAAGGGAATGCAGAGCCTATTCAAACAAATAGTTGATGAGCTACTTCCCAAACCTATGGAAAGAACTAGATCTACAAATCCAAGATGCAAATGAAAGACATAGTTACCTCAATCCAAAAAGTCCTTCTCTGTGACACATTGCATTAAAACTGTCAAAAATTAATAAGAAAGAGATTTCTCAAGGCAGCTGGAAAAAAAAGTAACCACTAAAGGAAAGCTCATTGAGTTTTTACTGGGTTTCTCAGCAAAAATTCTACAAGTCAGAGAAAGAGTAGAACCACGTATTCAAACTACTGAAAGAGATAAATTGCCATTCAAGAATAATGTATCCAACAGAGGTATACTTTAAGTATAAAGAAGAAATGAAGACTTTTTCAGACATACAGAAGTTGAGGGAATTCATCACCTGAAGACTTACATTGTAGGGAATACTCAAGGAGGTAATCCTACCCGAAACAACAACAACAACAACAAAAGTCACGAATCTATGAATAAGGTCACCAACAAACTTACAGCATAAACAGGGATAATTTGCGACAACAAAAACTTAAAAAGGGAGAGGGAAAAGGTCTGATTTTGCAAAAAGGATGATGTGGATCAAATGCATTAAAAAGAAATAGGGCTATTGTGTACATGAAGCTTTCTTATTCACAATCTAATGCTAACTATACACACAAAAATCCCCCCAAACTGAGACACATAGCTTTAGAAAAAGAGGAAACAGGATAGAAGTATAGAATACCACCAAACAAAAGCAACAGATGGAAACACAGAGGAAAAGAACTAGTGAAGGCACAGAACTACCAGAAAGCAAAGAATAAAATGGCTATAGGAAATCCTTATACATCACTAATTACCCTAAATGGAAATGGACTAAATTCACCAATAAAGAGGCACAAAGTAGCAGAAAGAATCAAAAAAATAAAACCCAACCATATGTTACCTTCAGGAGACATATATAAGCAGGAAAGACAAAGGTAGATTTAGAGTAAATGGGAGGAAAATGATTCTTCTTCAATAAAATAACATTCACTTCAGAAAAGCAGGTATAGTCATACTTATACCTGACAAAACAGATTTCAATATAGCAAATGTAACAAGAGACAAATATGAACATTTTATAATGATAAAGGGGACACTGCATCAAGAAGACATGCTACTTCGTAATATATATGCACCCTATCAGGGAGCACCAAAATACATAAAGTAACTACTAACAAAACTAAAGGGAGAAATAGACCAAAACACAATCATAGTTGGGGACCTTACTACTCCATTGACAGCTCTAGACAGGTCATTCACACAGAAAAGCAACAAACAAATACTGGTCTTAAATGGAACATTATAGCAAATGGATATAACTGACATTTACAGAGTCTTTTATACTAGAATATCAGATTATGAAGTTTGTTCAGAAAGTATTCAGCCATGTACTATGGAAAATAGAGATATTTACTGAAGAAGAGACAAGATACAAGAAATATTGCCCATAGGACAATGATGCCTCAGCCCCCTTTAAAGTAAGCACCTTGGGGCCTCCTATAGTTTGCCCAATCGCCATCAGCTACCTCATTGTATTTTCCTGAATCTCATCAACAGTGTGAAATATCTTCCTTTTCAAAAGTAATTTCAGTTTTTGGAAAAAACAGAAGTCACAGGACACCAAATCTCGGCTGTATGGGGACTGAATCACCTGGGTGATTTGATGTTTCACCAAGAAACTGCACAAGATGTAATGCATGATTGGGCACATTGTTGTGATGAAGCTGCCAATCACCAGTTGCCCATAGCTGTGGCCTTCTGAACCATCTAAATAGTTTCTGCAGAGGAATGTTTAACACAAAATTTGATAGAGATTCATTGCTTTCCTCACTCAGTCATTTTGAATATGAGGGCCACCCAGTACACATGCTCACTCAATGGTGTCTACCATCCCCATTGACTAGTAAAGTCAAGTGGTTGTTATTCATGCATGTGCATTCCAGTCTACTCTCCTTGGCTGCCAGGTTACATCAATGTTGCACAAACCATTCTCATTATATTAACAATGATTGGACTTTTTCCAGGGACCTCATATACATTCTTCTCCTTGGCACATGGAGCATTCTTTTTTTAAGATTTATTTATTTATTTATTTTTAGAGAGGGGAAGGGAGGGAGAAAGAGAGAGAGAAATATCAGTGTGTGGTTGCCTCTCACGTGGCCTGCAACCCAGGCATGTGCCCTGACTGGGAATTGAACCTGCGATGCTTTGGTTCACAGTCTGAGCTCAATCCACTGAGCTATGCCAGCCAGGGCTACATGGAACATTCTTAAGGATAAACCATTTGTTGAGTCAGAGGACTAACCTCAACAAATTCAAGAAGATTGAAATTATACCAAGCATGTTATCTGATCAAAATGCTTTAATATTAGAAATCAAGTACAAGAAGTAAACAAGGAAGCCCACAAATATGTGATTAAACAACATACTACTAAAAATGACTGTATGAGAAAATAAGTAAAAGTTGAAATCAAAAGATATATAGAGACAAATGAGAATGACAATATGACATATCAAAACTTCTGGGGTATAGCAAAAGCTGTAATAAGAGGCAAGTTTATGTCATTACAGGGCTATCTCAAGAAACAAGACAAATTCCAAGTTAACAACCTAACATTACATCTTAAAGAACTAGAGAAAGAATGAAAGCAACCCAAAGTCACAAGAAAGGAAGTAATAAAAATTAGAGCAGAACTGAATGAAATAGAGAACAAAGAGTTTACAAAATATTAATACACCAAAGAACTTGTTCTTTGAAAAGATTAATAAACTAGACAAACTAAGGAAAAAGAAAAGACTCATATAAACAATAAAAATTAAAAGAGAAGTTACCACAGACATCACAGATATACAACAGACTGTACTAGAATACTATGAAAGAATACACACCACCAAATTCAATAATTTAGAAGAAATGGATAAGTTCCTAAAATTTACAACCTTCCTAGACTGAATCATGAATAAATAGAAAGCCTAAATAGACCAAGAAACATTGAAGAAATTGAAACAATCATCAAAAACCTCAGAAAAAAAAAGTCTAGGGTTAGAGGGCTTCACTAGCAAATTTTTTCCTTTTTTTCCTTTTTCTTTTAAAAAAAATTTCATTTTTTTATCATTGTTCAAGTACAGTTGGCTCCATTTTCCTGCCACTGCCTCCCCTGCTCTACTCACACTCATCTCCTACCTGTAATCCTACCTGCTCTGGCTTTTTCCATGGGTCTTTTATACATGTTCTTTGATGACCCTTTCCCTTCTTTCTCCCATTTCCCCCATCACACCTCCCCTCTGGTTACTATCAGTTTGTTCTTATTTCAAAGGCTGTGGTTGTATTTTGCTTGCTTGTTTGTTTTGTTGATTAGGTTCCTCTTACAGGTAAGATCATATGGTATTTAGTTTTTACCACCTGGCTTATATCACTTAGCGTAATACTCTCCAGTTCCATCCACACTATCATGAAAGGTAGGAAGGAGCACCTTCTTTACTAAACAAACAAAGAAGATTTGATACCTACCATTCTAAAATTCTTCCAGAAATTGAAGAAGGGGCAATATATTCTAACACATTTTATGAGGCCAACATAATTCTGATACCAAAACCTGGCAAAGATAACACTAAAAAAGAAAAGTACAGACCAATATTCCTGCAGAATTCATAGTTAAAATCCTAAACAAAATACTAGCAAATTGAACACAACAGTACATTAAAAAATAATACATCATGATCAAGTGGGGTTTATTCCAGGAGCAGAAGGATAGTTCAACACATGCAAGTGAATCAGTGTAATACACCATGTTAACAAAACAAAAAATAAAGATTATATGATTTTATCAATAGATTCAGAAAAAAACATTTGGTAAGATACAACATCCATTTATGATTAAAAAACTCCATAAAATGGGTATAGTAGAAAAGGATCTCAACATAGCAAAGCCCACGTATGACAAACCCTCAGTTAATATTGTACTTAATGGTGAAAACCTGAAAGCTTGTCCTCTAAAATTGGAAACAAAACAAAGATGCCCACTCTCACCACTCCTATTTAACATAGTTCTGGAAGTCTGAGACAAATCAACCAAGCAAGAGACAGAAATAAAAGGCATCTAAATTGGGAAAGAAGAAAGAGTGTTCCTTTTTGCTGATGACATGATTCTGCATATAGAAAAACCTAAGGACTCCACCAAAAACCTATTAGAAACAATAAGTAAATACAGTAAAGTTACAGAATATATAACCTATGTATAAAAATCTACTGCTTTCCTAGATACTAACAATGAAACTTCAGAAAAAGAAATAAAAAAAATTCCATTTGCAATTGCAATCAAAATAATAAAATGCCTAGGGATAAACATGACTAAGAATGTGAATATATTGAAAACTACAAAGCATTATTGAAAGAGATTGAAAAAGACAATGAAATGGAAAGTATTTCATATTCATGGATTGGAAGAAACAACATAGTTAAAATGGCCATATTATCTAAAGCAATATACAGATTTAATGTAATCCCTTTCCAAATCTCAATGTCATTCTTTAAAGAAATAGAACAAAAATCATCAAATTTGTATGAAACCACAAAAGACCCCAAGTAGCCAAAATATCTATGAAATAACAAATGGCATGCTAAAGCCCTGAACTAAAAAAGCTTATATAAAATAGCTTTTATAATGGAGGTGCAGTTATAGTTAACTTGTCAGGACACACTGCTCAAAGCCGTGTTAATAAACTATGGTATGGTTAGGTACAAACTGCCATTCTAGTGCTCTGTTCTCATCATTGAAGTGATGTTGTTTATATGTAGTAAAACCATATGACCGACAGTTTGCTGGTAGTAGCCATGGTAACTTGAATAAAACAATCTGAAAGTTAGATATTATGATAACATTCTTTATAATAAAATTATAATAAAATAAATATGAAAGATTGTGCATAAATATATTTGATAATAAGAGTTAACTCACATTTATAGATGGGATTTAAATCTATGTTTATCTTTTGTATACAGACATGAGTAAAGATGAATGTAGGAATAAAAATCATAGATTTTGGACCTTGTGTGATATTATATATCACAGATATTGCCTTGGCAGTTTCTCATCACTTGGAGATAATACTATGAAATTAAGGTTGAGTTTAAACTAAATTTTTTTTTCAACATACATTTATTGAGTGTTTATGATAAAGAAACACCTGTCACAGATTGTCAAAAATGGCAAGGTCCCTATCCTTAAGGATCCTTTAAGTTAGTGAATATGGCAAAGAAAATAAAATCTATTACTGAAGGCATGAGCAATGTAACATGGTGCAAAAAGGAAGGAGAAATGAATTCTGACCTTGGGAAAAGATGAAGAGAAACATAATGATGTATTAGGATGTGAGTGATCCTAACAAGATGAGTCACTTCTAGATAATGAACTGGAAAGCTTGGATGAGAAAAGAAAATGGAATTTCTTCCCAAAGCAACTGTTGCTTTTTGCTGTATGAGAAAGTTTAATTGAATAGGATAAAATTAGAAATTGAACTGAAATACTTGTAATGTTGTCTGTGTTGAATCAATGAAAAGTTTATTAGCTACTTTCATAAGTAAAGGTAAAGTGCTTTTAAAAAAGCAAAAAGTTACTCTCAAATCTATCCATTCCTCTTCATTCCTTCTACAAATTCCCTTCTTTAGCGCAGATTATGGCCATAGCCTCCTCACTGGTTTCCCTGCAATAGTTTCTTTTCCACCAAGGCAATGTGTACAGTATACACACATATATTGGGAATGGAACATTAAAGAAACATACAGGTTCGCTTTATTCCTCTGCT
Source organism: Phyllostomus discolor (assembly GCF_004126475.2). Lineage (NCBI taxonomy): Eukaryota > Metazoa > Chordata > Mammalia > Chiroptera > Phyllostomidae > Phyllostomus > Phyllostomus discolor. Next base: position 67,667,668 of record NC_040912.2, on the reverse strand, counting down.
GAAATTCTCAAAGAGCTCATCATTGCCTCGAGCATCAGTTGTAATGCTCGCTGCAATGGTCCCATTTCATTTCCTGAAATCTGCACATATTCTTCCCCTCCCTGTAACCCCAAAATGATTACCAACACACACACCTACTGTCCTAAGTCATGTCAGAATATGTGCAAATTTCCCAATTTTCTTTTTATGTCTCTGTACATGTTGTATCTGTATGCTCTGGTTTAAATATTTCTCTATCAACTTCTAACTCAAATATATCTTATGTTTTAGAAATTTTCTTCAAAACTGTAAGTTACATACTTCCTGCCTTTTATTTCCATGTAATGTGACTGGTAAAATAATACTCTTCATGTTTTAAATTCTCCAAAAATGAAATGGTATTCAATTTATCTTTGCACCTCACTTGATAGAGCTTTAACAGGTGCTGCCTTCTCACCCTAAACTCAGTACTTTTTTCTATTCCTTTTCCTGTTACTTGTCGAGAAAAGGAAAAGATGGGAAACATGTAACAAGTGACTGAACATAATTTAAAACAAGCTAGATTATGAAAAGCTAACAAGACACCATTTTAAAAGAGCTTTGAGTCTACCCATCATTTTGAAGGCATGTTTATAGACATAAATATTAATGATAGGTAACAGATTTGATTGAAGGATCTCAGTGGCACTATAAACTAGTTTACCCATATAAATTTAGAGCTAGCATTGTTTATGTATGGATATCTGCTATCTAATTAGCCAGATTACTTGGCATTGTAATTAAGGATGATAAATGGTGATTCTATACTTTTCCAATTTCATTAAACTATATAGCTCTCTTTCCTCCGCATTTTGGTGGTACTGTTTTTACAAACAGATAGAATATTGTTAGTGGATTGTCACTTATGGATAAGAAATGTGTTTTATAAAAGAAAAAAATATAATTTGACATTTAGTCACAAGCTGCAAAGTGTCTAGATTTTACATAGACCTATTTTCTCATCAATTGCAGTTTATAAAACATGCTCATCATTGAACTTTTATGTCTAGGCAAACTGTTATAATCTTTAGAAGGATTACATTAAGCTGCTGAGCCTGTTTATATGTACAGTCTATAGGGATATCTCTAGCTACATAAAATTTTATACTGATTTAAGCAAAAAAATCTGCAGACAATTTACAACACTGAAAACAGCAATGTTGAAGTTTGAATAATTGACAAGTGGATATTATACTGAGTCACAAATGTAGATTTGAAAAATACGTGACAAGAAAGTCAAGATTAATGCTCAATTTACCAAAGATTTTTGAATTGGGCCCATACATAAATGTAGGAGATTGTAAGCCATCCAGTCCAACTAAGTCACATTAATATTTGCATTGTTAATCTGGGCATCACAAATATATTGTCTGACTAACATATTAAAGATGAGAAACAGCCAGCATCACATACCATGTGATTGTCACTTTTATGGGTTAAAAAGCTGGATAAATTCTGCTTTAGTTTCTAAGCCAGTTTAGTTTCTGAGGCTTTCTGATGGAGTATCAGTGGAACTTGCCTGAGTTTTGACTTTTATAATAATGTGCAAACTCTTTCAATAAGAGGAAACATAATCATTAAAAAATTCTATCATGTCATTAACTTGATGGAAATAAAGTAAAGATTAATATTTTATGTGGGGAAATGAGTAATAATTATATGGCTTGCCTACTCTACACTATATAGTGCCATAGGTACTGCTTCATGATTAATTCAATGCTCATGGACTCAGCAAAGGGCATGATTGCTAAGATCTGAAAAAGGATGGGGCAAACTGTTGGAAGTAATTTGAATTTCAAATTGTATTTCTACAGAATTTCTTTATAAATCTCTATGAATTCCCATGAAAATATATTTCAGGTGAGACTGAATATTATCATAGGTTTTTTGGAATTATAAACATTTCTATTTTCTAAAATATTCAAACAGATAATTCTCATTTCAAATATAGTATAGTGAATGAATAGCTTAAGCAGATTATATCGTCTAAACACAAACTAAGCAAATTTATTTCCAAAACAAATAAGACAGCATGAATGCTGATACATTGGAGGGCACAGATTTTTTTTCCTCCACTAAGTCTGAGGATTTCAGACTTGGATTTGTGGTTGATGGGTGTATTGCTTGACAATGGGGCTAAGACCAGTCCAGCTTCAGGGCTCACCCAGTTCAAGTTCACACCACAGAAAGGAAAGGATGTGATAAATTTGGAGGTGATTAGTTGACTTCATTTAAGATCATATGCAAAAAAAATCCCCAGAAAGCTTTTTGCAATCAAATTAATTCAGTTTTATTTACAAAAGATAAAATGTCTCCATTAAAGTGTATATTCTAATGAGTAACCAAAATCAATATATGGAAAAGTTTCATCACCCCAAAATATTCCCTATGTCCCTTCCCAATCAATTTGACCCCTTACAATCAAGCCCAAGAAATAATTAAGCTGTTTTTTCTCTATGATATTTATATTTTTCTAGGGTTTCATATAAAAGTAATCATAGGATATATCTTTAATGTCTGAATAAAGGTCCTGGACAGATTTGTTTATAAACTATTTTGGAACATATATTTTTATTTCTCTTGAGTAAATACCTAGGATAGCAATTATTAGGTTTTATTATATATGCATTTTCTTATTTAGCAAACTGCCAAAAATGTTTTGCAAAGTGCTTGTAGAATTTATATTTGCCTTAGCAAGGAATGAAAGTTCCAGTTGCTCCACAACCTCACCAATAGTTGGAATGATTGACCTTTACAAAGTTAGTTATTTAATGAGTATATGTTGGTATCTAACTATAGATTTAATCTGTATTTCCCTGATAGCAGATGATACTGAGTGTTTTCATGTACATGTTGTTCACATTTTTTGTGAGTCATCTGTTAGAATCTCTTGCCTATTTTGTATTGGATCATTTACTTACTTTTGAGTTGTAACAGTTTTTAAATATTTATCATACAAATTCAAAGATTGATACATGTATTGTGAATGCCTTCTCCTGTCTATGGCTTGTCTTTTCATTTTCTTTATAGACTCTTTTGAAGAGTGTATGTTTGTCATTTTGATGAAGTTCAATTCATCAATTGTTTCTCATGTTCATTTATTTTATGTCCTAATAATTTTTGGCCTACCCCAAAACAAGCCTTGTGTATTTCTCCTTTATTTTGTTCTATGGTTTTATTTTATTTTTAGTTTTAACATTTATGTAGATCTGTCACTCATTTTAAGTTAATTTGTGTGTATGACATAAGGATCAAAGTTTATTTTTTTCTATACAAATATCTAGTTTTTTCAAGGATCATCTATTGAAAAGATATTTTTATCTATTAAAGTACTTTGGTAACTTTTAAAAATTAATTGACCATAATAAATACATAGCTCTATTTCTGGATTCTGTGTTCTGCTCCACTCATCTATAGCTGTATCCTTACATCAGTACTATCCATTTTTTAATACAGTAATAATTTTATATTGGTAATTTTATAAATGTCAAAAGGAGGCAGTCTATGTCCTCCTACTGTGTTAATATTTTCAAAGTTGTTTTGCCAAAACCAGAGTTGTTGTATATCCATATAAACAGTAGAATCATCTTGTTAATTCCTACAGAAAAAGCATGTGGAAATTTTGTTAGAATTGAAATGAATTTATAGACCAGTTTGGGATAATTGTCAGCTTATGGTAAATGAACATAGTATAGGTTTTCATTTATTCAGTTGATTTCTCTCAGCAGTTCTTTGTAGCTTGCTGAGTATTTGTGAATTCATATGTAATGTTTGTTAATGCTATTATAAAGTGTTTTGTAGAACTTTCCACTTCCCACTATTCCTTACTAGTACATAGAAACACAATCAAATTTGTTTTGACCTTGTATTATGCAGTCTTGCTAAACTGACTAGTAGATCTTCTATAGTTTCCTTGCTTTGATTATTTCTTTATTTTTGAATAAAAATATTGCTATACTCTACATACAAAGATGACTTTAATTATTTTTCAATTTGTAAGATTTTTATTTATTTTTCTTACCTTACTGTAGTGGTTTGTGTTTCTAACACAATGTTTAACTGGAGTGATAAAAATGAACATTCCATGTTTGCTGTTCTTAAAGTAAAAGCATGCAGATTTTTACCCTTATGTTTGTTGTTAGCTCTATATTTTTCCTAGATTACCATTACCAGGTTGAGGAAATTCCCTTTTATTATTAATGTGCTGAGCATTTTTTTCATCATAAAGAATGTTTAATTTGTGCAATTGTTTTTCTGTATTTTATAAAATAATGTAATTTTTCTTCTTTACATTAATAATAGGGCAAAATACATTATTTAATTTTTGATCATTAAACCAGTATGCCAAACCAAAATAAATTTGTTTGTGGTTTTCTTTTTATATAATACTGGATTAGGTCTGCTAATGTTTTAATAAAGATTTATGCATCCATGACCATAAAAATATTGGTCTTTACTATTCTTTTATTATCATATATGGGTCTGGTTTTGTCATCTGGGTAATTCTGTCCTCATAAAATGAGGTTCTTCTTCCTCTATTTTCTATAAGAGCTGTGTAAATACATGAGAAAACCTATAAACAAAATGATTAAAATAACTTTTCCAAGATTATACAGCTAGTAAAGAAGTGAAGAAGCTGAATCAAAAATCAGGCAGTCTGGCTCCAGAAGCTATACTCTAAGTCTTATTCTACATATAACCTTAAGAGTGCTAGAAATACAATTCCATGGGAGTTCAGAAGAGAGATAAGTTGGCTTCCCTGCAGACCTTAGGAACAAAGGTCATGCTTTGCCAGACACAATTATAAAGGAATAGAAGCAAGAGAAATTGCCCATTTGTCATTTTACTGACATGTAACTTAGGAGCTGAAAAGGAACTTGGTCCTTATCTAGTGCAAGTCATTCTTTTAAATTAAGAACATGGGACATAGAAATGATAATTGATTCTAAAAAAGTCACAAAGCTAATTAAAAGAAAGTCTAGGAATAGAACCTAGGTTTCCTGACTTCTGGTTCAGAGCCCTTTCTACGAAACCTTCTGCTTTGCAACCTTCTGTACAGATTGCTCTATTATGTGCTGTTAGCATGAGTCCCAGTCTGTTTCAACAGGGCTATTCATCATTCTGAGAGCAGGAATTACAGCATATAGAGCATGGTCAAAAGCAAAGATAAATGAAACCTATAAAAAAGCATATCACATTGTATTTTTTTTATTTTTAACTAACATATATGGTCCATTTATTTGAATTAGTGAATGGAATGAATATTTAATAACATTTAATAAGTACATAGTATCACCTATGATGTATCCCAGGTGGTAGAAATACAAAGATAAATTTTTTAAAAATAATTAAACACACAGTGACTTAAACACATTATCCCAACTCATTATTTGATGCTTTTGCTTGAAGTGGGTAGTATCCATACTCATTTTAAACACTTGCTTCCCTGTGAAATCTAGCTGAATGAAATTTAAAATGATATTCTTCATCTGTGTGCTTTGTCCCTACTCCTATTATAGAACTTAATATACCATATCACATCCTGTTATGTAAAAGCTTGTCATTCCTATGATACTTGGAAGATTGGGAGGTCACATTCTAATTTTCTTGTTCAAATTTGTATCCTTATCCAAGCACAATCCAGTCAAATACCAACACAATAATTGACACATAGTAGGTACTGAATAAACTAATCAATGATGAATAAGCAGTAATATGCTTTCACCTTAATATAGATGCATGGGTTTAATAATTAATCTGGGTCAAGTGTTTTACAAAGTCCATGTGAATTTAATCAATTATATACTAGGAACAAAACACTGACTATTTATCCACTTGGTTCATGTTTCTTCTCCTTCCTCTTTCAAATATAAAAAATGTGATATATAGATTATGTTAATAGCAGCAAATTATACTTTAATTTGAGGTTGAAACATTTTCAGCATTCATTTCTGAATGGATAACTGAGTGTGTGAAATCTATCATTTGGATAATATAACACACATTTATTGAATGGTCTCATGTTTATTGAGCTAGAATTTCAGTGGCATGCCAATGAACCAGAATGGAAATACCAAGAAAGCAGAGAAAGTGCAAATTTTAAGAGAACATTTAAGACAACAAATAGTATGATTTATTGGCATATTAGATGAAGCTATAAAGTGGAGACAGGAAAAAAGTCTACTGTCTAATCTCAGGTTTCAGAAGAATGATAGTTTCTTAAAGGAAAATTAAAGAGTAGGGAAAAGATAAATATCCTGGGGGTGGGGAGAATTTATGTATGGAAACAGTTATTTTGAAATAGCTGATCATTCATATACCAACACTACATAGGCCTTGTGAATATAAAATTGAATGGTTAAAGTGTTACAGAACAGGGCCAATGAGGGGTACGATATACTATTCAGTAATAGTATATCATATTGTTCATATTGTCTGCTGCCAGAGGAAAGACATCTCTCAATGCCAGAGATTTGTGAAAAGGAAAGGAAAAGTTTGTTTAAAGCTATACAAACTCAAAGAAGTGGTCTAATGTCTTCATTAAAATATCAAAAGTCCTTTATGATACCCACAGACACCCACAGTCCTTCCTTCTCCCACTGCCCTAATCTGGGGTACTGTATCTCAGGAAAAGAAGTAGATGCCTGTGATTCAGGCTCCCGACATCATCAGCTGTGTCATCAGTCAGGATCTTCAACTAATCCAAAGCCATGGGGCACCTTCTCATGGCCCACCAACAAAAGTCATTGTACCCCTTTTCTGTAAGGCAAAGTCTCTCTTATTTCTTAAGCTGTGTGGCCAAAAGGAGCATCCAATGCTGTGTGGGGTCCCCACTCTGCCAAAACTATGTGGTTCTCTCTTGCCAAGTCTGTGGGGGTCCTTACCCTGGCCAAAGCCTCGTAGTTTTCCCTCCCTACTGCCACAACCAACTCCTCCTACAATCAGTTACACCTGCCAACATTCCTGTACTATTCCAAGTTTACTGGGCTGCTATCATGAGTCTGGGCAGGTGTGGCCCCATGTCATGGAGCCAATCTTGTCCAAGCTCTCATGCAGGCACTGTAACCAGGGGGACCTGCCCCCCAGTTACATCTTGGGTGGAAGTCACTTCCATCCCCCTTGCTCAAAGCATGGCCACAGCTATTTAACCTGTCTATGCAACCAGTTAAAGGTTATAGATATGTTAAATGACCGTGCCAGAGGTTAGCTGCAAAGCTGTTGCTGTACAAAACACACCACTCACACCTGTAGGGGGGAAGGGGTGAGGACATCTTATATATCTTTCTAATATTTCCTGGACACCTTGAGCTCTGGATCCCATTCCAAATCCCTACTTGGGGTCCCCCTCTTGGTTGCACCCTTTTCAAGAAGACAGAGATGTAAATGTGATTATGTCTTCAGAAAATAAATACTATCCAAAGATACAACAAACTAATCTGACATTTGTGCTTCCCCAAAAGAATGGCCCCACTCACAGGTTCATGGCATCAAAGTCAATGGATAGTCATCAATAGGTACATATGAATAAACTAAAGGATTACCAGATATAAAAGGAAGCTTCTTACCCCCAAATTCGAAAACCATCATTAACAACAGCAAGAAAAGAATAACTTAACTTAGAAAAAGGAAAGACTAACCTGGGGAAAAAAAGAACTATTGTCTTCATTAGCCTAAAAGTCAAGAAATGTACGATTAGAACCATAAAACAAAAACAAGATTATACATATTTGCAAAAGCTGTATGCCACAACATAACTTTTAGAAATTAAAAATATGATAGCAGTTCCTAATTGAAATGTAGAAAATAAAGTTAAAAACATTTCTAGAAGAGAATAAAAATGCAATGAGATAGAAAATATGATTTAAAGAATACTAATGCCAGTTTATGAGATTTAATAAACAAATCAAGAAGTACAGAGAGAACAAAAAACAGAAGAAGAAATGGTCAATGAAATGTTTCTTTATAAAGTCCTATAACTAAAGGATATAATTTTCCAGTTAGAAAAGTTGTAACTATGAAACACCTAACAAGAAGGTTAAACAAACTCAGGAAGACACATCAGTTCAAAATTTGAAAATACAGGGACTCATAACTGAACAACAATAAAAAATAAGTTAAAAAATTGTGCCCTTTGTGACAGCATGGATGGAACTGGAGAGCATTATGCTAAGTGAAATAAGTCAGGTGGTGAGGGACAAATACCATATGATCTCACCTTTAACTGAAACATAATCAACAAAAGAGAAAAGCAAACAAAATATAACCAGAGACATTGAAATTAAGAACAATCTAACAATAGGCAGAGGGGAGGGCAGAGGGGACAGTGGGGAGAAGGGTTTTCAGGAACTACTATAAGGACATATGGACAGAACCAAGGGGGAAGATGGAAGCAAGGGAGGGAGGGACGTTTGGAGGGGGTTGGGGAGAGGGATGGGGAGAAAATACAGACAACTGTAATTGAACAGCAATAAAATAATTTTAATTTAAAAAAAGCAAAAAAGTATACAAGTTTCCAGAGAAAAAGATGAAAAGATATAAATATACACACAAAGTGTCAATGAAGCCCAGCTTTAGACTTCTCAATAGCAATGTTGGAATTGAGAATGCAAGTAAAAAATTACTTTAAAATTGAGAAGAATAATTCTTTCCAACCAGAATTGCATTTCTGCTGTCTATGAAGGTAGGATATGTGAAAGCAGGATGAAGTTTTACAAATTCAAGGTCTCAAAAATATTATCTTTTACATGATTATTCTAAAGATGTTACTGGAGAAGATGCTTCACCAATATGAGGAAATGCAAGAACTAGCACCAGAACATGGAATATAGGATCTAAGTGACCCCCCAAAAAAGGGGCAAGAAGAATACTAGCAGTGTTGGTACAAGCAGATCGCAGAAGTTCAGGAGGGACAGATGACACACTGGCCTGGAGCAGGTTAGAAGGCCCACAGGAGGCTGCCCCTGGAAGATAAAATTTATAAAATTCATATGTTTCTGAATGTTTTCATAGGATATTTTAAAATTAACAAATAGCCTTTTGAGGTAAAATAATACAATTTCTAAGAAAACTAAACAAAAGTGACAGCTTTTCAACTCAAGAAAAAATAATGTATTATTGAGGTAAGTAAAAAATAATTTTAGAGTTCATTGTGAAGAGGTTTACATGATCTTAATAATATGAACATTATCCCTGGATGGTGTGGCTCGGTGGATTGAGCACCAGTTTGTGAACCAAAGGGTCATGGGTTTGATTCCCAGTCAAGGCACATGCCTGCATCGTGGGCCAGGTCCCTGGTAGTGGGTGTCCAAGAGGCAACCATGCATTGATGATTTTCTCCCTCTCTGTCTCTCTCCCTTCCCATCTCTCTAAAAATAAATAAATACAATCTTTAAAAAGGTAATGTGGGACTCCCAGCCAAGATGGAGGTATAGGTATATACACTTTGCCTCCTCACACAACCAAAAGAAGGACACAACAAATTTAAAAACAAAAAATAACCAAAACTGCCACAAAATTGAACTGTGTGGAGTCTGGCAAGGAAGGAGTTAAAGAAGAAACATCCATCCAGACTGGCAGGACAGGCGGAGATGGGCAGCCAGACCAGAGAGGACTCACAGCAAGGTGGAAGTCGGGGTGGGGGAAACAGGGTGCGTGAGGCCACAGCTGGCAGAGTGGGCAGACCCACATTTGTGTATGGATAAACCAGGAGGAACAACTGGGGAGAGAGACAGACCACGCAACCCAGGGTTTGAGCAAGGGGGAATACAGCTTCAAAACCCCTGGCTGAAAAATCCTGTCAGGGCTGAGGCAGCAGGAGACACTCTCAGTTTCACAGGAGAGTTTGTTGGAGAGACCCACAGGGTCCTAGAATGTATACAACCCAACCCACCCAATTTGCTTGTGGGTGGCAGAGGAGGTGAATAAAAGCTGGCAGAGAGCTGAGCAAATGGCATTGTTCCCTCTTGGACCCCTCCCCCACATACATCACCACAACACAGCAACTTGGGTAGCCCTGCCCTGGTGAATACCTAGGGCTCCACCCATTACTACTTAACAGGCACCCTGATTTTAAAAAATATGGCCCAAATGAAAGAATGGATCAAAGTTCCAGAAAAAATACAGCTAAGTGATGAAGAGACAACCAACCTATCAGATGCATAGGTCAAAACACTGGTAATGAGGATGCTCACAGAAATTGTTGAGTATGGTCACAAAGTAGAGGAAAAAGTGAAGACCATGAAAAGTGAAATAAAGGAAATTATACAGGGAACCAACAGTGAAGGGAAGGAAACTGGGGCTCAAATGAACAGTTTGGAGCAAAAGGAAGAAAAAAACATTCAACCAGAACAGAATGAAGGAACAAAATTAAAAAAAAAAATTGAGGAGAGGCTTAGGAACCACAGGACAACTTTAAACATCCCAACATCTGAATCATAGGGGTGCCAGAAGGAGAAGAGGAAGAGCAAGAAATTAAAAATGTACTTGAAAAAAGTAATGAAGGAGAACTTCCACAATCTGGCAAAGGAAATAGACTTCCAAAAAGTCCAGGAAGCTCTGAGAGCCCCCAAAAAGTTGGACCCAAGGAAACACACACTAGGGCACATTATAATTACATTACCCAAGATTAAAGATGAGGAGAGAATCTTAAAAGCAGCAAGAGAAAAGGAGATAGTTACTTACAAAGGAATTCCCATGAGACTATCAGCTGATTTCTCAAAAGAAATCTTGCAAGCAAGAAGGGGCTAGAAAGAAGTATTCAAAGTCATGAAAGGCAAAGATCTACATCCAAGAGTACTCTATCCAGCAAAGCTATCCTTTAGAATGGAAGGGCAGATAAAGTGCTTCCCAGATAAGGTCAAGTTAAAGGAGTTCATCATCACCAATCCCTTATTATATGAAATGTTAAAGTGACATATCTAAGAAAAATGAGAAGATTAAAAATATGAACAGTATAATGACGACAAACTCACAACTATCAACAACCAAAACTAAAAAAACAAAAACAAACTAAGCAAACAACTAGAACAAGAACAGGGTTACAGAAATAAAGATCACATGGAGGGTTATCAGTGGAGAGGGGGAGGGGGAAGAATGGAGGAAAAGGTACAGGGAATAAGAAGCATAAATAGTAGGTACAAAATAGACGGGGAGGTTAAGAATAGTATGAGAAATGGAGAAGCCAAAGAACTTATATGTATGACCCACGGACATAAACTAAGATGGGGGAATGATGGTGGGATGGGGGGTACAGAGCAGAGGGGAATAAAGCAGAAAAAAATGGGACAACTGTAACAGCATAATCAATAAAATATATTAAAGTTAAAAATAAAAAATAATGTGAATATTAATATTGATTTAAACATATTATAATATAACTATATTGAATACATGAGAAAGTAGAAAGAATGCTTATGTGAAGCTACTGGGTAAATAAAAAATAGGCAATCTAACCCTGGCTGGTGTAACTCAGTGGATTGAGCATGGGCTGCGAACCAAAGTGTCGCAGGTTCGATTCCCAGTCAGGGTACATGCCTGGGTTGCAGGCCATGACTCCCAGAAACTGCACATTGATGTTTCTCTCTCTCTCTTTCTCCCTCCCTTCCCTCTCTAAAAATAAATAAATAAAATCTTTTAAAAAAATAGGCAATCCTATCTCCTTTATTAGTAAAATGCAAATAGAGAATATCTGTTACGGGCTGAATCATGTCCTTCAAAATTCATAGTTGAAGTCCTAATCTCTAGTACCTCAGAATGTGACTGTATTTAGGTATAGGACCTTTAAAAAGGTAATTAAGGTAAATTGAGACCATACAGTTGGTCCCTAATGCAATATCACCGATGTCTTTTTAAGCAGAGATATTAGGACATAGAGTGAGAAGTATCCATCTGAGGACATAATGAGAAGGTGATCCTGTACAAGCCAAGGAAAGAATCCCCAGAAGAAACCAAACCTACCAATACCTTGATCTTGGACCTACAGTCTTCAGAATTGTGAAAAAATAAATTTCTGTTGTTTTAGGTATCTGATCTGGCAATTTTAGAAGATTTAGAAAACTAATAAAAATTTGATAATTAAAAAATCAAAATATAAGAATGTTATCTAAAGTGAAGACAATAATAAACTCTATTAGAGAGGGATAATTGAGGAGTGGAGCTGGGGACTATTGTTTTTCACAGAAAACTTTATATAACTGCTTTACTAAATAGGAACATGAAAAATATTGAAAGCAATTAAAATTAAACTGTAAAAATATAGGTTTTTTAAAACTGGTTAAACAAATGTACAATATGAAGCACACATTTTCCCCCTGGCTTTATTCTTGGAAATCTAGGAGGTTTTCAATTGACAAGCACCCAGAAAATTAAATTCCACTCTGGATATCATATCACATTGTATTAGAGGGAGACATAATAAAAAAAGGTAGTCTGAATTCTCTGAAAATCCATGTAAATCAAACAAAGATCTACCCAAATATAAACTGTTATTATTATTATTATCATTATATTTTATTTTCAAATTAAGGGAAAAAAGTTCACTAATTGTGTGGGGTGTTTTCCTTTGGTTGGTCCCCTTAAATACACATTTCATCATTCTCTCCCTGTTCTCTGTCCTAACAAGCTGAACTTTTTAGATTATGAACTTTTTAGATTGCACCTTCTGTATCAGATTGGATTTTGAAAGTGGATAACCATAGCAGGAAGTCAAAGGTCAGGATATTTAACCTGACTTTGGGCCTGCTAGGATGCCTCGGGTTGGCTGTGCCTCTCAATTGAAGATTTTTTTATTGTATTTTTTCATTACTATTTAGTCCCCTTATATCCCCACTGCCAGTCATCCTGATCTCCATCTATGAGTGTTTCTCTATTTTCCTTCTTAGTTCAGTTTGTTCATTAGATTCCACTTATGACTGAAATCATTCCTTCCAAGGCTATTAATTCAATAGGACTCCTTCCTCCCAGATCCTATTGCACAATAGAAACTAGTCTTTCTCCTCCTCCTTTTGCCCCAGCTAACTAATAACTCCAGATTACTGCACTCTTTGTAAATAACCCTCTATGAACAAACACTCCTTAAAGTGTATCCTATTTGACTGTTAATGGATTCCTGTTATGAAACTAACTGATATGCTAAAATTTCATTAAATATATTAGACATTAAACAAGCACTTTCTTGCCTTCTGATTTTTATGGTTTATTTTAATATGACAGTAACTTCAAAGTTATTTTAAACTTGAAAGTGGTTATTCAGGTAACAAAGTATTTATTGGCATATCAAAGCTTGTCAGCTATGCAGATGAGCAAAACTACTGCAATAATTAACTGCATGTAAGGGTGGGGTGAAACCGAAAGTGATTGAGACCTTTAATAATAGCTCCTACAAAGTATCATCACATAAAAAGATACTGCACATCTGGCTGGTGTGGCTCAGTGGATTGAGTGCCAGCCTGTGAACCAAAGGGTCACGGGCTCGATTCCCAGCCAGGCACATGCCTGGGTTGCAGGCCAGAGGGACGCATGAGAGGCAACCACACATTGATGTTTCTCTCCCTCTCTTTCCCCCTCCCTTCCCCTCTCTCTAAAAATAAATAAAATCTTTTAAAAAAGATAATGCATATAATTATCATACATTGTGTCCATTGTATTATTTTTTTATGCCAATCATGTTAGAATTCAAGGGAGTAGCTGTATCGCTTGAGTAGAACACAGAATGAAAAGTATGAACCAAAGAGGCTTTCTAAGTAAACTTGCCTAATTTAAGTCCTTACTTACTTCTTATTATACAGTTTGATGGAGCTCTAACTTCTTGTCGAGAAAGAGTGTGACAAATATTCATTTTCACTTCATTGGTAAACTAATGCAGAACAGAGAGGAGTGAGATTGAAGGAGGCAATGTCAGGCTTTAGAAACAAGTTCTGCTTACATTTGACCTATTGTACCAACTTTTGTTCTTTTTGTAAGTGCTAATGGGCCCTTGTTTTTACTTTGAAGAAATTTTGTTCCCTGGAGAGCCACTTTGCTAGCATTTATTTAAGAGAAATGTTATTTACTCCAATTAACTTGGAGATTATAGAAATATGCTCAACAAAGTAACACCATTTCCAAAAATGTCTTTACAATGTTTCAAATCAGGTACACAAGAGATCTTGGATAGGGCTTTCTATTATTTAACTTGTTTTGTTATTTTTAATTGTTTCTTGACTACTTTTCTTTATTTTTGTCTAATATAGCTCTTATTTTTCAGATTACAAAACTGTAAAACTATTTGAAGACTATGGAAAAGTATAAGAAGAAATAAAATGTACACCCAAGTTCATCATATTATGCTTAATATTCAGTGTTTATATGTTTATAAATGAGACCATACTATACACTTTATTATTTTTTACATATGCTTATATGGTAATTATTGTTTCATGCCATTATGCACTTTAAAAAACAAAATGAAAAGTGAATTAGTACTTAAAAATAGCAGAGATGAAATTTGTGAATTATATTCACATATAACTATTACTAATCAGAACTGGATTACATTTGTCAATTTAAAATTCTTAATTTGGAATTGCATGTCATGGATTAGGGATGGAAGAGGATGGTGCTGATGTGTGATGCCTAAGGAGAGACATCAAGACCAATCCAGAGCTACCTGGTGGAGAGCTCATTGGGTTGGATAGCAAATATCCACGATCTAGGATAGATGCTATTACTTACTAATTATAACCTGGGTAAATCAATCAGAATTTTTTAAATGGTTGACTGCTCATGTATCATGTGTATATACCATATTTTATACAACTAATTCCCTAATGGTGAATATTTAGGTTAATTCCAGAATGTGAACTTTGTTGTATACGAATGAGGCTTAAAGTGCAAACTTCATCACCTATTCCTGAGAGACTATTTACTACTGTTGTTTGTTTAGTCCTTTGAGTGATATACAAATATGGAAAGGCAGTGATTTGTAGTGGAAAGAAAAAATAGTAAGTCGAAGTAGATCAAAGGTGAAATCCTTACTCATTTGTTTCAACAACGGGAATTTACTTAATTTTCCTTAAAATAAAAACGTAAACATTTGACGAAATTATATATAGGATTTTAACTCCTCCTCCAAAGCATGGTTCCATATACACACACATACATACATATGTATATATGTATATACATATTCTATCCCTTATAGAATATATATTTAAATATATGTATTACAGGTATATAAATTATAGGATATATATCTATATATGTGTATATATATTCTATCCCTGCATATGTATATATACATACATACATAAATATTCTACCCCTTGAGGATATAGCAAATCAAGAGCTGCTGGGAGGTGTGGTATCAGACCAGGGCATTCAATGGTCATATTCCTCCTACTGCACCTCTTTTCTACACATCAGTACCTTTGTCTAAGGCAGTGTCATGCTGGGTCTTTCAATTGATTTAATGCTTTCAAAATATTTAAATAGTGATTTAGAAAAGGCAGACCTATACCCTAGATTATGTACTCTTTCTATTCAAAATTATCTCTTGGATTTTTCAGGGTAGAAGAAGTCAAATGTAATCAGTGTGTTACCAAATAACTGATTTGTTTTCTTTAGGTATGATGCCATGTTAGGACTTAGTGTTGGTTTTAGTGGCTGGCAAGTTGGATGTTTAACAATAGTAGGAGCATTGGGAACCACCCTGCCTGGTTTCAGAAGCTGTAACCCCTCATGGTTAAGGCTGAGTAAAAAGACCTTGGGATCACAGGCCACTAAGGAAACAAAACTTATGCCTCCAGCAGGAGCACAGCCTCTGCTCTGTTTACTTCATTCTGCCTGGCCCCATGTGGATGACTGGTTAGCCAATGACAGGTAAGATTCCTCAAGAGAGGGACAACCTAAGACAGGCATGGTCTAGAAGGGACCATAAGGGAAGGACTTAGGGGACTATAGAAAAGGGGTGATGGACCTTCACCCCAAGACTTTGTCATAGCCTGGTCCTCATTCTGTCTGTAGAAAGTCTGCTAATCTCTTGGCTTCCAGCATTCCACACCTGATTTTAAGCCTGAAACAAGACCAGATGTGGGTGTGGCCTGTGCTGGAATGGGCAGTTTCCAGGGGCAATCAGGCCTAAGAAAGAATGCATAAAATCCTATGAAAACTGCTTTGCTAAGAATACCCTCAATTTAAATGATAAAGGTCTAAGCATAGAATGAGTTTGTTTCCCAAGGTTTTATGGCCCTTTGGCTATCTGACCCTGATTCAGAATAAGCCCTCATAGTTCTTTGAATGTTATATACTGTTTGATCATTACTGCCTGACAATGATTGATGAGCTTTACATACATGCCCTGTATTCCTATGCAAGCTAAGCCCAATAAAAGCCCACTGAGGAACAGGTGCAAGGTCCTTCTCCTCTGAGAGATTGGCTACCTTTCCTCCCCAAGCTTTGCGGACAGAGCCCCTCCAACATAGTAGCTAAATTAGCTTTGTTGAGTAGAAACGTGCAGTTGGTCTCATGCATATCTTTACTTCCATGAGTCTTTCATGAATTTATTGTGAATGATATGCAGTAGACAATGACAGAGGCTGGCTGATCATGTCAGAATTAGCAGTCAAGCAATTCTGTCTTCCTGTTTAGTTTTCTTTCTGTAGTGGATACTCTTTGGTGAGGACTAATAAAAAATACAAAGAACCTCTTCCTTTGTGCCCACTTCAATAATGCTATCAACTATTCTCTGTACCATCTTATCCCTATTTTCAGATTTTCTTTTTCCAGGCTTGGACCAACCAGCCACACTACTTGTCACTTCATGTGTCCTTAAATATTTTCACCTTGGGCTACTTATTTTTCTATACAATGTGATGACTAAGCATACCACCTGATGCTTTGCTCATTAAGAAATACCCCTTACTGCCATCTTCAGTGGAACAACAAGTACAGCAACAGAACATTTTCACTCACATTCACATGTGGGACCAATCTATCCCTGAACAAAGCTAGCTCTTTGTGTTGCAGCCAGTTAAAGCCTGACACGTTCACAGTATTCAGGCAGATGGAAGAAAACATGTGGAGCTGTGGGGACCCTTGACATGCCTTTATTCACAGGTGGGCAAACCAAGCACACTGCAAGCTGTGTGTCTCCCTAGTGAGAAGCCCCTACCTACTGAAGTACCAGAGACAAAGAAAGCCGGCAAAGAGCCAAAAATTTATGTAACATAACATGATTCTGTGCATGTGCACCCACTTCATATTGTGTGAACCGTTTACCAGACCCAGTCTCAAGGCTATGAAAACACTACTTATCAGGCCCATTCAAGGTTATGGGAAAACTGCTTCCCTTAGTTACCCAGACACCTGGGTGAGGAAGCCAGATTGCATCCATTTACCCTACACTATTCTTCTCTATCATCTGGTGATATGAGTCTGCACTCCATGTGGCCACAGGTAAAAATCAGAAATGTCAGTGAAACAGTGGAAATGTCACAGGGCATGGGCCATATTTTTTTGATGTGGTTTTGCCGATTTCTTCCTTCTAAGAACTTGGTATTTCCTTCTGTGAATCAGGGTCTGGAAATAGGCAGAGGTCCATAAACTTGGCAAAGGATCATGACTTTAAGACAGTAAGACTCAGTTTCCTGGTAATTTTCTTCCTTTTTCCCTCTATCCTCCTTCCTCTTCCTCTATATCTCTTCCTCCCCTCTTGATTGTATAAATTGAACAAGACTTCAATAGCTGTTCAACTTCCTTGACCCTAGAGACTCTGTGTTCTGTCACAGGTGTGCACAGGTAACCAGGTTTTTAGTGATCAGGACAAAGAATTGAACTGAACACCCTAGTACCAGGGAAGAGGGTCCCATAATGCTACCGAATTGACCCCCGTTTCTCCTGGGGTCCCCCATACTAGGTTTACCTCTCACTAAGCCAGAGAATTATAGCTCTCCATGCTAGAATTGGTGAAAAAGAAAAGAGTTATTTATTCAAGCTATACAAACTAAAAGTAAGACTTAATTTCTTTTTTAAAATCCCAAAGTCCCTTGAAATACCCACAAACACACAGTCCTTCCTTCCCCCCTTTGCCCAGTCTGGGGTACTGTATCTCCGGAGAAGAAACAGAAGGCCGTGGCTTAGGCAGCTCTCGGTTTTTCCTAGTAATTTGTGCTCAGCTGGCAGGCCTTCCTTAGTTCCCAGCACCACTGGTTGCATTGCCAGGATAGCCAGCTAAAGCCACGTGGTGATTCTTCTCATGGCTGCGGTGGCGGGGGGGGGAATCCCCCTTTCTGAGAGAGCAGCAGCAGCAGTGCCGAGAGGGCTAGCGTGCAGCTCGTCGTGTCCTGGCCAGAGCAGTTGGCTGCAAGGTTGGCTGAGCCTGAGCGGTGAGAGCACGGGCACAGCATGCGGAGGCCTGGCAGTGGCTGCGGCGACCGGGCAGTGACCCGTTGCTCCCGAGTCACTCATTGGTGGCCCCTTCTTGCGGCCTCGGCTGTAGAGCTGGCTGGGGCTTGGAGCCAGGCGGTAGAGGAGCCTTAGGTGGCTGCATCGCGGACGGCGTCTACGTGGCTGCGGGAGTCCCCACTCTGCTAAAGCCGCATGGCTCTCTCTCCTCAGTGGCTGCTGTCCTCCCTGCACTGCCACAGCTGCATGGTTCTCTCTTAATGGCTGCTGCACCTCAGTTTAAATCCCCGCGCCAAATCTTCCTCTGCAGCCCTATTTCCGACTCCTCCCACACTCGGCTTCACATGCCAGAACTCGTATCCTTACAGCTCCACTGGGCTGCCAACATGAGCAGGCGTGGCCCCATGTCCTGGAGCTAATCTTCTCTGAGCTCCCATGCAGGTGCTATAATTCAGGGGACCTGCCACCCCAGTTACCTCTGGGTGGGGAAGTTACTTCCATTCCCCTGGCTCAGAGATGATCACAGCTATTTAACATATCCATGCAACCAGTTAAAGGTTATAGATATGCCAAATGACCACGCCAGAGGGTAGCTGCAAGGCTGTTGCTATGCAAAGCAGCTCTCAATGGCCCTGCTTCACTTGTCCCTTCCCCTGGGGTGGAGAGTGAGGACATTCTATATATTTTTCTAATATTTCCTGGACACCTTGAGTTCTGAACTCCATTACAAATCCTTCTTTTGGGGACCCTTTGGCTGCACCCTCCTACAGTTCTATTAGCCATATCTATACCCTCTTGCAATTATGCTTTCTTGGCTTTCAAGCCAGCATTGTCTTTCATTAGGATGATATTAACTACACTTGTTTCTGATGGTTAAATACTTCCACATGGCCTCTCTTATGGGGGTAGGAAGAAAAGGAGGGGACATGTGCAATCTCCATTGCTGTCAGTAAGCCTAATTCTATATCAGTATCTTTTACCATTGGTCCTGTTACAGGGGGCAGTAACTGTTGAGGTTTAGACTAATGATAGTGTTTTCTAACTAGTGTGTTCTTGACCATGTTGGTAATGAGGTGCCATTCAGGTTCTTCTGAAGTACAAAGGTAACCGGTGGGTTTTTCAGCCTCATATCATATGTAAACTTTCAGATGCCTACTTCTCTGAGTTTTTTGATGCTTTCTTTCAGTGTCAGCCACAGGCAGGTCTATTAACCTAGTGTACTAGGTGTGTCCAACTTATGGTCCACAGGCCACATGTGGTCCAGGATGGCTATGAATGCAGCCCAACACAAAATCGTAAATTTACTTAAGATCTTTTTTTTTACTCATCAGTTTTAGTGTTTGTGTATTTAATATGTGGCACAAGACAACGCTTCTTCTTCCAGCGTGGTCCAGAGATGCCAAAAATTTGGACATCCCTGGCACTGTAGGCCATTACTTTCCCCATACTTCCAAGAACAGCATGTTAATATTGGTTCCTGAGATCGTTGCCAGAGTGCTATAACCTATATTGTAGAAGAGTGTCTAGAACTTCCTGAGGTTATGTTATGATTTGGCTGTGGTAATTGGTGGTTGGCAAAGAGGGGAGGTGTGGGTTGATCCTAAAGGGCACACGTGTTGTCTTGAAAGGTGGAGGCTTCTATGTCTTAAAACAAGAAGGTAGCTCTACCCTCTGACAGTAAGGAGAGCCCTTTTCCAACTCCAGAGAGAATTCAGTGGAGTCTGGAACTTCATGGCTTTTGAGTGCAGTGAAATAGATGTCTTCGAGCCTTCATACCTCACTCTTTCCCAACCAAGGTTGGCACAACAAACATGACTCATGTAGAGAGAACAAAGAATTAACCTTGCCTGAACTTTGCTAATCTTATAATTATATCCTGGTCCAACTCATTAGATTTCTCTCCCCTTGAACTCTACTCTTCTTTATAATTGCCATGAACTTCTCCATTAGGTTTTTCTACCCTCTGGTTATAGGACATAAGAGTCTCTTTTTATGCTGTCAGAAAAGGACTTCTGCCTTGAACACTTACTTTTATTCAGTGATTAACCACCTTCTACTTTTCAATGTTGTGTTCTAGTACATGAATGGCATCTAGCAAGAAATAGCAAGATATAATTGTTCTTATAATTTGCTCTGCCAAGGAATTTAAAAAAGGCAAATATTATACCTGCCAGTGCATCTCTTATGGCAAATATAAGATGTTAACAATTGGCAAAATTTAACAGTTGCATGGAACAACCTGCAACCAGTCGGGTCATAATTTGCACTTGAGTGGCAAGGGGTCCGGTTCAAAAATCCTGTTAGAGTCTGCTTTCTTGGACCATCCTTGACGCCAACATTTTTATGGTGGTTTGCATGGGAATTAGATGATAAGGCTGTAATTTTTATGCTAAAAATTTATAAGGAACTACCTTCAGGATTCACATGTGTGGAAGACTGAAAGAAGCAAGATTGGACTGAGGGAAGACAAGATTGTACCAAGGGTCTCCATGGGTGGTGTGGATGCTATGAGATGGGACAGTGCTTCAAAATCTTTTCAACTTGAGGCAAGGGCACCAGGAGTTTACATTACAATATCAGTCATTGGATGCATGCTGACCTCCAGGAGAGAGATGTGACTTTGAACAAAAAGATTCTTTTCAGCTGAGGACAATTCCCTGAGAGTAATGTAGCTAAAACACATCCACAGTAAACATTCCCAGAAACTGGGGAAGGTGTACCTCAGTTTAGAAGGGAAATATAGGCGGCCTATGCCTCCATTCCAGTAAATACACACATATTTTAAGAGAGATTAACATAATATCTGTTTTACATACTTTGTCAAAGATTTCTAGTACATGTTGCTAATGTTAGTGTACAGTGTCACCAACAACCTATGAATATACTATTTTATATAAATTTATATACATGCAGACATATCCATCATAAATTGCATGGTCTTATATATTTGTGTTTTTCAAACAGCTTGGAAACATATGGATATTATAACAAGTTATACTGTTAAGTCATTAGTATTATTTTATGAAAAATTGACTATGATTCTATTTTGATTATAATTAAAGCTGATATTGAAAATGGGAAAAAAAGGAAAGAAAATACACCAAAATGATGCTACTGTTTTTATAGTTTTTCAGTACAAGAAAAAAAGGCAGGAATAATTCATGGTTGCCAAAGGGGTTGAAGAGAATATTTTACAAATACTTTGGAGAAAAGGGAGCAAAAGATGTAAGGAAGAAACATTAATAAATAAAGAGTGGTAAGTTAATGATGATTCTGAAGGGTCTGAGCCATTGAACTCTTTTTAAAAATTCATACTGGAAAGAAATAAAGGAATGGCAAGCTTTGGATTATTTAGCAATAATCAGGCAGACCTTGGAAAATATTTATTAAATAAAAAGAATAATGGTGAATATCTCTTACAAAAGAAATGCATACTAACTTAAAAATATTAACAACTGGTCTTAGATCTCTCTCTCATTCTCTCTGTCTCTCTCCTCATTTTAAGTATTTTGTAAATTGATATCCTCTACTTCTCACCTTGTTGTTTGGCTCTTGGTTTCAATCATTAGATTGTTTCTTTTCAGAAGGTATTTCCACTTGGAGGATACAATGTGCTTCCCAGACAAGTGAATTCTTTTCCTGGTAGGCAGCCCAGTAGCAGATTCTCCCAATAAAAGAAATATCAGGGATTCTCTCTCTCTAATTAAGACAGAATAGTAAGAAGCTAGGAAAATTCCTTGTTAAGTGGAATAGGGAAACTGACACAAATAGCTGAACAAACAAATATAAATAACTTAGCAATTTATAGCCACATGCAGATCATCACCAGGGTGGAAGGCCCCAAGTGCCCAGCAGGAGGCAAAACGGGGAAAATAAGAACCGCGTCTTCAGGATAACCTTTCCTCCCCTGGCCTTCCCTCCTGGAAGATAACACCTAGGGGATAACATCTAGGCCTCAGTTGTGCTTCAGCTCCATGCCAAAGAAACAGTAAAACCAGGTTGGTGATGCCAGGACCAACTGCAAAGACTAAAGACCCCTACTCTCTCACTGACCAATCAGTAGAGACCGTGACCCTGAAAGGGCACACCTGGAAAACTGTTGAATATTCTAGCTGGAACCTTCCTCTGAGACCTTCCATAAGATTCCTCCCTGCAAAAAAGAGATAAAAGCCTCAAGACAAAGGACCCAGTGCTCTCCCTCTGGGGAGCAGCAGAGCCATTTCCTTTTCCTTCTTCTTCCCCCAAATTCTTTCCCCACAAGCATGCATCTTCTAGTGGGCAGCTGGCAGCTTGTCCCAGGCTGATTTCCCGAGCCTGTCCACAGAGGCCCCTTTTCTCTAAATCCCCAGTGAGCTAAGGCAGCCATCTCAGCTGCCCTGTTGCTTCTTCTATGCTAAGCCCTTCCTTGTTTCACTATCCTAGCTTTAATAAATGTATCCTCATAGTCACTTGGACTCGTGTTGTGAAATTTCTCCTTCACAAAGTCAAGAACCCACACACTGCCACTGGCCCTAGTGACCCTGAGCCCTACTCAAGGTCAGGGGCCTGTCCAGTAATGTAATGAGCTGTTTTTGTCTCGATCTTGAACCACCTTCAGGCACCAGGTACAGGCAAATATAACACTAAGCGCTCTGGAACATGATGCATGTGTAAACAAAATAATCTTGATCTAGCAATTTTCTTTCTAGTAATCTCACTTGTTTGCAAGAAATTTACATGTCGTAGGAGAAATACCATCTCTATAACTGTTTAGTCTGTTTTCTACTCTGGATTTGAAATTAAAATAAAACAAACCTTTGCCTGAGGAAAAGGTGAAACAGTCATACTGTCCTCAGTTCTTGCTCACATCCTCGATAAGATGGTCACTGCCAACTTTAACATGGATTACTACTACAAATGTCAGATTTCAATGAGATGTTTTATTATAAGACCTATTTTAAATTATTTTAACATTTATTTTTATTATAAGATGTGATAGGAAAAATTTGAATTCATGAACATTCATATTTACTCACTCTCACCTGCCAAAGAAGTGCCCAAAAGAGTTTTTCCTTGATCAGGGTGACTCCTGGGTTATTTTTATACCCATCACGATAAAAAGTAATAAGCAAAAGTTGTGAAGTCAGAAAAGCCAGTAAGACTTACACTGGAAAAAAAAAGAAAGTCTCTGAAAAGAACAGAAAATATCTGGTAAATGTTAGCTACAGGGCAAGTTTAAGTCTTAAGGGTTGACCTGTTCCCCCTTTCCCCCAAATCCAGATGTTGAAGTCTAATTTCTAGTACCTCAGAATGTGACCATATTTTAGAGATAGGGTCTTTAAGGAAGTAATTAAATTAAAATAAAATGATTAAGGTTGTCCTTAATCCAACTTGACTGGTGCCCTACAAGAAGAGGAAATTAGGACACAGACATGCACAGAGGGAAGACCAAGTGAAGAAACACATAAGGTAGCCACAGAAGAAACCAACATCTTGACTGATATCAGACTTAAACAGCCTCCAGAACTGGAAGAAGATAAATTTCTGTTGCTTAAGTCACCAAGTCTGTGGTGCTTTGTTATGGCGACTCTAACAAACTATACAAAAAGAAAAACTCAAGACAGCCTGATAAAGGAACGTAGCTTGGGGTAGTCCAGAAAGAGGAAAGAACAAGATTTTAGGGGCAGCTGCATCATTGCTTAGATTTTAGGACAGAGTTTAAAACTGGAGATGGTAAAACAGTTTGATATGCATTTGATATATAATCCCTAGTTGGGGGAGGGAGGGAGGAGGGAGGGAGGGAGGGAGGGAGGGGGAGGGAGGGAGGGGGAGGGAGGGAGGGGGGGAGGGAGGAGAGGAGGAAGGGAAGGATGAGGACGGAAGGGAAGGAAGAAGGAAGGAAGGGAGTAGGGGGGGGAGGGACGGGAGGGGAGGGAGGGCGGGAGGGAGGAGAGGGAGGAGGGAGGGAATGAGGGGAAGGAAGGAAGGCAGGCAGCCAGCCCCTTCCGGCAAGGCTTCCGTAATTCCTTGTCTTTTTCATTTCTTCTTTTTCTCTTTACTTTCTTTCTTTCTTTCTTTCTTTCTTTCTTTCTTTCTTTCTTTCTTTCTTTCTTTCTTTCTTTCTTTCTTTCTTTCCTCTCTCTCTCTCTCTCTTTCTCTCTCTATTTTCTTTCAAGACTGCAGCAAAAATTTACTTTTAAATTATTTAAAATTATTTTTGTGTAGTAAATAAATATCCTTAGAGTTGGTACAGATATAAAAGTCACTAAGTGCTTGATTTTACATGTATTATTAATGCTTGTTAGATATTGAATGCCTACTATGTGACAAAAGCTTTAAATCCCTCTAATCATCACAAAGAAATGATCATAGAGTAACAGAGAGTTCTGGCCAGATTCCTGGGCAGAGGGGAGCCGGGAACTCCAGGTGTCTTGAAAATGCTGCACTCCCTAAAGTGAGGGAGGAGTTGCAGGAAACCACAAGGTGGTGGATTGAAGCTGCTGCTGGGGCATGACAGACTGTTCTACTCCTGGGAAGGGTAAGCAACCAATGAAGCTCAGGATAGTTTGCAGAGTATGGGCAAGCTGAAAAGGTCACGACACAAGTGTATGGAGGAGGTGAGTATGACAGCCCACCCTGAGCACAGACTCTTTGCCCCTGTGCGATGCTGGAAACCCTCCTACCTGCTTCCGGATCATGACAACAGGAGGAGGGGCAGAGATGCTACGTGGTCTGATGTGCATAGTGGACACCAGCCTAGATTTGCTGGGAATCTGGGCACTTCTGTCTCACATTTCTCATGGGATTTTGGAGACATTTTTTGTCTTCTTTTTACCCCATCCAGTTGGGAAAACACCAGAACTTTGCAAGGCCTGGCTTTTGCCTTTCCATTGCTTGTACATCAGGAGCAGGCTCACACCACATGGCACGGGTCCTGGACGGCTCCCATTCTCTTATTTTAAGAACAGCAACAGATATGCGATCCTGGAGCTTTTGCTGTCCCCTGGAGAGCGAGCAACCTTGGATGCCTGGGTCTCGCGAACAGAGACCGTTGCACGACCGGCTGCAGTCATCTGGCAGCATGCTTTGGCCTCAGGAGTGGGAAGAAGCTGTGGTGGGGAAATGGAGATCTCAGCCGCACTAGTACGCACCCAGAGAAAGAGAGAACCTGGAGCTGGAGAGACCGAGACCTGTTCACATAGCAGCTTTGGTTTCAAAAGGACAGATAGATATGGAGGGGGGACTCTGGGCATGCATTTGGATTTTAGTCTTGTGGGGAACAAGGAGATTTCTGAATTTTGCAGAAGAGAGTGGCTTGGAGCATGGGAGGCCCACATTCACAAATGGGCAGCCTGTCAATAAAAACCTTTTTCCTTCCCCACCAATTATTGTGTTATACTTATGTATGGTGGCAGGCGGCTGAAGCCACTTTGTTCAGTAACACTGGCCCAATAGATGGGAAATAACTTGTCTAAGTTAACCCAAAAATTAAATTCCAGAGCTGGAATTTAACCAAGATTAATCCGATTGTAATAATCAAGTTTCTTCTAGATTATACCTTGCAGTTTCTCAAAACTCTACCTTTGGAAGCAGTTGGTGGTTGGTGTAGACTTTTGCTGCCTTGCCAAGATTCCCTTTATTGATTTGAGGATACACATCTCCCAGTTTCTGAGTGTAACTTGCAAACATTTGAATTACATTCTTTTCTTAGATTGCCCTGAGGTTGTGTAAGACAGTTTGCCTCAGGGTAAGATGACTCTGCGGACCTTCCAGTGCTAAAATTCCCTGGATTTTAGGCTGAGGCTGGACTTCATCTGCATGCACATGTGTGCAGGCTTCTTCCCCTCTCCTGTTTTTCTCACTCCCCTATATGTGTCATCTGAGAATCGTACAGTAGTTCCTCCCTTATCTGCAGTTTCTCTTGCCAGCTGTATCAGTTATCTGCCACCAATTGCAGTCCAAAATATTACATGAAAAATTTCCAGAAATAATCAATTCACAAGTTTTACGTAGTGGGCCATTCTGAATAATGAGATGGAATCTCTTGCAGTTTTGCTCCATCTAAGCCAAGACCCAAATCATCCCTTGGTCCAGCATCCCTACATGGAAGATTCTTTTTGCTATTAGTCACTTAGTAGTCAACTAAGTTATTTGATCAGCTGTTGCAGTATTGCAGTACTTGTGTTCAAGTAGCCCTCATTTTACTTTATAATACCTCATTTATCTCACTTCATCTCATCACATAGGCATTTTATCATCTCCCATCACAAGAAGACATATAAGTGCAGTACAATAAGATATTTTGAGAGACCACAACTTTTTTATAGTATATTGTTATAACTGTTCTATTTTATTATTAGATATTGTTAAACTCCTACTATACCTAATTTATAAATTAACAAGATTATTATGAAGATTAGAAAACATTTATTACAAATGCTTGGCTCTACAAAAGTAGTTTATATTGGAATACCTAGTACCAATTTGGAAAGCACTGAATAACTCCCAACAGTATTATTTTCTTAAAATGGGTTGGGTACAGGTTGAAGATTGCATTGGATTTGGGGGTCACAAGAGAGAAAGGAGCTGGACATATGGAGGAGATGAGAGATTATTATAATAAATAGTGCATTGATGGGTAACTGAGCCAAGGAAACATAAAGCAATAAGGCACACCAATTAAGAACAAACCAGGAAAATGACTAGATTTTCAGAATGACTCAATTCAGGAGTTTACCATGATAATTTTATTTTTCAAATAGTCTACTTAATTGAATAATGATGGTTGCTAAAAGATGTGCAGGGCATCCTCTTTCCCTAAGCTAATAAAATAATATACAGTAAAATACAAGAAAATTTAAAAAGTTTAATCATCATCAGGAAAATCTTCCTTTATATACAATTACTTATTTTGTACAATTCACACTTCTGCAAATAGAGTATAATGTAAAATAGGTATTTTACTTCATATGGTAATTGTTTAAGAATAGTCCCCTTTAGGGTGTGTGTACTTAGATGAAATGCCATGTGCAGTAATAATAATACTTGAGATAATATTAAAACTTAATATTTTAAATTTTAAAATAATAGACTGTAAAATTAAGCAGTCTATTTCTGAATATTTTAGCAAAGTGAATAACCATACAAAAATAAAGATTCCTCATATATAGAAATGCATTTCTAGAATTAGCAATAGAAATTAAGAAAGATAAATTAAATTTAATATGTGAAAATCATTGATTGATTTAATAGACTTTATTGAGATACAATTTTTACCTGTGTTTGGATCATTTATATTTATTATGAAAATACAGTAGAAACAAATTAAGAAAATTCTTATAGCTTTTTTATGGATTTATGACTTACTATAAAATATAATAGTAATTAAGTATTTTTCTTGAGCTCATTAATAAGGAAAGATAAAAGAAAGTCTCTGAATTACAGAACACAACTGCTTCCACAAATAGATGTTGAAATTACTACCTTCTTATGCAAGGTATTTTTGGTTGCAAAAAGAGGAAAAACAAAAGCTTGAGGTAGCTTAAGCAACAAAATAGAATGTCAGGGACTCAAAGAAAACACTGAAAAACAAAGGTTTTGGAAAGGTCAGAAACCTGGGCTGTTTTGTAGTTTGTGAGGCTCTGCATTATGTGACTCAGCTTTCAGCTTTAACATGCTGTACCTATGTGATTTGATATGTGGAAGGTAATGAAATTGGCACAACTTAGGTTAGGTGTCAACCTTGATTCAATCTCTGTGGAAAAGTCAGGGTCCTGTCATAGAGGGATCCATCTGCCCTTCTCACAGATGCCCAGTCGGTGACTGGGACATTTGCTAAATCTAATAAATTAAATCAACTACCACTGGATCTTTAAAAAATTACCAGAGATTATGTATGTGTGTGTGTATATATATATATATATATATATGCCTTAAAAATAGCCTAATCTTACAATTCCTGTGTTTTTCTAGTAAATGTAAAGGGGCCCTCCTGGAAGCCAGTAGCACCTCAGCCTCACAATCTGAATGTGTTGAGTTCTGGGGATATCAGACTTATTAAAAGTTATTTTTAGATAACTTTTTAACCAGGAATCACTGTAAGCAGTCTCTATTTGGTAAATGAAATAATGCAGAGTACAATGTTTTATACTGAAAACCTGTTGTTTGTGGGTTATAGTTATTGGGACTTTTTTAATTTTCAAAGGTAATCCTAACATCAAATATTAATTTAAACAATCAACTGAAATGGGTTTGCTTTGACTGATGTAAAGGACAATACTATGGTGACCACCGAAGCTCCTTTCCAGAGACCCATATCATTGCAGAAGACAGTATGAAAATCACTAGTGTAATGAAAAAAAGTATCAGATTTCAAATCAAAGGATCAGAGTTTTATAAAATACTGGCTCTAGGATACACTAATTGAAGACAGGCTAAATCATTTAAATTCTCCATATCTAGACTTCTTTCATGGAAAATTATAGATAACACCTGTGTCATCTAACTTATAAGGCTGATATATTAAATATAGTAAGTCACCCATAGGAAACTATGTGATGTTATGCTCTGTTAATTGATATTGTAATTGATATTTCCCCACCTTAAAAGGAAAATATCCAGACTGTTATTTCTTTTAAGGGCCTCTCCAGTCCCTATTGGCCATTTGCTCAACAATTTCAACAGCTCCTTATTCTTCCAAATAATTAAGTTGGCCTCCAAGGATCCATTACTCAGTGACAACTTATGACAATATCAGCTATTCTATTATTTTGACATCTCAAAGTTTACTCCAAAAGGGCTAGTGGTTATTTATCTTCTGCAGTCCTTGAAGAGTGAGAGGAATGAGCATAAGCAGGGAGAAAGGTCTCTATATCGCTGGTTTGATCCCTTCCAAGGAGCTGTGCAGTCCAAATGTGAATAACAGACTCAGTCTTCCTCTTAAGTCCCATCTGAGGATTGTGCATGGGATAGGGAAGAGTAGTCAGGGGAGGTGGGATGGAGACTGAGGAGACAGAAGCATCTTCTTGATAATATTCACTTGAGAATGATGACAAACCCTGAAATGAGTGACAGACAAAAGCTGCTTAGGTTGAGGCATACATTTTCACTTTATTTTCGATGCTGGTATTCTGACAATGTATTTTAAGCTCAGCATTTGCTCTCTTTTTTATTTTTTAGTTCACCTTCAGTTGTGTGAAAGCCCCTTTCTCAAGACTGAAGCTTTTCCATAGTAATGTCTGCTCAGATTGGAAACCACTAAGGCCCAGACTCATGTGGTTGGAAAACTCTATTTTTAAGGATATATTGTGTCTGTTAATACAAAGGTCATGATGTAGATTTTTGCACTTAGAATCAGCATGAGAATGTGGGACTGTTCTTGCAAATCTTGGCTCCATCAGCAAATAAATTAAAATAAACTGGAAGCTTGAAATAGAAATATCCTCCTTCCAAGTGTTTCATTTAGAGAATGACATCCTGTTTTCTTCAGAATTTTATGGGTAATTCTGCATATGAATGAATTTGGGAATAGAAAAGGCCCTGCAAATGAAATACACAAAATAACTTCTAGAATTTCAGGCTTCAGTAATAAAAGTAAGTGATGATATGTTCCCTTTAAAGTGTGAAGGGATAAAGGAAACCTGAAACTTAGTTACATAAAGTTTTAGAATATTACAACAGTTTGTGTGGTAGTATGGTAAGCTAAACTCTCCCTGTAAGAGAACATAGTATATCTTCAGTATAGCTTTCCATTGAGCTTAAAAGGAAACTTTTGACACACTTTGGCTATTAGTTACAGAAGTCAGAATAGCTTTCTGATTACAGTCAAAGGTATATTTAAAAAGCAACTGGGTCCAAGCATCACTCATCTGGAAATACTTTGATTAGGCTTCCACCTGAGCCTGGAAAAGCTTTAAACAAAGTTCAGCCCTGTCTAGTGTGGCTCAGTGGATTGAGCGCTAGCCCATGAACCAAAGGGTCCCCAGTTTAATTCCCAGTCTAGGGCACATGCCTGGGTTGCGGGCCAGGTCCCTAGTGGGGTACACCTGAGAGGCAAACACATAGTGATGTTTCTATCTCTCCCTCTCTTTCTCTGTCCTTTGTCTAAAAACAAATAAATAAAATCTTTAAAAAAAATTTAAAAAACAAAATCCACAATAACTATTGTCAAAGTTGTAGAACATCTTAGTTGTCAATAAAACCCCATTACTATTTTTTAAAAAGAGTACATGGCATAATACATTAAATTAAAAAATAAATTTCAACTCATGATTTTAAACATATACAGAATTGGGCAAAAGTAGGTTTACAGTTGTTCATATGGAAAACAGTGCAATATGTTATTAGTAAATAATATAAGAATAACTCTGTTGCATGTACTCACAACTATAAACTTACTTTTGCCCAACCCTGTCTTTCATTATATCACTGCTAAAACTGACCCAGCAGCTGCAGCAACCTTGGCCCATGTCTGTCCCTACTGCCTTGATGATGGATTTTACTACTATTTTCCATTTAAAAAGAACTGAGAACTTAGCTGAATCCTTGTCTTGAGTAAAGACAGGATTAGGAGGGATCTTTTATATCTGTTCATTGTCTGGAATAAAAGTTTTTTGTTCCATACTTAATATCCTTTCAGGATGTATTGTGAAAGCTTACACTGGAAATGTCATAGCAAGTTCTGTATCAAGATGACAATGATAGTGACAAAAAATAATTATTTGGAACAAATTGAGTGTAAAGACCATGAGTTTATGTAATATTTGTGTCAAATACTGGCCATATGCTCATTAAATTTTTCCCTTTTCATGAACACAGTTAAACTATGTTTTCTAGTTTTCTGATTACAGGTGGAGTCATCAGACTGGCTGACAGCACTGAAATGTAAGCAGAAGCAGTGTGCCACTTCGAGTGGAAGGCAACTCAGAGCTGTTATGCAATCTCTTTCTCTCTCTTTGGCTGATTGCATGAGAATTTGAAGCCCTGAGTTAGAGATGGCCAGCCTTCAGCTATACTGGCTCTCTGAGTCTCTCCACACATCAGAATCTTTTCTCCCCATTCTTAGGAACCATGTTGTACTTCCACATGATGAACAATAAAACTTCATATTATTAATCCTTCAAGATGTTAGGGTTATTACACAGCTAACATTACTTAACCATGACTAATACATACTCAAAATAGAAAGACATAGTAAAGAGTAATCAAAAGTACTGTGATACAAAAACATGTTGTAAAAAATATAGAATGCAGGCAGGAATTAGTAAAAACTGGGAACTGATATGACACTGGACGTGGCAGAAACAGTCACAGCTGACCCAGGAAAAGTAAGGGCTTGATAAGTAATGTCCTAGACAGGACAGATTATCCTAGGATCCAAAGGTCAATCAGCATTGGTTGCCACAAACAATGAGCAAATAGAAAAAAAGTTTAAATATTGTGATCAAAGTGTTTCCTTAGATCAAAAAAAGGAGAACTGATGGGGAAGGCACAAGTCTTCATTTCCTAGGAGATGAATTTTGTGAGTGATATTATTAATTATCATAAAATGATGATTCATACATAAATTTTTGATAGTGCTGGCAGTACAGATAAACACACCATGACATTTAGGCAATGTATTTTATAATAGAGGTAAAATGAAATTTCAAATAAATGACTCATAGTACTTTGAGACTCAAACTAGTCTTCAAAAAATAAAGCATATGGATGCTTGAGCAAAAAATGCTAATTAACAAATATAACTTTTTTTATTGAGCACTTACTAATTTTCAGCCTCTGTTCTACTTGTTTGGAATATGAGTGCCTACTTTTTACATTTTAATATGCTTAACTATTAATAGGAAATTTAGCCTAATGGCAAGTGTCTTGGGTTTGAATATTCAAAGGAAAATAATCCTAATACTGTATTTTGAGCAAGATTCAATACATGGATAATTTAGATCATTGATTAGTTTGATTTGGTATTCTTTTACCTTCATTTCTAGTAAGAAGATTACAACCCCTTATGAAGTATCAAATTTATATGATTACAACCATAAAAGATATCAAAACAATGCTATAGGTAAAAATATGAACAAAATATTAGCTACAATGAACACGTCTACTTCCTATGATGATTTTATGTAAGAGATATAATATTTTGAATCTTTTTGCATCAATTGTTATTGCAATATGTTTTATCTGCTGCTTAGGGTATTTGAAATGTTCAAAGGCACCCATAATAAATGTTTTGTGTTCAGTTTTAATTGTCTAGGGATTTTTAGTCAATAAAATCTGTAGGAAATGCTTACATATTTAAGAAAATTGGGTTTTCAGTGTTTCATTCTTTTGTTCTGAACTCCAGAGAGATCTTTCAATATGACTCTGAATTTGCTTTTTGCAACTCTGCCTCTGGAAAGTACTCAGTTAAGATAAAAGTGGAGCATTGATTGGTTCATGTTGTATCAAGCAGATTGTACTCAGGTATCAGAAGTGTTCATTGTTAAACCTCTGACTGGTGGATTTTTATCTGTTCCCAATGGGCATGTTCTAAAAGAGGGTTACTTGCAATGTGTAGAGCTGGGTGAAGAATGATAAGGGCTCTCAGTTCCTGAGCTAAAGTGGCCCACACATGCTTGCATTTCATCTCACAATGGAATGCTCCTCCTGAGGCAGAGGGCCTAGAATTTGCATCAAGATGTTGTGAAAATTCCTAATGTAATTGCTGTCTGGCTGAATAGTATACTACTGTATTTGTGTAGTTTGAATTTAGGCAAAATGGATACATTTTGTTTCCTTTGAATCTTCTTTCAAATTCCCAACCCAGGACCAATTGAAATTGAGTAAGGAGTTGTGTAACACATAGGGTTTATATTTTAATATATTTAACAAACACACAAAAAAAACATTTTTGAGAGTATTTTTTCCTTATGGAAAGCAACCATTTGACATTTATAAATCCATGTATAATTGTATGTTATTTTCACATTTAAAAATAATCCCTACTATTCCTAAGAAGGTTTGAAATTAGGTACAAAGTTCACTTATTCCCATTAATCCCTGGCCCATGACTGACTTGAAGCTACAATCTATGATGTTGGCACCTATCATTAAAATCCCTCTCCATCTCCCTCTCCCTTTCCCTTTCTCTCTCTTTTTCCTCTCTCTCTTTCTCCTTCTTCCTCTCTTGTGTCTCCCTCAATTTGTCTTTCTTTTCTTTCTGTCTTTCTGACCAGGCCACCAGAAATAGGGGATTTAGTTGGAAATTTTTTTCACAGGCAAGTTGTACAGGTATTGATCTCTACTCTTTATATAGTTTATTGGTAAATGCTAATTGACTGCATTTCACTCTACAGAGAAATGATGGATCTACAGGATGGGAAAGTACCTCCATAGTAATTTACTCACAGTACTCTAAATTATATTTACAATTTAAATTTGACCCACTGCAAAAATAATATTTGGGTTAACTTGAGCTTCTATAATTATTATAATAAAATATAAAATATTTGAAGAAGAGGAGAGACTAATATAGAAAAGTTCTTGTGTAGTATGGTTTCAATTGATCAATGCATTTTGTTTCCTACACATCTAGTTGAAAAAAAAAAGGATATAACCTTTTTGCATTGTTTAAAAAGAAAAGTTATATCCTTTTGTTAAGAGATGAAAAAATAATTTTGCTGCCATTCAATTTTAGAAGCATCATGTATATTTTTATATCAGGTCCGTATGCAATCTTCTTTATTATCCATTTTTTATACTGAGCTGTATGAGTATTGAAATATAATCCAGAAAAATGTCAAGGTGGTTCAGGTACAAAGATGAAAACAGAATAAAACTTAAGGGAAGGTAGGACAATACATACTTATCCCTTTCTCTTATCTTTCTCAAATAATGTTTATGTTCATTTTTGGCAAGAGCTGCTTGTAGCAAACTCATAATTGGTATCTTCTGTAACATTAATATTCTGAAAGATGTATACATTATTCAAACTTATATTTTATAAGAACACTACGAAATACAATAGCTGTTAGCCCCTTTTGTGAAAATGAGAAAATTTAGGCACAGAGTTGTTAAGTAATTTGCCTAAGGTAATGGAGGCACAAAGGGTTTGGTCTCAGGCAGTCTGACTCTGGTACTTTTGCCTCAGTTTACTGTGCTATCATGATATTAGGATCTGGGTAAATGCTTGTTCTGGTTACTGATTGATGGGTGATCCCTGTGCTTTCAGAGAGGCAAAGCAAATAAAGTTATAAAAGCATGAGACTGCATTTCCTTCCAGGAATTTTCACTACCTCTTAACCTGAAGTGATGTTTTTAAAAGTCCTATAGACTAGGCCAAAGCTGTCTTAAGAAGTGTCTTTGTATTTATTCAGATAACTGATTGAAACTCTCAATTTTCATGTCATAGATTGTGTAGATAACTTACTATTTAAAATTCTAAAACTAGGTATCTCTAGTTCGCTACTTTATTTGAAATAGACAATTTTAAGCCTACCAATTTAGGGCTAGTCATGTATGTTAGCTGTGAAGAGTTCTACCCCATTCTTAGATTATTAAATAATTGACCTATCTGAACAAAATTACTTAGCATAATCCCTCCCAAGACGGCTGTCAACATTATTATGTGGAGTTCTGGTACAATGATAATAATAGGCCATTTTCCATTATATATTTTCTTGTCAAGCAATTACTTCAACCAATTTATTATTCTGTAATCAGTGGACTAGAAAACAGAAATGATTTTAGTTTTCTTTGATCACAAGCTTTTACAGTGCTGGTGAATTTCCTTTTTTTCTCTTCATTCCTAAGTGATACCGTTGGAAAATCCCACAGATTTTAATCCTTTTCATAGACATGTGCTCAATAAATTTGAGCACACAGACTTGTGCTCACATGACCTAGAATCCAAGGAGTCCTCCTCCTGAGAGAGTTAAATTCTTTCCCTTTTCTTCTCTTCTTATAGCTTACTCCTTCAGCAAGTTGGGTGGAGACGGGGAAGAGGAATGGGAGAGGACTTCTCACTGACCACAGCTGTCTGACAATGCACTGCGGGCAGCTTTCCAAGCATTGCACTGTACCTGTGATTCCTGTGGGAGGGCAGCAAGGAACCTTCAGCTGCACAGTTCACCATCTTTGAAAGTTGTCTGTGATCAGACTCCTTCGCCCTGCATCCTGGCTCCCCCTCCCCATGACCACAATCCCCCCACACTTGACCCACAGGACACTCACGTGTACTCGTCTTACCATCCTGTGTACTGAAGCCTGTCTTGTGGATACCTTTCTGACCTACTGCTTTTCTTCAAGACTCAAATGAGCACAGGAGGCAAAGAACAATATACTACATAAAAGAAGGCTCAGCTATGAAATAAGATGTCCATCTCCTTTTGGTTATTCATGCCCCCTCCATTCCCTTTGAGTGGTTCTCCTGGATTCCCTTTATTTTGCTTGAAGGGAGCCCCTTTACTTGAGTCAAGTTTGGAAAGGGAAAAAGTATTAGTCATTCCCCATTAGTTAACATCTCATAATAGTTGTGCACATATGTGTGAAGGAGAAGATAAAAAGGAGGGGAAGATTGAACTAGTTTGAATTTAGCTGTGTCCTTGTAAATTTTATGTATTTGCCCCCCTCCTGCCTTTACTATTACCAACTGATTGATAGTTGATGCATTTTAATCTCATAGTATAGAAATGCAACAGATTTTTGTGCATTAATTTCTTTTATCCTGCAACTTTATTGAATTCATTTATTCTAACACTTTATTTGGTGGAGTCTTTAAGATTTTCTATATATGAGATCATGTTATCTGCAAACAGAGACAATTTTACTTCTTCCTTCCAATTTGGATGTCTTTTTTTCCTTTCCTAATTGCTTTGGCTAGGACTGCTAGTGTCATGTTGAGCTAAGTGGTGAGAGTGACATCCTGGTCTTGTTTCTGATCTTAGAGGAAATGTTTTCAGGGTTTCACCATTGAGAATAATAATAGCCATGGTCTTGCTATATGTGACCTTAATTATGTTGAAATACATTTCATTTATGTCTAATTTGTTCAGTTTTTTTATCATGAAAGGAAGTTATATTTTGTCAAGTGCTTTTTCCATATCTTTTGAGATATGTGATTTTTATCCTTCACTTGGTTAATGTTTTACATTTATTCATTCATGAATTTTGAAACATTCCTGCAGTCTAGAAAAATAATTCTATTTAATTATAGGGTATGAGCCTTTTACTATGCTGTTAAAGTCAGTTTGCTAATATTTTGTTGAAGAAATTTACATCTAAGTTTATTAGAGATATTGGCCTGTGAAGTTCTTTTCTTGTAGGGTTTTTTACTGGTTTGGGTAAAAGAGTAATGTTCGCCAAGTAAAATGAGTTTGGGTATGTTCCCTACTCTCCAATTTTTTGGAAGAGTATGAGAAGAATTTGCATTAATTCTTCTTTAAATATTTGATAGAATCCACCAGTGAAGCCATATGATCCTGGACTTTTCTTGTTGGGAGTTGTTTGATTCGATCCCCTTATTCATAATTGGTATTTTCATGTTTTCTATTTCTTTAAGATTCAATCCAAATAGATTGTATAGTTCTAGCAATTTATTATGATTCTTTCTGAGAAATAACTATAATTCTTTATTTGAAAAATTTTGACATATTTATTCTTTCCGGCATCCTGACATTTTATTTTATCTTTCTATTTTCCTCACCATGCTGAAAAAATGCACAAATTTGTTCTCTGTGACATTGATTAAAGCATCTACTAATTCAAGTAAAACTTTTGTGTAGGGAACTGCTTCACATGGTGTGGAAATGTAGCTCAGCACTCTTGTGGAAAACCAGTGGGGAGCAAGTGGCATGCAAGATCACACCCACAGAGAGGTTTTCCCATGGGGAATCAGGCCTTCATTGTACCTAGGCCACTATGAAACTAGTTTTTGCTAAAACTCCCTCACCCTGAACTGAGGCAGCAAGTGCTTACTGTTAACTTTCTAAAATCTGAGCTAAACCTCCCCAAGTATTCAGTGTGACCAGTTCAACCACTTTTCCCCTTAATTTGTAACATCCTTCTCTTCAAAGTAATTAGCAACATTCTTTCCTTTGTTATCTGTAAAAGGTCATCACCTGCAGTGAATCTGTGCATAGTAAATGAGGACTACCCTCCATGTAATGTACCAAGAGAAGCAATGAAAGTCTGTCCATGCAGGGGCCTCTGGCCCTGTGGCCTTCTCTCTCTCAGAGAGTGGCCATGCCATCCCTTTTTCTCCACAGGAGAACTTCTGTTGTCCATGTGTATTTGCTCACTAAGCCACAGCATACATGGATCCTGTAGGCCAGGAGCCACCTCACTTTTGTTATTTACAATCTCTAATGTTGGAATTTTAGATATGGTGCATATAAAATACCATATTATATGTGAATGTGTGTAAATGTGCATGTGTATATGTGTGCATGTTTCCAAAGGAGTGTCTGTCTTATACTCTAGCCAACATATTCCAATATCAGCCCAGACTAAAGATCACCACCCAATTTTATGTTGATGTAAAACCTGAATCTTCATGTTAGCAGAAGTCAACAAGAAAGTAGAATCATCTCCTTTTTGATAACTAGTTGACCATAATATGGTTTTGTTTCTATGATATTTTATTTTCCCTCTAAATTATTGATGAAAATTCAGCACAAAAGACTCAGAATTAAATATTAACTTCCAAATGCTTGCCAAGTCATCAACAAAAATGCCATCTCATACAATTGACATGAGAATTGCAATCAGGAACTAATATAAACTTGTCAGTTCCAAAATACTGATTGCTAACTAGACATCATGTATAGCTGGAATCTGCCCAGCACTTTGTTGACCTGAATACTTTCTTCTCCCTTGTACTCATTAAGAAACACCACACAAGGATACCAGGGCCTAAACAGCAAATCATATTGCTTCTGGAGAGGTCCTTAGGGAAAAAAAAGTCGCTGAGCTGTCCCCTTCATCAGAAGTATCCAAATTGTGATGTGGGTGCACGAAGGGTCAGGGTGTCAGTACAATGTAGAGGAGACAGATGGTTAGACTCTTTCCTGGGGCTATTAATTAAGATGATGAAACCACATAAGCAGCACTGAGGACATTATTTTATATTATGCCAAGAGGGCAAGCATTCAACACATTTAAAATATGTATCTTAATTTAATTGCTTGGTAAAATTAGGCAAAGTGATAATTCAGCCCTAAATTACACAAAGTGAAACTGGAATTCCATTTACCAGGTACCAGGTACTATTTTCTCTTAACTTTTATTCATAAAACAACACCAAAATACTACAGATAAAGTTAAATCAATAACTTGATGTATAACTCATTTGCTTACTTGATAGATGTTCCTGCCAATGTAATCAAAAGTTATGTATGACTCTTAGTTAATAAATTGTGGTAATATCATACATTGTTTGATTCATTTTCTCATGCAAGTACAGCAAAATAAAAAATATCTACCTATATATCTATATGTATCTATTTTATATATGTATATATGTGTGTATATATATATGTGTGTGTGTGTGTGTATATATATATATATATAGTATATGGTTTCATCTAACATTTTTAACCTTTAGCCAATCTAAGAAATGAGATTTTCAGAATATGCTTGAGGAGAAAATAAAGCATAGCATTTGAAACAAATATTAAACAACCTAAAATGTCTATAACTTAGAGAAATAGTTACTCCTCTTCGTAATCCTTCAAAAACACTTTTATATCAATTCTAGGAGTAATGTAAATTAACATTTAAGATTTAATAAAATTTGGCTCATATTAAGTAAAAGTTAATTTTATATGTACATTTTATTGCTTAGGTTACAAAATTGCTATTAGATGCTTTGAGAGAAACACTTTAGGAAAATAATTTTAGGTCTTTCAACCCAGTGATATTTTCATCAATGGTAAGCTTTGCTCTGCAAATATTTTTTTAAAATATATTGTATTAATTATATATATTATTGTATTAATTGCATTTCAATGGTTTCATTCTATTGCATTTCAATCATTTCAATTGTATTATCAATATATTGTATTTGTATTAATGCAACTATACTGTAACATGTTTATTCTATTAATTATACATTAATATTAACTATAAAATACACAATTAAATTTCAGCCAATATTTATTTTATGAAATCCAGTTTATTCTTGCCAAATTATGCATACTTAACATTAATTATTTTTTTACTTTGAATTTACTTGTTGATATTTTCTGTTTTAATAAATGATCTATATATACTTTATGAAGAAATGAAAGACACTTTAAGTCATCTTAGGAGAAAAAGGCATACAGTTTCTAGATGCTTAGCTAAGTGGTAAGGAAATCTGAGTACAGCCTGTCTTACTCTAATTTCTGTGATTAGTAAGGAAGACTTTCTTACAAGTACCCTAAAAGTAGAGTGGTTGTTATACTGGGTGCATATGTGCTTGTTCTTTGCTTTCTTAATTTAATTTAATGATCTTAAAGAAAACATTTACACAATGGAATACTATGCAGCAGAAAGAAAAAGGATCTCTTACCCTTCATGATAGCATGGATGGAACTGGAGAGCATTATGCTAAGTGAAATAAGCCAGGTGGTGAAAGACAAATACCATATGATCTCACTGATAAGTGGAACGTAATCAACAAAACAAACAAGCAAGCAAAATATAGCCAGAGACATTGAAATAAAGAACAAACTGACAGTAAACAGGGGGGAAGGGTTGGGAGAGGGGAATAATAAGGGAAAGTGGGGGAAGGGTAATCAAGGAACATATATAAAGGACACAGGGATGAAGTCAAAAAGGGGTAAGACTGAGGGTGGGGGGAGGTGGGGGCGGGTGGGGTGGAAGAGTGTGATGGGGAAAATAGAAACAACTGCACTTGAACAACAATAAAAATAATTAAAATAAATGTAATGGTGAGGATTTCAATTTTAACAAAAAAGATACTTTTTCATTATTAAGATATAAAATGACTAATATTTAAACAATAATTTGAACTGATTTCATGACTAATAATTAGAAATGGAGTAATATTTCAAATGCTGCCACAGTATTACTGTATTAATGAAAAAATATTTAAGATTCATAAAGGGAAAACAAAGACTTGGAGAAAATGCTGGACATCTTCACTGCAATGTTTATAGAGGCTATCTCAAGCCATAAACCTAGAGAAGTAGAAATGATAGCACTTACGTACAGTTAGAAATTATTTTGCACCAAAATTATGTATGATGTTTTCTCTCTCTGTGCCTCTTGAGGGGGTAGTCCAATATTTGTTATTACCTCTCTTCCTTTCCATTTCTTTATACCACATGTACTAGAGAAGTTAAAATGTTCATGTTTGCAAAGAGGAGAATAGCACTTCTAGTCTTTATAAGGGCTCTGTGGAGATTGCATTTTGTAGTGAGAATCCTAGATATTATCTGTTTCTTCGCTGTCATGAGATGAGAACTTTTTTTTTCCAAGCAGAAAACAATTTTAAATATTTATCATAGAAATACAGGCATAGGCAAAAGTAGGTTTACAGTTGTTTGTATGGGAAATAGTAAAACAATTAATAAATAATAATACAAGAATAACTGTTTCACATACTCACAAATGTAAACATACTTTTGCTCACCCTGTATAATTTTGCCACCATATTCTACATTTTCTATAGTTTTCTAACTGTATTTTTAATTACCTAAATTTATATTGAAAATGATTAAATCCAGATTTAATTATCATGATTATAATGTCCTTAATTTATAT
Source organism: Phyllostomus discolor (assembly GCF_004126475.2). Classification (NCBI taxonomy): domain Eukaryota; kingdom Metazoa; phylum Chordata; class Mammalia; order Chiroptera; family Phyllostomidae; genus Phyllostomus; species Phyllostomus discolor. The sequence goes on along the minus strand of NC_040912.2, from coordinate 67,626,547 downwards.
AAAATACATAAAAAGAATTAAATATATAATATATAAAAATTCAGGCTGTAGAGTGACTTAAGCAATACAGAAGGTCTACATTATTTTGAACCATATACTATAAAGAGGTGGGATAAGTGTGTCATCTCTTTTTTTGCTGATATTTCAAGGAAGTATGAGTAATTGGTCCAACAGCAAATCTAATGGGAATGGTTTTATAGATTGTGAAATTGAGGTCCAACAGTGTCAAGACAGGAGGTCATGGAACAAATCAATGGATCAGAAAGGACAGTAACTTGGCAATTTTTCTTAAGCTTACTGTCTCACTATTACTCAATGAAAATGTATTGAAAAATGAGGTTAAAAGCTGAAAGTTTTCTAGTGAGTTAAACTTGTATGAATGGTCAAACTTTAAGGTTTTGGAAATGTACTTTTTCTTTGTCTTTTTTTAAAATTTAGCAGTTTCTCTTGATGATTTATTTATATTTAGTTTCTACTTGCATTTGATCTTAGCCAAAAGGTCAAGAAGCAACACTTTCTATTTTAACCCAACCTCCACTGGACTAAAACAGTTTTGGGCTCATAAACCTCTTTGAGTTAGATTTATGAAAAATGAAAATAAACTATGGAAGAGTTAATTATCACGAAGCAGGAAAACAAGCCAATAAGCAGACCTTGATACCATATTTGTTGCAATTTGACTACCATTGTTGGCATTTTGTGGTTTAAAGATAAAAAATTCAATTGTTTTATGCTAAATAATCACATATTTCTAAGGTAAAGTATAATACAGAGTATTTTATCTACCAAATAGAGATTTTTGTGGAGGAGATATGATAAGCATCTTTGTATTTGTGCGTTGATTTATAAGTTTTGTTTCCTAGGACACATATTAAACTTTGAGACTGCAAAAACAGGTCTTTAGCCAAGATAATTCTACTTGTGAATGGTTTATTTCAGTCTGTTATCTTGAAGATTTTGAACAACCTCAGAAATAACTAGGTTAACAATTGCCTGCTCTTTAGTGAGTACCACATGTAAATGTCCAAACTTGAGAATGGAATAGCAATACTGGGTCTTAGAAGTTGGGGAAGTTATGCCTTCAAATTTCTGAAGGTGTTTACTTTCTAACTTTGAATGGTAAATGGAAGAGGAGTGCAATTAACAGCAAAATATAGTGAGCAAATTCAACTTAACATTTTAGATGTATGCTAACAGGATTCCTAGGGTATAAACCCAGAAGTGGAATTGTTGGGTCAAAAGACAATTCCACTTTTAGTTTTATGCCCTAAGAATCCTGAAACACTAATTCAAAAGAACCTATGCACCCCAATGTTCACAGCAGCACAATTTACAATAGCCAAGTGCTGGAAGCAGCCTAGGTGCCCATCAGTAAATTAATGGATCAATAAACTATGGTACATTTACACAATGGAATTCTATACAGTAGAAAAAAAGAAGGAGCTCCCACCCTTCGTGACAACATAGATGGAACTGGAGAGCATTATGCTAAGTGAAATAAGCCAGGCGGTGAAAGACAAATACCATATGATCTCACCTATAAGTGGAACCTAATTAGCAAAACAAACTGGCAGGCAAAATATAGCCAGAGACATTGAAATAAAGAACAAACTGACAGTAACCAGAGGGGAGGGGAGAGGAAAATAACAGGAAAGAAGGGAAAGGGATGTAAACGAACACAAGTAAGGGGCCCATGGATGGAGCCAAGGTGGGGTGGGATTGAGAGTGGGAAATGGGCATGGGTAGGGTGGGGGAAAGTGGTGGTGGGAGAATGGAGACAACTGTATTTGAACATTAACAAAAAAGGGGGAAAAAGAAATATGCTAACACTCTGAAGGGAAAAATTGTTTACATTAAAAAAATAGAACTCAAAATACTGAGAGTAGAAAAAAGCAAATGAATTCTTTTTAATATCAACTATTGCCTATAAGATATTAATTTAAAGTCTCTGAAAAAAGTTTAAATAGAAATTTAATATAATAAGAACTGTCTGTTGAGGCATGAAAAATATAGACTAAACCCCCAGTCCATTCAGTATATTATGACACTAAATGTAAGCAGACTAATTTGGGGGGAAAAGTAACCTGAGCCGTGGCCCTAACCTGAACGTGATATTGGGTGGAATATTAAATGAGATCAAAAGCTGGAACATGAATAATTATTTATATAAATAAATGCCAGCTTCTGCATTTGGGAACCTCTGGGTACTATAAAACTCTTGTAGTTCTCACTGGTGGGGAGGCTGTTGAGCTATGATTTTAGTGTTACATTCACATTGTTTTGTTTGCTACCTTGTGTATCCCTGCAAGGACAGGATGTACGTGGGAAGGCATTGGGGTTCATGCCTTAGGGTGAATGTACTTGTAATTAGAATCAAGACTAGAGCACTCAGGGTAGAGCAAGAGAGAGTTATGAGGGGAAATGGGGACAACTGTAATTGGACAACAATTTTAAAAAAACATTACAGCACTCAACTACCTACTGTTCTCTATGTCCTCTGAGGATGGAAACCACCCAGTGAAGATAAAGAGAGATATCCATAGTTGGGGAAATTTACTCAACTGAGAGGATGTGATATAACATTTTCAAACATGCAAGAAATCAAAAGGACACCGTGTTTCTCACAGTTCACCCTTTTTAGAGGAGACTGGAGAATATGCAAGAAACACACAAACAAAAAAAGAACTGATATCCATGAAACAAGACATTCCCAAAAGTGAATTTTTGAAGAAATTCTCAATGTTTACAGCTGTATAGTAGAAATTAGAGTAGGAAAATAACTATGGAAACTTGGTGTTCTAGGGGAAAAAAGAAACCTGCTATGCCTGGGCATTCTGGAACATTATTTTATTTTGAGTGATCTATTAGAAAGAGAAAACCCTCTTCTTGGATTTTTGAGAATAGTCTGTGAAGGATAGGGGTTAGGTCTTCCTTAAATGTTTTGTAAAATTCTCCTGTGAACCATCTGGTGCAGGGCTTTTGTGTGCCAGGAGTTTTTCATTACTGCTTCAATTTCAGCAGCTGTTACTGCTCTGCCCGTTCAGGCTTTCTGCTTCTTCTTCATTTAGTTTTAGATTATATTTTTCTAGAAACGTATCTATTTCACCCAGGTTTTCAAATTTCTTGGCACATAGTCATTCGTAATAATTTCTTACAATCCTTAGTATCTCTGTGTTATTGGTTGTAATCTCTCCTCTTCATTTTTTATTTTGTTTATTTGGGTACTCTCTCTTTTTTTCTTGATGAATCTGCTTAAAGGCTTGTCAATTGTGTTTATCTTTTCAAAGAACCAGCTCTGGGATTTATTGATCCTTTGGATTGTTGTTTTAGTCTCTATGTTGTTTAATTCTGCTCTTACTTGATTATTTCCTTTCTTCTACTCCCTCTGGGCTTTGTTTGTTGTCGTTCCTCCAGTACTTCTGGATGTAGTCTTAGGTTATTTATTTGCAATGTTTCTATCTTTTTAAGGTAGGCCTTTATCGCTATGAACTTTCTTCTCAGAGCTTCCTTTGCTGTGTCCCATAAGTTTTGGACAGTATGAGTTCACATTTATTTGTTTCTAGAAACTTTTTGATTTCTTCCTTGATTTCATTCTTAACCCATTCATTGTTTAATAGCATGCTATTCAATTTCCATGAATTTGAGTGTTTTTGAGTTTTTTCTTTGAGGTTGGCTTCTAGTTCATGCCCTTGTGGTCTGAGAAAATACTTGATCTGATTTCAATGTTCTTGAATATGTTGAAGCTTGTTTTGTGTCCTATCACGTGGTCTATCTTTTAGAATGTTTCAAGTACATTTGAAAAGAATGTGTATTTTGCCCCTTTGGAATGAAAGTTTCTGTACCTATATCACTTAGGTCCATTTAATCTAGGACATTGCTCAATGCTGTAATATCCTCGTTGACATTTTGTTTGGAAGATCTATCCATTATTGACAGTAGGGTGTAAAAATCCCCTAGTATAAATGTATTGCTATCTATATCTTTCTTAAAGTCCTTCAAGATTTTCCTTACATATTTGGGTACTATAGCCTCTTCAACACATGGCACTGGGAGATCTGGACAGCTACATACTTAAAAAATGGAACTTGATCACCAATGTATACCATACATAAAAATAAACTCAAGATGGATAAAAGACTTAAATATAAGTCATGACACCATATAAGTCCTAGAGGGGAACATAGCAGGAAAATCTCAGATATTCCACACAGCGGTATTTTCACCGATGTTCCCTAAAGCAAGGGACATAAAGGAAAGAATAAACAAATGGGATCTCATCAAAATAAAAAGCTTCTGCATGGCTGAAGAAAACATTAGCAAAATGAAAAGGGAACCAATTGTATGGGAAAATATATTTGCAAATGATACCTCAGACAAGGGTTTGATCTCCAAGATATATGAAGAATTCACATGACTTCACTTCAGGAAGAGAAACAACACAATTAAAAATGGCCAAAGGACCCAAACAGCCAGTTCTCCAAAGGGGACATACAGAGAGCCCAGAGACATATGAGAGGATTCACAGTATCACTAGCCATCAGAGAGATGCAAACTAAAACCACAATGAGATACCACTTCACACTGGTCACAATAGCCATCATAAACAAAGCAACAAACAACAAGTGTTGGAGAGGTTGCGGAGAAAAGGGATCCCTAGTACACTGTGGGAATGCAGACTGGTACAACCACTGTGGAAAACAGTATAGAATTTCCTCAGAAAACTAAAAATGGAACTGCCTTTTGACTTGGCAATTCTACTGCTAGGATTATACCCTAAGAGTCCTGAAACACCAATACACAAGAACCTATGCACCCCAGTGTTCATAGCAGCATAATTTACAATAGCCAAGTACTGAAAGCAACCTAAGTGCCCATCAGTAGATGAATGGTTTAAAAACTATGGCATATTTACACAATGAAATACAATGCAGCAGAAAGAAAGAAGGAACTCCTACCCTTCTTGACAGCATGGATGGAGCTGGAGGGTATTATGCAAAGTGAAATAAGCCAGGCCATGAAAGACAAATACCATATGATTTCACATTTAACTGGAACCAAATCAACAAAATAAAGAAGCAAGCAAAATATAACCAGAGACATTGAAATAAAGAACAAACTGACAGTAGCCAGAGGGTATTGTCAAGGGGAAAATGGGGAGAAAGGGGAAGGGTCATCAAGGAACAAGTAAAACGACACATGGACAAAGCCAAAGGGGGGTGGAATGGAGGATGGGAGGTGGGGATGGGTAGGGTAGGGGGAGTGGTTGGGGGTGGGAAATGGAGACAACTGTACTTAAACAAAACAAAACAAAAAAGAATGAAATAGAAAACCAAAATGAGTAATTGTGATTCTAGAGAAAAAGTTTTACATTAATGGAAACTTAATTCTAGTAATTACCTAGTTAATAGTAATGCAAGCATCCAACAATTTCAATATTGATAGCATGGGTAGGGTAAGGTTTTGGGGATACAGGATTGATCAGAAGATTCAAAAGAGCTGAATATTCTTGGTTAGATTTATTTCTAGGTGTTTTATTCTTTTTGAAGGAATTGTGAATGGGATTATTTTCTTCATTTCCCTTTCTCTTAGTTAATTATTGACATATAAAAATGCAACTGGCTTCAGGGTATTAATTTTGTATCTTGCTAATTCATTCAATTCATTTATTCTAGTAGTTTCTTGGTGGAATCTTTGGGGTTCTTTATGTGTAGTATCATATCATCTGCAAATAAAGACAGTGTTACTTCTTCCTTTCCAACTTGTATGTCTTGTATTTCTTCTTCTTGTCTGATTGCCATGGCTAGGACTTCCAGTACTATGTTGAATAAGAGAAGTGAAAGCAGACATCCCAGTCTTGTTCCTGATCTTAAGGCAAATGCTTGTAGTTTTTGCACATTAGTGTAATGCTGGCAGTGGGTTTGTGATATAAGGCCTTTATTATATTTATGTATGTTCTCTCTATTCCCACTTTGCTGAGAGTTTCTGTCACAAATCAGTGCTGAAATTTGTCAAATGCTTTTTCTACATTGATTCATATGACCATGTAGTTTTTATCCTTCATTTTGTTTATGTGGTGAATCACATTTATTGATTTGTAAATGTTGTACCAACCTTGCATCCCTGAGATAAATCCCTCTTGATTGTGGTACGTTATCTTTTTGATGCATTACTATATTCAGCTTGCTAATATTTTGTCAAAGATTTTAGCATCTATGTTTATCAGGGATATTGGCCTTTAATTTCCTTTTTTGTAGTGTCTTTATTCAGCTTTAGAATTAGGATAATGCTAGCATCATAAAAGGAGCTTGGCAGCCTTCTCTCCTCTTGAATTTTATAAAATAGTTTGAGAAGAAGATGTGTTAATTCTTCCCAGAATGATTATTAAAATTCACCAGTAAGGCATCTGGTACAGGGCTATTGTTTGCTGGGAGGTTTTTTTTTCTTTTAATTGTAATCTCAGTTTCAGTAGGTGTAATCATTCTTCAGATTCTCTAATTCTTTCTGATTTGGTTTTGGAAGATTGTATGTTTTTAGGAATTTATCCATTTCATCCAGGCTGTCCAATTTTTGAAATAGAGTTGTTCATAGTATTTTCTTACAGTCCTTTGTATTTCTTTGGTATCAGTTATATCTCTGATTTCATTTCTGATTTTATTTACTGGGCCCTCTCTCCTTTTTTCTTGATGAGTCTGGTTAAAGGTTTGTTGATCTTGTTTACCTTTTCAAAGAACCAGCTCTTGGATTCATTCATCCTTTGTATTGTTTTTTTGGACTCTAATTTATTTCTGTTCTTATCTTTATTATTTCCTTTCTTTTACTCACTTTAGGCTTTGTTTGTCAAGTTTATTTAAGTGTAAAGTTAGAAAGTTTATTTGAGCTTTATTCAGAAAATTATAAGACACTGAAGAAAGAAATTGAAGAAGAAACGAATAAGTGGAAGCACATACCTTTTTCATGGATAGGAAGAATTAACATTATTAAAATGCCTGTGCTACCCAAAGCAAGCTATAGGTTCAGTGCAATTCCTATCAAGATTTCAGTGTCATATTTCACAGAACTAGAACAAATATTTCAATAATGTATATGGAACCACAAAAGGACCCACATAGCAACAGCAATCTGAGAAAGAATAAAATTGGAATAATCATGCTACCTAGTATCAAACTATATTATAAGGCCATAGTAATCAAACCAGCATGGTACTGGCACAAAAACAGACACACAGATCAATGGAACAGAATAGAGAGCCCAGAAATAAACCCACATCTTTATGGTCAGTTAATATTCAACAGAGGAAGCAAGCACATACACTGAGTTGAAGACAGTTTATTCAATAAGTGGTATTGGGAAAATTGGACATGCAGAAAAATGAAACTACACTTCCTTCTTATGCAATACACAAGAACAAATTCAAAATATATTAAATACTTAAATATTATACCCAAACCATAAAAACCCTACAAGAAAACATAGACAGTGAAGTCTTGGATATTGCTCATAGCAGTATATTATCTGATATATCTTCCCAGGCAAGGGAAACAAAAGAAAAAGTAAACAAATGGGATTATATTAAACTAAAAAGTTTCTGCACAGAAAGGGAGACAATCAACAAAATTGTTGTGAACTGCCCTGCCTGGTTTCAGGAGCTGTAACCCCCCTCACCCTCCAAGGCTAAGGCTGAATGAGTGACCTTCGGACCATAAGCCATTAAGAAGACAAAGCTTATATCCCTGACAGGGGTGCTGCCTCTGCTCCTTTTACTTCACCCTGCACAGCCCCCAGAACTTGATCAGTTAGACAATGACAGGTAAGATTCCTCAAAAGAGGGATGATCTAAGACAGGCATGATCACAAGGAGCTCTGGGGAAGGATTTAGGGGCTACAGAAAAGGGGTGATGGATCCTCGCCCCTTGGCTTTGACATAGCCCGAGTCCTCATTCTGTCTTCGAGAAGTCTCCTAATCTCCTGGCTGTCTTACTTCCCCTACTTGACTTAAGCTGAAAAAATGCTGGTGGTGGGTACAGCCCTGTGCTGGCAAGGGCAGGTTTCCTAGGGCTATCAGGCCTAAGAAAGAATATGTAAAATCCTGTCAAGCCTGCTTTGTTTAGAATGCTCTCAATTAAATGATAAGGGTCCAAGCAGGAAGTGAGTTTGTTCCCCAAAGTTTTATGGCCATTTAACTATCTGATCCTGACTCAAAATAAGCCCTCAGAGTTCTTTGCATGTTATCTATTGTTTGATCCTTACTGCCTGATAATGATTAATGAGCTTTATGTATACACCCTGTATTCCTATGCAAATGGAATACAATAAAAGTCTCTTAAGGCAAGAGTCCAAGCTCTCTCCCCTTGAGAGAGTGGCCAAGGTGCTTGGAGGCTTGCTCTCCCCTTGAGAGAGAAGTTTCACTGTCCCTTTTCCTCCACAGGACTCAGTAGTCCATGTGAATTTATTTTGTCTCATCCGTAATGCTGAAGACACTGCAGGCCGGTGTCCACATCACAAAATAAAAAGACAGTTGATGGAATGTGAGAACATATTCACCAATATATCTGATAAGGGGTTAATATACAAATTTCATAAAGAACTTACAAAACTCAGCAGCAAAAAATAAACAATCCAATTAAAAAAATGGGCAAAGTACCTGCATAGACATTTCTCCAATGAGGACATAGAGATGGCCAATAGAAATATAAAAAGATGCTCAATGTCCCTAATCATTAGAGAAATGCAAATTAAAACCAAAATAAGAAATCACCTCACACATTTCAGAGTGGCTATCATCAATAAATCAATAAGCAAGTACTGGTGAGGATGTGGAGAAAGGGGAACCTTTTGCACTCTTGGTGGGAATGCATTTTGGTGCAGCCACTGAGGAAAGCAGTATGGAGATAAGTCAAAAAATAAAAAATGGATCTGCATTTGACTTAGTGATATCCAAAGAAACCCAAAACACTAATTCAAAAGAACTTAAGCACCCCAATGTTCATTGCAGTGTGATTTACAACCACTGAGATATGGGGGCACCCAAGTGTCCATCAATAGATGAGTTGGAATACCACGCATCCTTAAAAATGAAGAAAATTTTACCCCTTGTGACTGCTAGGAAAGACCTGGAAAACATTATGGTAAGTGAAATAAGCCAGTCAGAGAAAGACAAATACCATATGATTTTACTTTTATATGTGGAATCTGATTAACAAACTGAGCTAACAAGCAAAATAGAGACAGACTCATAGATAGAGAGCAGGATGACAGCTATGGTGGGAGGAGCAGAGTTTAGGGGGTGGAGGGATTGATCAACAAGGAAAAAAGACTTATGGACATGGACAATAGTGTATTGATTACAAGGGTGAGGAGGAAATAGAAGGGTAAATGATAGTAGAAAAATACAATAACATCTTTTAAACATGGATATATGCATGGCAAAAAACTGAAAAGAAATATCCCCAAATGAATAGTTGAATAGTTGGTGTTTTATGGTTGTAGAATTATGGGTAAGTTCTTTGTAGAAATTTTTTTATAATATATGTTTTAATTATTTTTAGAGAGGGAAGGGAGAGAGAGAGAGAGAGAGAGAGAGAGAGAAAGAAACATCAATGTGCAGTTGCTGGGGGTCATGGCCTGCAACCCAGGCATGTACCCTGACTGGGAATCAAACCTGGGACACTTTGGTTCACAGCCTGAGCTCAATCCACTGAGCTACACCAGCCAGGGCTAGAATTTTTTAAAAATATTTGCTGCCATGCTATTTTCATAACTAAAATCAAATAAAATCTTGTGACTATTTTATCAATGAGAAAAACAGAAGTTCTAAATTACTTCATATCAAACAATATTCTAGTAATTCATAAATATAGAAATAATTGTATAAGCTTAATATTTAGAAATATGAAGATAAATGGCAGAAGAAATAGTCAAGAGTACTGAATGTTACTGTAAGAAGTGAGATTAGGACACAACAAAGAAAGAAAACTTCAGGCCAATATCACTAATGAACATAAAAACTAAAATCCTCAACAAAATATTGGCAAACTGCATCCAGCTATACATTAAAAAGATCATACACCATGACCAAGTGGGATTCATCCCAGGTATGCAAGGATGGTTCAATATTCACAAATCAATAAACACAATATATTATATAAGTAAAAGTAAATACAAAAATCACATGATCATATCGATAGATGCAGAAAAAGCATTTGATAAGGTATAGCATCCATTTATGATTAAAATACTCAGTAAAGTGAGAATAAAGGGAGCATTCCTCAACCTAATAAAGGCCATATATGAGAGACCTACAGCCAACATCATACTCAATGGGCAAAAGCTAAAAACTTTCCCACCAAGATCAGGAACAAGACAAGGTTGTCCACTTTCACCACTTTTATTCAACATAATATTGGAAGTCCTAGCTCCAGCAATCAGACAGAAAAAGAAAATAAAAGGCATCCAAATTGGAAAAGAGGAAACAAAACCATCATTGTTTGTAGATGACACGATAATATACATAGAAAATCCTATAGACTCCACCAAAAAACTGTTCGACCTAATAAATGAATTTGGCAAAACAGCGGGATACAAAGTCCATATTCATAAATCAAAGGCATTTTTATATTACAACAATGAAATGTTCAAAACAGAAATCAAGAAAAAATTCCCATTTGATATAGCAACAAGAAAAATAAAATACCTAGGGATAACATAAGCAAGAAGGTGAAAGATCTATACTCAGAAAACTACACAACACCAAAGAAATAAAGCAAGGAAGACACAAACAAATGGAAACATATACGGTGTTCATGGATTGGAAAAATTAACATCATGGAAATGTCCATACTACTCAAAACAACTTATAGATTCAATGGAATACCTATTAAAGTAACAATGGCATATCTCACAGATATACAACAAATACTTCAAAAGTTTATGTGGAACTATAAACAATCCCAAATAGTTGCAGAAATTTTGAGAAAGAAGAACAAAGTAGGAAGGATCACAATACCCGATATCAAACTGTATTAGAAGACCACTGTAATCAAAACATCCTGGAACTGGCATAAGAACAGACACATGGACCAATGGAGCAGAATAGAGAGCCCAGAAATAAACCCAAGTCTCTATGGTCAATTAATATTTGACAAAGTGTGCAGAAGCATAAAATGTAGCAAAAAATAGCCTCTTCAACAATGGTGTTGGGAGAGCTGGATAGCTACATGCAAAAAAAAAAAAAAGACACTTGATTACCAACTTACACCATATACAAAAATAAATTCAAGGTGGATAAAAGACTTAAATATAAGTTGTAACAACATAAAAGCCCTTCAGGAGAACATAATCAGGAAATTTCATATATTCCACCCAGCAATATTTTTACAAATATATCCCCTAGAGCAACGGATGTAAAGGAAAGAATAAACAAATGGGATCTCATCATCTCATCAAAATAAAAAGCCTCTGCACAACTAAAGAAAACAGTATTAAAATAAAAGAGAACCAACTGTATGGGAAAACATATTTGCCAATGATACCTCAGACAAGGGTTTGATATCCAAAATATATAAAGAACTCACTTGAGTCCATTCTAAGAAGACAAGAAAACCAATTGAAAAATGGGCAAAGGAATGGAATAGACACTCCTCCAAGGAGGACATACAGAGGATCCAGAGACATATGAAAAGATGCTCAGTATCGCTAGCCATCAGAGAGATGCAAATTAAAACCACAATGAGATACCACTCCACACCATTAAGAATGGCCATCATAAACAAAGCAACAGACAACAAGTGCTGGCAGGGTTCTGGAGAAAAGGGATCACTAGTGCACTGTTGGTGGGATTGCAAATGGGTACAACTACTATGGAAAACAGTATGGAACTTCCTCAGAAAACTAAAAATGGAATTGCCTTTTGACCTGGCAATTCCACTACTAGGATTATACCCTAAGAACCCTGAAACACCAATCCAAAAGAACCTATGCACCCCAATGTTCATAGCAGCACAATTTACAATAGCCAAGTGCTGGAAGCAACCTAAGTGCCCATCAGTAGATGAATGGATCAAAAATTATGGTATATCTACACAATGGAGTTCTATGCAGTAGAAAGAAAGAAGGAGCTCTTACCATTTGTGACAGCATGGATGGGCCTGGAAAGCATTATGGTGAGTGAAATAAGCCAGATGGTGAAAGAAAAATACCATATGATCTCACCTTTAACTGGAACCTAATCAACAAAATGAACAAGCAAACAAAATATAACCAAAGGCATTGAAATTGGGAACATTCAGACAGTGACCAGAGGGGAGACAGGAGGGCATAATGGGAGAAAGGGGAAAGGGTTTACAGGAACAATTACAAAAGACACATGGACAATAACAAGGGGGGATGGAAACAAGGGGAGGAGATGGGGAGGATTGGGATGGGTGGAGGAGTGGGGGTGAAAGGCAGAAAACTATACTTGAATAACAATAAAAAGTGATATTCGGGATTAGAACAGTGGCTTTCAAATTAATCAGGTATCTCATCTCATCAATTAAAAAATTTTGGTAGGGAAAAAAGTGAGATTAGAAGATAGATAAGGTAAAGGAAGATTATTATTTTTGGCACATCTTTTAACATTATTTAATGTAAAACATACATGCTTGCTTTATTTTTATACAACAAAATATTTAAAAGTAAAAACATTAAGAATCCACATTTTAAGGATACATATTTCCATAATGCTTTTTTATGTATCTGATTCAATTCCAATGACAGAGTTATTAGCCCATAAAGTTTGGTAGAGCGTATCTTCTAATCCAGTTTTCAGAGAGGAATTTGAGCCTCAAAGAGACTGAACAACTTGCTTAGGGTTGTTACATTTTTATAAGTATAACCTGGGCCTTCTTTACATAGATTGCTCTTAATTGAGAGTTTGGTTCCTAGTTGTATGTGCTTTCTACACAAAGGTATTTTACTGGAAATAGCTATAGACAATATTTTATCTCTATTGTAGAAGTACTGTATAATATGATATGTCAAAACATATAAAAAACTTTACCCAGTTAGTACTTCTTATCTAAATTGTCAAAAACACTGGGACTCTTGGGTGGATATAATCAAATTCAATAATTTGTAAATAGAGTTTATATCAGTTTTCAATTGTGGACAAATTAATCTTTTTTTTAACACTGAGTTGTGGGAATAATGTGTTTTATGGCAAGTTAGGAAATAAAAGAAAATGAGCTGTTCCCTTGGAGCTCAGCACTGTGTGCGGGATCGACGTCCCTGGTCCTGCATGGTTAACATCAAGGGTGCTCCAGGCACCTGCGAGATGTGATGGCATCCTTGCTCAGCAATTCCAAGGACACAGCTTCTGGCTTTCAGATAAGCTATGGAAACAAATGGGTTACATAAAAGACAATTTAGTTTCTTGGATCACATGTCCATTTGTGTTCCTTTCCTTTCCCTCAAGCTTGATTGGAAGTGACGTGCGTGGGATACTGAGCTGACGGCTACTGTGTACGTTTACAACATCAGTGAAACAGAGGGTTTTTCCTTTTTATGGAGGAGCACAGCCAAGGAAATAAAAAGAATAAAGAATAGAGTTAGCAGATCTCTCCTCTCTGCTTTGGCGATTGTGAGTTTTATTCTGTCTTGCCTGGTGAGAAGACAGTTTTACTGAACACGGAAAAAATGCGTTGTGAAAGACACACTATTTCAATTGCTGATTTAAACATAAATATAAAAGATGCAAAAATATCATGCAGACATATCTAAAGATGTGGTTGTATAATTAATTACTAAGCTAATGGCACTGGATATATCTTCTATTTAGGTCCTGTCTAGAGCTCCTTTTTTCTTTATATTGGAAATTTGTTAATTCTCTTCTAATAGGGCAGTTCCAAATTGGTTCAGATTTTTCCAGTTAAATCTTTGGATAAGAGTAATGTCATAATTACAAAGAATTCTGTCTTTTTACAATGTTTAAAGGTCAGATATTAACATATAGAAACTTTATCAACTTGTATTTGAATAGCCAGTTTTCCAGTTTTTATTTTTACTGACATTTTGGAGGCACGGAGATAAGACTCCTACTCTGTGTGCAGATATCTTTGCTATCACTTCTCTTGTACCAACATGGGACAACCTCAGAGTTGTTTCCTCAAATCATATATTCCATTCTTACTTTGCAAGTATTCTTTCAAGTGGTAGTAGATATAAGTAAAACCAATAGAGTTTAGTTCTTTAGCCATTTTATCATATTTATATGTGAGGGTTTTTTTTTATATGTCAGAGGAAAAGTCAGTGACAAAGTTTCCATATTCACTTTGAATGTTTGGCCAAAAATTGAATTAAGACTTTCAGCTAGTCAACTTTTCCAAAAATCTAAACTAATAATTTTAATGATAAATCTCATCATTAGGGAATCCCATCAACCCTTATTGGACCATTTATCTAACAAACATTTAAGCAAAGACATTAGGGGGGTATTGACTGCATGGGTTCGACTGTACAGTGGTGGGGAAAGAGGCAGTCAAATGATGAAGTGGGTGATAAAAACAATTAAGAATATTTTCATTAGCAATTAATGATTTTAATTATGGCTTTGAGGAAGTGCAAGATTTTTAAGTGTCCTCTAATTATTAAAGAACATTTATTTCTAACACTATAACAAGCAAATTATACTTTCTTTGTTAATTAACCTTGGTAGTAGTTTTCTAGGGTAATCTATAAAATACCACAAGGTAGTGGCTTAAAACAACAGAAATTTATTCTCTTCAGCTCTGGAGGCTAGTAGTCTGCAGTCAAGGTGTCAGTGGGACCATGCTTCCTCCGAAAGCGTCTTCTTCTTAGCTTCTACTGGTTGATGGCCATCTTTGGCATGCTTTGACTTGTAGCTGCATCACTCTAATTTCTGTGTTTATTTTCACATGTCCTTCTCTCTGTGTGTGAACATGTGTGTGTTTCTCTGTTTCTTTATATGACTTCCTTAAAAGACAACAACATTGTATTTAGGGCCTCCTCTAGTATGAGATGAGTAGTATTGATAAGTAGTAATGAGCTCATCTTAACTATTATATCTGCAATAATGCTATTGATGGAAGAGACCTGATTCTTCTTGCTGACATGTAAAGAGTTACAAATCAGCAAATCTATTAGCGTGTAATCATTTTATTAGTGACCTGTTCCCATGGAACAGAACGGGACTGGGTAGAGTGGGGGGTGAAAGGCAAAATTTCAGGGCAAAGCAGGGCAGCAGAAGTAAGAGTGGCTGAAGACCAGGGTGGCAAGCCCCCAGGCAGTTTGAGGCCATGTGGTCAGAGGCCCAGGGGCCCAAGATCCAAGACCTTCAAGAGTGCCCCAAGCCCCCAAGAGAGAATGAGTCCTTTGCTCTGAGGACTTACATAGTTGGTGGGGTAGGAGAAAAAAAGTTACATATTGATTAACAGGTAAATGTGGTGCCAGCTTTTCTGGGGGAATGTGACTACCCAAAGTTAGGGATGTGTGGGGGTCTGTTAGCCTGAAGCCTTATCTTACTCCAGGCTCCATTTGTTCATATTGTTGTAAAATAAACACATGACAGGAGGCAGTTAATTAAAATTGGGGCACTTTCCAAAGTTATTTACAGGCTCTTTCTCTAAGCATCAGGGACTCCCTTGTAAAACAGATAGTGACCAGAGGTAGACAATTAACCAAAGTCGTTTTATGAGCTTCTTCTTTGGGCACCGTGAACCCTCTCCCACATTCCAGGCCTTGGGATAAAAACACAGTTTCAAGGCTTTCTCTCCCAGATAATGGAAACACTACATAGAATTTCAAGGACTTTGCTTCTTTCTTGCTAACATAGTGTTTCTTGTGATATTGGAACATCTGGCAGTATTATCAGACCAGGCTCAGGACTGCTGAGTTAGTATGTGAGACATGTCTCCTTCCTCCTCCCTGCCTCAGTTTACTATTTAATCTACCTAATTGGTAAAAGGCATTTCCTGGCAACCAGGATGCTAGACATTGGCCAGTAATAGTATTGCAGTCTCGGAGTTCCTCCTATGCTGTCTCCTGCCTCAGTACTATTTTCAAGTGAGGTCACATTCTGAAGTTCTGGGTAGACATGGCTATTTGTAAGACACTCTTCAATCCAGTGCAACATTATTTATAGCTTATAATACTGAATAGATGCTTTATTTTAGTAGAAATTATAATTTATTAGAAAAAGAAATAATTTTGGAATCAGGAAGAACTGTGTTCAAATTCCTCATTGCCTTTTGAACTTGGACCAGTTAATGTTCCACTGTTCTTTGAAAAATGCAGGTGATATATATCTTAGGTGATGTTAGATAAACTGATTTATTTAAAGCCAAGCTACATTAAGTAGATGTTATCTGTTCCCTCTCAACATCTGTGTTTCTAAAAAGTTACTTATTGGGGTGACATTGGTTAATAAAATTATATAGGTTTCAAAGTGCATAATTCTATAATACCTCATCTGTAGATTTCATTGTGTGCTTGCGACCTGAAGTCAAATCTCCTTCTGTCCCTATATTTTGATCCTTTTACTCTTTACTACCTCCCTACCCACTTCCCTCTAGTAACCGCCATACTGTTACCTGTGTCTATGAGTTTTTGTTTGTTTGTATTTTTTTCTTTGTTGCTTTCAGTTTTACATCCCACATATGATTAAAGTCATAATCAAAACAGCATGGCATTGGCAGAAAAATAGACAAACAGACCAATGGAACAGAATTGAACCTGCACAGAAATAAACCTACATGTGTATGGGTAAATAATTTTTGAAAATGGAGAAAAAACAAAAAAAATGGAAGAGAAAAAGCCTATTTAATAAATGGTGTTCACATCACTGGAAAGCCACATGCAAAAGAATGAAACTACATTATTTGTTGCCATACACAGAAATTAATTCAAAATGATCCAATACCTAAATATAAGACCTGAAACAATTCATTACATAGAAGAAAACAGAGGTACTAAAGTTATCGACCTTGGTCTTAAAATGAATTTTATAAATTTGACTGAAAAATCAAGGGAAGTAAAAGCAAAAATAAACGACTGGAACTCTATTAAAACTAAAAGCTTCTGCACAGCGAAAGAAACCAACAACAAAACAAAACAAAAAGGTTGCCAACTGAATGGGAGGAAATATTCACAAACAAAAAGGTTGCCAACTGAATGGGAGGAAATATTCATAAACAACACCTCTGATAAGGGCTTAATATATAAAATATATGAAGAACTCATACAAGTTAACAACAACAACAAAAATTAATCCAATTAAAAATGACCAGAGGATCTGAACAAATATTTCTCTTAATATCTGTATTTTTAAAGGAAGATAGATTCTAACAAACTTATTCACAGATAAAGAAGTGATTCTTGTGTCAAGCTGGAGAATGTAATTCAACATTATAAAGTTATTTGGACTAAGTTCATATGCTAAGAAGATATGAAATCATATTTAGGGAAATGCTTTGCCTTCAGAGCCGGAGAATGACTCTCATGCAGAGAAGGGATGTTCTCCTGTACACTGGGCTAAAACAATGCCAAGACTCCACCGGAACTCCTACTGCTGAGGCTTCGACCTCATCCTTCAGAGGTAAATCAAATATCAAGAATGCAGTTAACATTCATTTTTATTTTTCTGAAATGAAGAAAAGGTGTGATAGGGAAAAAGATTTTTAGAGAAACTTCAAGTTATTTGATTATGGATGACTGACCATTGCTTGTAGGTCTCCTTGAAATAACGTTCTGTTGGATTAGAACGTACATTGCCTCTGACGCAGGCCAGTGGTTATCCCATCCACTTTCTTTCTCTAATTTTTTAATGATCACATCTTGACCAAAATGTCCCTGTCAATATAGTCAGCCCCCATTATAAAAGGAGAGAACCCCCCAAACTGGAAGTATCTCCTGGAGGGCACACTCCTTGTAGTATAGTCTTCCTGGCTAGGTAAGTGTTTCAGGAACCCATCTGTATCAGTATACCAGCTGAAATTGTGAGAAATTGCACTGCACTTCAGTAAAATTTTTTGAAGACTCTTTGAACACACTTGCCCATTTCATGATGGGTGATTTATGAGTGCACCTGCTCACACCACGCTGTGTGTTCAGTAGTTTTTGACCCAAAACAGCATAACCCTCATGTCCCATCCTCCCTATTCATCTGATCTCACCCTGAGTGAATCTTTATTGTCTGTTTGTTTTCTCAGTTGAAGAATGTCCTCAAAGGGAAACATTTTGCCAATGTGGAAGAGGTAAAACAAAAAAACCCAGCAGAATCACTAAAAGGCACCAAAATCTATGAGTTTAAAAATTGTTTTGAAGAGTGGAAAAAAATGTGTCAAAAGGTGTATTGCATCAGATGGAGGGTACTTTGAAGGTGACTGAAGTTTAGAAATGTAAGAATAGATACACACAACTTTTTATAAACCAGTTCTGGTTTTTTTGGGTCCCCTCATACTGCTTTGGTGAGGATTCTCTACCCAGGCCCTCCCTCTCACCAGTTTAGTCAGCCCCAGGTGAGCTCTCTGATGTTATGCTGTTGAATTTGACACCTTTTCTGACCATGTTCTTGTCTTTCTGTGCCTGGTAATATAGTATCAAGACTCAGCAAGGAGTTCTTTTCCCCTGTATTATATCTTTAGAAATTACAACAGCTGAATATTGAACTAATTTATATTTTTATTTCCTTATGTGACTTTTTAAATAGTGGTTTGTTTCAGTTAGTAAAAAAAGTCAACATGATTATTTTTACTTTTTAAATTTCTGTAAACTTGACTTTATCCCGTAAGTTCTGTTTTTCAGAAGTCTGGTAAGATGCACATATATTCATTGCCATCTGGGGCAACTAATGATGGTGTAGAGAGGCAAAAGCAAAGAGTGTAACTTTCCAGTTCCTAAAGTCCTTACTGGGGTGAGGACAATCTATACTACATGATAATTTCAAAAAAAATTAATGCATTTTATTAAACTCTTGTATTTCAACAAATATTTATATCATGAAAAATAAACTATTGCTAGGATATTCAATTTGCCAAATAACTTGATACAAAAAAGTTAAACTTTTATAAGAAATTCAGAAGTTATGGCTTAAATATTCATAATCTTAGTTTTTTATTTGAAAGAGAGATTCTATTTTTATAGTTTGCTATTTTTGTTTTTCAGTCTTAATTTATGATTCTGGTATCTGTAGGCAGATTAAATACAACCCTTTACAAAAAGTCATGCCTCAGTGATGCTATAAGTATGGCAACAATTCCATCTGGTGCTCTTAGCAATAAAATCCTTGGAAACAATGAAAATTTAACTTTATTTGTATTTTATGTGAAAACTAGTTTGGCTGTGGTGAGGTTTTAATATATGTATAGTGAATACAAAATATTATCTCTTTTAGAAATATTGGAAATGAATTCTAGTAAGGAGCATTTAAATGTAAAATTATCAGATTGAGAAGAGTTGCATACATAGAAAAATCATATGATCTCACTTCTTGTTATAAGCCCTGTTTTTCAAATTGCTTCTTCTACTCATACATGGAAGATGAATAATCAAAACACAGCAACAGGTTATCTACTCTATTTTGGTGTCAGTTTATTTTTGGACTACTATTGTTTGGGTGAAAATATTTAATAAAAGGTGAAGTTATCTAATATCATTATGAAAACATTTTCATGTAAGTAATATACATTGTATTATATAAAACTAACAAAAATATGATATCTTTATCCTTAACTCAGATTATGCTACTTGAATATAATACATTTAGATTTCATTAATTGCTTCACTAGCCTTCATATAATTTTTAACTACTTGGTATAAGAAATGTTTTATGAAAAAGAATGATTTTGCAATTTCTTTAAAACTTCTAAAATGATAGTACCCTGAAAGTTACTTCTGTCATTAATATGATAGTTTATACAATTTTTACAGAAGCACAGTGTTTAATATTAGTAGGAGCTTACTGGAAATAAAACATTTATTTCAACTGGTCTGCTTCTTTTCATTATAAATAATTAATATTGTGTGATCTTTTATATTGTTTATTTTGCTTTGTTTGCCAGGAACCTAAGACCCATATGAACAGAATGATTAATTGCAGAAATTATTTTGTGTTAGCTCTACTGAAATTATTTCTTTTTCTAAAATTTAAATGATCTTTTAATTATCTAGTCAGTACCTATACAAAATCATTTTAATTTTAAAAAATATAGATAAAAGTAGATTACCCTAAAAGCTTACATTAATCCCAGCTGGTGACCAAAGTTATCTCTGTAGGTATCTTCTTAGAATTTCCTCCTGGTTTACCAGTACTAGTACTTTTTAGCTAAGATTCTGAGATATGAAATCAAATATTTTGAATGCCAAAGAATGCTTCCAAATTGCCTGCAGAGAGACTGAAACAATTTATATAGCAACATCTATCCCATTCACTAATCCATTCAAATATATATGTTTCTAGAGAGGTATATAAGTTCTAACAAGCTTTTGTATTCTCAGATACATTATATTTCCTTTTGTGCCCTGTTCTCTGCCCCAGAAGGGTCATCTATTAACCATATGGATGGCCTTCTGACACTCTGGCTTCCAGTTGAGTTCAACCTCAAGACGTGACAAAAAAGCAGAAGGAGGAAGTAAAGTAAAGTTGAGAATCCCTTCCTGCTTTGTTTCCTTGGGATGACTATGTCCCTTGTAAGGAGGACACAGCTCTTCTTCCAGGTTCCAGTAATCATTGCATTCTACTTGATCCGTTGGGTTTTCAGAGTAAGAAGAGCTTCAAGTGCTGCTAAACCTGGGGATCTAAAATATCCCTTAAAATTCCTTTACCCTATCATACCTATTATACATTCCTTGAATTATCTTAAACAGAGTAGACCATTCATTTCCTACTGGGATCCTAACTGATCCAAGAGCATTTAAATTGCAAAAGTCTTTAATTGCTGTGAATATAGCAGGGGGAAAAAACAACACAGTAAAAAAGTGACTGCTTCCACAAGCAAAAGCCCCCAGATGGCTTCACTGTTGAACTTGAACAAATAGTTAAAGAAGAAAACATAAAAAATATAAATAGATTTTTTAACAAATAAAGAGATCATTTTATAAGAAAAATGAATGGTTTAAAAGAAAAACATAGTTTATGATTCTAAGGCTATTTGTGCTGGGTTCTTAAGGGGTTTTACTCTTGGCTGATCTCACACAGGCATTTGCAGCCAGCTGCTGGTTGGCTGAAGTTAGGCTGGTCTATGATGGCCTCAACTGGGAAAGAGGATCTCTTTTCTGTATGGTCTCTCAGTGCACAACAGGCTAGCCTGGGAATGTCTGTATGGAAATGGGGCAGGATTACCTAAGCCGGAAGAAATATACAAGGTTCCCTGGTATGTGAGCTTGGAAAGGGCACATCATAATTACGATGCACTCTATTGGTCAACTGAAATTTTACAGTCATGTTGCACCAGTTGGCTTTATGTGTGCTCTGGGTATAGTACTACATTGGGATCTCAGACCTGGTTGCCGATGTCAACATATTGGATGCTCAGTAGTGGTGGTACATTGTTCAAACTTGGTGAAAATTCCATGTTAAAGGAGAAGTATAAATGATAACCTGTTACCATAGCTGTTTATTAAAAAACTCACTAAGCAACACTCTTGTACCTGAGGAAAATGGCTGATTGACATTAAATGTATCATTTTTTCCATGTGATTATTGAGAGACTCTTATTCAGAAAGTAATTTGGTGAATTTTAAATGAGGCACAGTGTAGATGTGCAATGTGGGCACATTCACAGATACTATCCTTTGCCCATTTCCTCTAGTCACATTGCTTTCAATCTCTGAACATCTGGCCAAGCTCTTAGCTATTGCTCATGAGTTCATGCTTCTCTTTCTGCAGACTAAGTAGATCATGAGATATAAAGTTGCACTTATAACCACTGGCAGGATTTTCATTCTACCTTAGTCTCAAATAAGGTTGCATAATTGCAGCACTACAAATCCAGTTAAACTGAGCCTATCACAGAAACCATTTGTCAAGCAAGACTTTTTTTTAAACTCCTCGTTAGCATAAATATTGTAGTAGGCAATGTCCAGGAGGCTATAAATGTGCTTTGAGGAAGGTGTGTTAGTACAGCACAAATAGGTTTAAAGAAAGTGTAACCATATAGATGAAACTGGCTTTGGGGGTGGGGGTGTGTCAAGACTTGTTGATGCCCAGACCTATAAATACTTCTCTTTGATAAAGGAATACTGTTGGGTACTCAGTTCATGATGGGCAGCTCAGGTTACATAAACTTCTCACATCCACTGATCAGACAATCAGTTTGTCAAAGTCTAGTGGCAATATAAGAGTTATCAGATGGACAATAGTCATTTTTGTCTGACAAGACTAAGAGTTTGCTCTAAAACCTTAAAGACATTCTCAGTGTTGTATCATTGAGTTTGTATTAGACTCCATATATCACCCTGGTCTATTTCAGAAATATTAAGCAACATGATACATATTTTAGGAAATAAAGGCCAATAAAACAGCTTGAATTGCAGAATAGACTAGCTGGAGACACTTTCTTTTTTCTTTAAAAAAAAATGACTTCACTAAAAGGGAATAAAAAAGCACCCAAATATGATATGTATTTTCTTTAACAGCTAAACAGACCCACTAAGCATTGTGTCCCCTTCTTAGCGGAGAGGAGTACAATGAATTTAAATATGTCTTTCAATTTGGAATAGTTGTCATGATACACCCCACAACCCTAGATCTCCTAGAAAATCTACAGAGATGGCAGGAACTTATAATTCCATGGGATTTATGTCCCATAGCTGACATCCATGTGGCTTTCCAACATACTTAGAGCATCTACTGTGTCTTACTCATGAGAACATATCGGTATATATGTCATCACTATAGTGTATAATTTTGAGGTCCAGTCCTTATGATAATATAACTAAAATCTCTTTGGACTGATACATAATAAAGAGCAGGAAAGTTTATACAAATATGAGGTAAGAAGGTGAGATATTACTGTTGTTCTTGCTTGATAGGAGTTGTTCTTGATTGATAGAAGCCAACCGTTTCCAGTGTTCATCTCCCCTTCCAAAGATAAAAAATAATGTACCAGGTTAGGGGATGCATACAAAGGTGCAGAGGTTATGTAATTTGGTCAAGTTAAAAGACCACATTTATATCAATAGCTTTCTTTTGTATAGGCAAAACAGGAAAGTTACAGGAAATGTGGCAGCATCACCCTAGGACTTCCCACTGGGATGAAATCTTTTAGATTTACTATTTTACACAGCAGTGGGAGAGCTAAGACTTCCACTTGCTTCTTCATACAAACCTAGCTCCAAAAATTTAGGAGTTGATCTTATGTGTTTTAAACACATACTCAAAATTGGTTAAATAACCATAATATTTATGGTAGACTGAGTCATGTATGAGCAGAAATATAGCCAAAACTGAGATTATCAATGACTCTCTTTTGCCTCCTGCCATGGTGAGGGGATGTGAAAGAATTTCATACTTGGACTAATTGAAAATGTCCTAGCTGTCTACTTATTTGAATTCTCTATATTTCAGCAACTTTCCACAGCACACTGATGTCCACAAGAAGCACACCAGTGTGCTGCAGGAATGTCTAAAACATGCAACACCTGACTATTTTTATTCAGGGGCACTGACCTATTTTCCCCTAGATTGTTAAATAAAAAATATGACAACAGCCAAGACAAGAACTGCTGTCCTGTGTGAATGAATCAAAATTGTACCTATTTTGATCAACAAAAACTATATTTTTGGTGTGCTGCAAAATTCTACTAATTAGTTTTTGTGTGCCATGAGATGAAAAAGGTTGAAAAGTGCTGCTATATTTGTACCAAGTAGGGTATAACGGGGGACTTGGGAAGTATACTAGTTACAGTACTTAAAAGAGGTAATTTAATACATAGAATTTGGTAAACAGGTGATGTAATACCTGAGAATCCAAACAATAAATAATGGAGAAAAACCAGTTGCTTGCAGTTGCTATTAACCATTCATCAGCTTGGGGTTACAAAGGAAGGAGGCAGTTTTACAAGATTCCAAGGAACACAAACTCAACCAGAAGGACCTCATATCACAGCAGACCTGTCTGGTGAAAGCTGGAGGCATGGACAAGACAACAGTCCCTTAAAGATGCTCCTCATGAGGCAGACTATGGGCAAGTTAAATATCCTGGGTTCACCCTTCCTCCCATCTTCCAAAGTGCTTCCAGTTCTTCTGTTTACTAAACTAAACAAGCATCAAACCAACTTTCTAGAGCCTGGAATTTGCTGCAATACAGAGCAAAGCAGGTAAAAATTGAAGAGTAGATCTCAAGTCAAATAGGCCAAAGAACGGCACATTGTATGAAGTGTTCTGGTTATTCATTGCTAAGTACTAAAGCACCTACAACTCTGGCTTAAAATAATGACAATATTTATTCTTATCATGAATAGGAATTTGTGTGGGACTCTATTATACTCAGTGTCTACTGCGGTAATTTGGAAACTTACATTTCACTTACTCACTTGTCTAGTGCTAGTGCTGGTTATCAACTACAATCTCAGCAGGGCCTTTAGCTGAAATAACTCTCTCTGGCCTTCCATGTGGCTGCTTGGTGTACTCATGGTATGGTGGCTTGGTTTCAAGGGTGAGTATCCCATATGAATTATATACAAGGTTTTATTTCTGGTGTCGTAACAAGCCTGGCTGGATATCCAGGAGAGAAACCACATGTTTACACCTTTTAATGAAGGAGTGTCAAAAATTATATTGTAGAAAGAGCACGATAGAATATATTTGTTTGGGTATATTTAGAAAGTGTACCTGGACAAGAAACTCTGGGAATTCACTTTTGTTCAGGCCACCAATTGAGCGTGTATATCAACCAACTAACAAAGCCAAAAAGTTTGTCCCTCAGCTTTTTGGATTCAGAATATTTGGTCCATGTATCCAAATTTATTAATTTTGCCTTCTGGGCTATCAGTAGAATCCACCCCAAATATTTCCAGGTTTTTTAAGTGTGAATAAATAAATCTTGAAATTTGAATTTGTAATTTTGTGTGGGCGTAAACCTATATTGTTCCTTTGGGGGATACTGGGCAATGATTCTAGCAACCTGGAAGGAGTTTGGAAGTAAGTAATGAAAAAAAAATGCTTCCCTTTGACAATAAAGTATCTTAGAGACATTACCACAAGATCTTCAAGAAAGCTATTAAGACCCTCATGAAACAGAAGTTTTTTGTTTCTAACAGAGATTCTGTTTCTTCTGTTATTTCTTCCTTTCCTCCCACATATGAATTTAGTGAAGGTTGTGAATTCAGCTGATATTGTAGTTTGATAAACTGTAGACCATGGCTACAATTCTTTATAAAAGAAAATTCCTCTTCTTCAGTTAGAATTTTAGGTGAAAATTTTGGTCTTTAAGTTTGTAGATTATTTTATTTCTTCTTTTTTAAACCAAGGATATGTTTATTGAGTTTAGAGAGAGTGGAATGAAGAGAGAGAGAGGGAGAGAGAGAGAGAGAGAGGAGAGAGAGAGAGGGAGAGAGAGAGGGAGAGACATGGATGTTTCTCACATCGATGGCAGATGTGAGGCAGATACCAGCCAGCATTATCCATCGCTGCTGCAGATGCTCATGGTATAAGAAAACATACGTATGGACTACCAAGTCCTGTGGAAGAACAAGAATGGCATGGCCACTCTCTCTAGCGGAGAGTGTGTCAAGTCACTGCCTGAGTAGGCTTTTATTAAGAATACAGATACAGTTTGTGGATTACAGTCTGGCAGGGAAGATCAAATGAATAGGTAGCTTTCAAAGGGGCTGGCGGAACTCACACTAGGATTCTGGGCTGAGATTTGGGGGTTTTATCACTTAAAAAGACTATAGGATCTAAAAGGCTAGTTTTGTTTCCTGCCCATGCCTTCATATTCTAATTCAAGAGCATCCTCCAGCAAGCAGATCTCACAGGATCTTGCATATTTTATGCCCCAGGACTGATTACCCCAGGGGTCCACCGACTCTGGTCTGGACTGCATCACCCCTGTTATTTCCACAGGCCTGAGTGGGGCAGAGGAGACAAAGGCAGCTGAGAGACTTGGATTTCTCAAGGACTCAGGCTTTGACAAAGCTGAGTGTGCAGAGGTCGATGTAGATCACCCCGTCATTTCCACAGCCCCCTGAGTCTCTTCCCTGAGGGCATTCCCATGTGATTGAGTCTGTCTTAGATTCATCCTCTTTTTAGAGAATTGTTACCCATCATTGACTGCCGATCATGCAAAGGGAGCCAGGCATTAGAACAGGCAGCATTCATGCCAGGGAAATAAGTTTTGTCTCCTTAGTGTCTTCTGGTTCGGAGGTCTCTTACTCAGCCTTAGCCATTGGGGGTTACAGCTTCCTGAGACCAAGCAGGGAGGAGCCCAACACTCTCCTAGGTGCTCTGACCAGGAATCAAACCTACAACTTTTGTTGTATGGGACAATGCTCCAACTAAACTGAGCCACCCAGCCAGGGCTAGATTATTTTCTTTAAAAATGTCAGTGCGTTTAGAGATAACCAGCTCACCAACTCTTTCTTGAATTACCCATTACCATGTATTTTTCTAGGACACTGGCGTATTGGTTCTACAAAGACTTGCCTTCAGTAACCTCTTCATTCTAGATGATCAAAGGTTATTACCGTTAATGTAGAGATATAATAGAGGTCAGAATTTCATTGCTAAGAAACACTGAAAAATTATAAAAATTATCATTATTTACTATTATCATTTTAGTATGAGACAGGCAAGAATATATTAGTAGGTTTTGAGCATAAGAGTAAATGATCTGATTTAATTTTCAGTAGGTTCATACTAGAAGCTCTGCTAAGAGGAGTTTGCCAGAACAAAGAAAAGCAGGGAAGCCAGTGATGAGTCTGACAGATAAGAGTGGATTGTATAAGCTGCATGGAAGTGGACATATTTTGAAGGTAGAGTGAACAAAATCTGATGAGTAATTGCAGATGAGCTATAAGAGAGAAGAGTCAACAGGAAGGATAATGCTGCCAGTAACTAATGTGGGGAACACTGGATGAGCAGCAGGATGATGCATGAGTGTGTGGGGTGGGGCAGGATGAGCTTCACTTTTGACACGTTAAATTTGACGGCAGATATTTAAATAAAGTGTCAAGGAAATGACTGAATATTTGAGTCTAGGATTCAGGATGAGGTTTAAGCTGAATATAATTTTTTAAAAATTGATGGTATATAGGTGCTGTCAATTCAGTTCATGCATTGATGAAATTACATGTAATCTTCAGCTAAGTTCATAGAGACAGAGAAAAGCTTCAAGCACTAGATCTAGGAGCACTACAACCTTTAGAGTGTCTAGTATGAGAAAGATTCATTGAAATGTTAAAAAGTTGCAGGTCATGAGGTTAAAGAAAAATTGTAAAACATTCTATGATGTCCTATGAAAGGAAAGTCTTGTAAGAAGAAAGGTAACACAAGTGCCCAATGCTGCGGATAAAGCACATAAAATGCAGGCTGAGAAATGACCATTGGGTATGGCAGCATGAAGTTCATTTGTGATAGACAGAGCAGTTTGTGTGGAGTGCAAAGTGTGAAGCAGTTTTAGGGGAGAAATGCAGATAGTAAACACAGACGGGCATTTTAAGAGTTTGTTCACATGGGTATCATGTTGAAGTCATTTTTTTCTTTTTAAGCCCTATTTCTATTTTATAATAATTAATATATAATTATTTGTGTTTTACAATAATTCTATTCTACATTCCTATTGTATAACTAATTTATTATTATTAACTTCCTATTATGAAAGATAAAGTTTTTAACACTATAATTTTCACTCCAACTTCTCTCTCCCTATAATTTCTGAGTTTTTTCTTGATTAGAGTTGTAGTACTAACATTTCTGGTCTGTATCCACATTTTTTCCTGTTTAAAAATTTCAATCTATATTTATTTGATTTTAATATATATCATCAGTGCTTCTAAATGGCTTCTTCATTTCTGAACTGCCTATTTTGGATACCTATTGTTTGGCTTAACTTCAATGTTTTCCAAAAAGAGTTCTTGAATGCTTTCTTTTTTGACCTTTCCCATATTTGAGAATATTTTCCTTTTGCTTTTATACTTAAGTGAAAGTTAGTCTGAATATAATTTTTTGGTAACATAATTTCCTCATTACTTTCATAATTTTGCTGTATTGTATTTAGATGCATGACTAAGTCCTGAGTCCACCCTGATTTTCCATTTGCAGGAGATTTTTTTTTCTACCTAGATGAACAAAGTATACTTTTAAAACATCTGACCTTCCTAACATTCAGGTTATAACTCAATGTTGATTTTTATGTTTTAATTCATTTTGAAATAATTGGCATATTTTAATCTACTTATGCAATTTTTAAATCAGGGAAATACATTTTGCAGATTTCAGTCTATGCAATCTCCATGGTAGAATTCCACAGGTCACTTTTATTTCAGACTTTAAAGTTCTGAGCACTTATTTATTAAACAACAAAATTTATCAAAGTCTTTGGAGAGGCAAAGTAAATGCATGAATGCTTTATTCTTTGCTAAAAAGATTTAAAAAAATAGTATGGGGAAGTTCTAACATAGAGTCAGCATACGAAGGTCGAAATTGAAACTTTGGGCTTATAATAAGTAAGCGTTGATTTAATTTTTTCTCATGTTAAACTTGTACAATATTTTATGCAATTATAATTACTTTGGTTTGCTGCTATAAGCTTTTATGTTACTGATTTTCCTCATATGTTTGTTGAATCTTGATTGCACTTTGTTCTTTGTACCGAGATTTTCTGTTGGATATTCACCTGTGTCACTTTATACAGTTTGTGTAGTGTTAGGGTGCTTCAAGCTATTAATGCTTATACACTGCCCATTCATCATGAGGAGGAGAGTGGACCAGGATGTAGCAAGAGAGGCAAGATCTGTAGGTAACATCTGGGTGGGGTCTTTCTTCTCCTTTTGTAAATTGCTAGTCAAGTGAAACACTGTTTTGGCTAAATTATTTGTACAGGTATCTTGTGAAGAATGGAAACAATTCTAGATAGAACCTCAATTATGCAGAAGGAAACATGAACAGCAGCATAAATAAAGGATACACAGGCAAGCCCTGGCTATGTAGCCCAGTCAGTTAGTGCCTCATCCCCACATGCCAAAGCTACCAGTTTCATCCCCTGTCAGGGCACATCCAAGTATCAACCACTAACCACATAAATAAGTGGAACCAATGTTTTTCTATCCTTTTCAAACTTTTTCTAAAATCAGTAAATTAAAAAAAATTAAAAATATATCTAAGCAAATTTAAAATGTATTTTTATCTTTAAAGGCACAAGTATAATTATGATGTATGAGTTTTAAAGAAAATAAAGAAATAAAATCTATGATAACAGCATAAAGATTAGAGTTGGGTAAATGGAGTTGAACTATTGTAAGGTTATGTTGTAAAAGTACTTATTTAAAATAGACTATAAGCAGCAAATTTTGCAAAACTTAATCTCTATGTTGTTAACTAACCACTAAAAGAATAATATAAAGTGGTGCAAATAACATATGAATAGAGGAGATAAAATAAAATAATAAAACATAATTGAGTATTCAAAGCGAGGCTAGAAGAGAAGAAAGAAAGAATACTAGAATGATTTGAAAATGGATAAGCTCCTTATTTAAATCTACCTATGTGGGTGGTTAAATGAAAAATACAAGAAATGAAACTAAGTGACAAAAATTGTCAGAAAGGACAAAAAATAAAAGATCTAATCGTACGTATCCTCTTTACAAAAGTCACTGTTTAGATGAGGACATAAAGAGATGAAAAGAGACTATAAAAAGTATACCTTAAAAATATGCAAATACTAACCACAATAAATTTGATGTATCAACTGATTGTCAACTGGTGCCAATTAAATGACAACAGGAATTGCCAATTTGAGGTATGGTGAAGAAAAAAACTTATTCAATGCAAACAGACCAATTGTAATACAGCACAGTTGTGAGAACATCATGGCTGTGGAACAGCTCAGTAGTGTTACAGTTCATTATGAAACAGCATGGCTCTGAGGTGGTCCTGGAGTGAGACAGTCCAGAGGCAAGGCCCCCTTCTGGCTAGACAGCTTGGCTCTACTCTCTTTAGCTCTAGTCCAGTGAGATAGTTTCGATTTTTGCTCCAGCAGGGGAAACACAGCCTCCAGTCTTCAGTGGAAATGGAAATGGTGCTCCTGGAGCCAGAAGGGAGCTGACTTGTGTAGCGAGAAGTCCCAAACCCTGATCCTTGATTGGCTCATCTGAATGGATATAAGAACTCCAAATGCTCACAGTTTGATTGGTCTACAAGGCACTATCCTGATTGGTCAATGAAGATATTGATGGGATTATAGCTGCACAGCTGTGCTTGGACAGAAAAAGCCTCAGTCCTATCAGTTTGAAATACAATTCCAGGAACTTTTTTATAAGGGCTGACTCAGATGGCAGGAGCATAGTGAAGGCAGGCTGTTCAGTGCAAGATGCAGTTCAGTGCAGTGCAGGTTTTTCCCTGAAGTGTCGTTTGCACTAGAGACCCCTGTTTAGAAACAGCTGCTAGGCTGTGCTGTTAAATTTCAGGCTGGTCAGCCATCAGCAGCCTTTCTTAGTGGGTATCTTGTTTCCTGGTGTCCACATATGTAACTATAATAACACAAAAACTTAAATATAGAAAATGGCATTAGAGGCAAGGAAAGACATTGTATGTGAATAAAGTAGTTCTTATAAAACAAAAGGCATAACAATTCTAAATTTGTGTCAAAATACAATAAGCCAAAATTTAAAGATAAAAAAAGAAAGACAAATTCATAATCACAGGTAGGTATATTAACACAAATCCTAGTAATTATTAGGAAAGACTGACACAAAATTAAAGGAAATATAATTTCTAACAATAGAATTAATCAGTTTGTCTTGCTTGGCATTTATAGGACCCTACACAAAAAAGGAGAATGCACACCATTTGTAGTAAAAATGGGACATGCCCCAAAATGAACTATATGATATTCACTTAAGCAACAATAGACAAATTTCAAAGTATTAAAAAATAGAGTATATTTTTTATCAAAGTGTAATTAAACTGAAAAGTCACAACAGAATAATTAAAAAGCCACAGATTCTTGGGAAATAAGCATAAACTTCAAAAGAACACATGGGTCAAAAAAGAAACTAAAGAGGTAGTTATAAAATATTTTAAACTGAAAAATAATATGACATCAAAACTGGTGAGATGTTGCTGAAACTTAACAGATAGAGACATTTACAGCTTTAAATACATCTATTGCAAAAAAAAGAATGGGTGAAAATTTCAAGAAGCTACAAATTAAATAATCGTGAAATGTTCTGTGTTTGATTCAGTAAAGGGTCAATATCCAAAATTTATAAAGAACTCATTCAACTCTATACCAAAAACAAAAATCCAATTAAAAATGAACAGAGGGCCTGAATAGACACTTCTCCAAAGATGACATACAGTTCTGGTCAATACACACATGATACTAATCACCAGACAAATGCAAACTAATATCACAATGAAATATCACCTCTCACCTTTTACAATGGGTGTTATCAATAATTCAACGAACAATAAGTGTTGTCGAGGGTATGGAGAAAAGAGAGCTCTCATGGGCTGTTGATGGGAATGCAGACTGGTGTAGTCACTCTGTTGAACATAATAGAGTTTCCTCAAAAAATTAAAAATAGGACTGTTTTACGACTCAGCAGTTCTGCTTCTGGGTATATGTATGTCTGAAGAAATCCAAAACACTAATTCAAAAGATTATATGCAACCTTAAGTTTATTGCAACATTATTTATAATGGCCAAAATATGGAAGCACCCCAAGTGCTAATAAATAGATGAGTGCAAAAAGAAGACTGGTACATATACACAATGAGATATTACTTGGCCATAAAATAAATGAAATTTTACCATTTGTAACAGCATGAGTAAATCTAGAGGGTACTATGCTAAATGAAATATGTCAGTGAGAGAAAGACAAATATCATATGATTTCATTTATATGTGAAAGAATAAAATAAACAAAGAAAATAGGAACATACTTGTAGATACAGAGAACAGATTGGTGGTTGCCAGCGGGGGGGGGGGGGGGGGGGGGGGCGGCGCTGAGGGGCCTGGGTGAAAAAGGTGGAAAGGAAAAACCACAGTGCAGAGCAGAGCTCTATGATCACAAGCCGGGTTCCAATCCTGACCAAGCAGCCACCAACTGTGTGAGCTGAGGAACGGTCTAAGGCAGGGGTGTCCAAACTTTGGCATCTCTGAGCCACACAGGAAGAAGAGTTGTCTTTGGCCACATATTAAATATATTGCAGCATGTAATCACAAAAAAAATCTCATAAAGTTTTAAGTAAATTTATTATTTGTGTTGGGCTGCATTCATAGACATCCTGGATTGCATGTGACCCATGTGCTGTGGATTGGACACCCCAGGTAAGCTTTAAATGCTGTTTTACCAAGTTTTTAAAAAGTGAAGAAATTACTTGCCTTCCTGGAATGGATGTTGTGGGGTGCAGCACTCTGTCAGGTCAGGGCTCCGTGTCCACTCCTCAGAAACTTTTACACCTGATGGTCAGGCTGGTGGTCAGGGCAACTGTGGAGAAAGTGCACTGGACTCCAGGCTTCACATAGAAATTGAGGAGGTCCTGAGATAAGGTGGGCCACATCTTGGCAGAATCTGGGTGGCTCCAGCACTGGCTTTGAGCAGGCTGGGGCCTCCTATAGCTTGGGGAAGTTACCAAAGCACCTGCAGAGCCTGTAGCCAGTTAGGGTAAGCCCTGGCAAGTGAGGCCTCTCTGGTCCGGGACAGAACCCTCACAGAAGGCTATCAGGTGCCAAGTATCTGCTACCTACAGCTGGAAGTCCCTGATGTTAGGAAGTCGTAAAAGGATTGGCCAGTGGTTGAGGGCCCCACCTCTTGTCCTTTGACCTCTTTTCTTCATACATCTTTTTCTGTGAGGTGTCCATGGAAACAGTAGAACCTCCTGGCTGAGGTTAGTTAGTTCAGTGTGTGTTAGAGCTCCAGAGAAGTAGGAAGCTAAGAAGAAACTCTCCCACCTGCAACTCAGTTTTCAGGTTTATTTGATGGACAACTGACTCTTGGTGGGCAGCTGGCTTTCTATGTTTTTCTGTTATTCCACCGAAGCCGTTACTTATTCAATGATGGTCACCCAGTGATTTACCTTGCCATGGGCCCCGATCACAGGCCATTCCACCAGCACCTTGCACATTTACCATCCGGACTTTACATCCAGCAGAGGATGTGGTGTCCTCTCCTCAGGCCAAGAGCTTCCCTCTGGGGACCCTTCCCTTGGTGAACTGGAAGGACCCTCCAGAGAAGCCCGTGCTCACTGTTCATAATTCCATGAGGTTGGGGCACTAGAAAACCATCAATATCCTTCCTCCAAAGTACATATTTTCTCTCCTGGATGCACTTCCTGTGCAGGTAGTCGAGGCTGTGAAGATGGGATTACTCAATAATATCCTACTTCCTTTCCCAATGGAGACAGAGGTGAAGGTTCAAGAGCAGGCCCCCAAAGGGGTGGCAAAGAACAAAGAAGATCACATAGAGACCAACAGGCTGAATGATTTAAACAGCCCCTATAACAATGGGGATAGATCATTGACACCTAGGCCCTCGAAGACCAAGTGAGCCTTCACTTCCCACAAGCACAGTCCTGGGCCTCTGGACCTCTGTCCCAAACACCCACAAGATAGCTTCAGTGGGAACACCCAGATGTCTCCCAGGGAAAGCTCCTCCAAATGCCAGGAAGTCACAAGCTCATACCCTGCAAGAGATGTCCTGACTCTTCTGAAGCCTGCTTCAATGCTTTCTAACCCAACCCCGTGCTACCCGCTGCTGTCAGAGAGATCCACAAAGGAAGTGCTGGGGGAAGACCATTCTCCCAGCTTTACAGGTTCCTTACTCTGGGTAAGGAGATGCATAGAAAAACCTTATACCTCCCACAAAGAAGCAACTCTGCACTGGCCTCTGCCAGCAGGAAGCTCTGCAAACACAAAACATCACACCACATTTGCTATTGCTGCCACCACTGCTGTTGGACCAAAATGAGCTGCACCACCTCCTAAGCTGCCTTGCCTTGCTGGCGACAAAAACCCAGGCACCTTGTACAACACTGAGTGTCAGGGTAAAAAGACCTTGGAGGATAAAACCGAAGTCATGGCTGACTACAGTGCCTCTCAGCGTTCTCTCCACTTGGCTCAGTCTGCCCCTGGCCACTCAAACTTGGCTGGCCTCTGCTGCCACTACCAACTTGGCTGACCCAGTTGCCTCACCCCAGAACCTGTTTGTCCCTCCACCTTCTTTGACAGTAAATATTCCTTAGTAAACAAATATGGTTCCCTCACTCTGCTCCTGCTACTCACACTGATTTTCTTAATTCTAACCACATTTTAGAAATTCCAATTAATGACAGTGCAGGCCATCCTTATTCCATTATAACTAACATGTCCTATTTCTTACCTTTCCACACCTCCTAGGACCTCAGCCTTTTCCTTCTAGCCTCCCTCTTGTCCAAATGAATCCTCGACCCCTATAAGTGTAGATTCTCCCCCCTTTTTTGTCTTGCCCAGCTGTCTTCAAGTCCTTTCCACCAGTACCCCTGTTTCTACAGACCAGCCAATCATCTCTGTGGCAATCACTTCCAACATCACAGCCAAGGCATCTGCAGATTTGGCCTGTCAGTCTATTTTAGATCCCAATGTCATTGAAATGTACTCTGCCCTCCATCCTTCCTGTGCTGTCATCATATTGTGTCTAGACTCCAGTATAAGATTCCTGCCAGTTCACCAAACCCAATTCAGTGTGGGTCATTGGTGCCCTGCAACCCCCTTCATTGGTCCTTCTGTGCTGAAGGACCCCTGCCCTACCTCAAACCATCCCATTGGCCCTCAGCCCACCTTAGGGACCCCCATGTTCAACAGAACAGAAACTCTCTCCCTAGTGATCCTGTTCCACCAGACCACTCCTTGTGGACTCTGAAGTCACTCATGCTCCAGTAGACAGCACCTTTGCAAAATTCACCCTGCCATTGACACTGAGGTTATGGACACCTCTTCTCCTTCCTAGGTTGTCCTTTTCCATTCTGTTCCTGTGTCTGAGGAGAGCTACTCCCCACTGTCCATGTTACCTCCTACTTCTGACAGCACACCATCCAATGGCAGCATTCTCTTGGCTGATGTCTCCACCTGTGTACCTAAAACCCAAGTTTCCAACCCTCCCTTGGACCCAGGAACCACCTCTTAGCCCACATATGGGGCCAATGATGGGAAGTAGACTAAAAGCAGTGTTGGGGAAAGTGGTCACCCCAGCATGAGGTGTGGGCCTTAACTTATCTTGCCATCCAGCCAGTCAGGGGCAGTGTAATTCACTCAGGTGGTGAAGGCGTGTGCCATTGCCAAATTCCATGTTTGACACCACTGGTTACAACCCACATATTCCCCTTGTTGACACATCCATTACTGCTGGCATTGGAATTGCCACAAAGTTGCCTAATGCTGGGGACAGCAGCTCATGTTTGCCAGTGCATCTGCAGTGCAGTGCACTGTTGTGGTGGGCCCTTCACTTCCTATGGATGGTGGGAGCTGTGAGGTCAGTATGTCCACCCTAGACCCCACTCATTCATAGGCATCCAGGGCATCACATTAGAGATGGACTGAGGAAGGCATTGTTTTTATATCATATTTTGGCCACATAACCAAGGACCCATCTGGCCATAGTATAGCTGCTACAGTCAGAGGAGCATGGACTATCTCAGTGCTTGGATACACCACTGGTTCCACCTAAAGTCTGATCACCTGGAGCCCACCAGTCTATAACACAGGTGGGGTGGTGATGGGAGAGTATAACACCATTCCCAGGATTGGAGGCTTCAGTGTTCACACGTGCCATCAGTGTACCTGTGGCCCATCTTGGCATAGAAAGTTCCTACACTTGCAATATCTACCACCAAGGAGAATAAAGGTATTTTACAAGGCATATCTGTTTCCACCAGGACTCTCCTGACTACATCACATCAATTATAGATGCAAGTCCCAGCACCATCTCTGTCATTAGGCACATTTATAGTTGTGCTTTATTTCCAAGCACCTGGAACCCACCTGTGCAGCATCAAGGTGGTGCTGTGGGAGAGTACAACATCCCTCCATGATGGGGGACTTGTTATTTTCACTTTCCATCACTACAACTGGGGCTACACAGGTGGTACACTCACAGGGAACAACGTTTCATCTGTGACGGGGGGCCAATGTGTCACCATGTGCCATCAGAACTCTTGCAGCCAACTCTCCAGACCACAGGTAGAGTGATGGGGGATGGCACAAAACCTGCAGTGACTGGATATGTTTATGGACCCCAATACACAGAGAGTACTGTTCCCCCCACCAAAAAAAACAGTGGTGTTATGGGGGACAGCAGCAGACATTTTTAGAGAGACATATATACTCTCTGTCGAAACATCTCCCTCCATCCCCCAAGTCATGGTTCCCCTCTCACTTTGGAGGAACCAGGACTGTGTTCCAAGGCTCCCACACAGAGGAACTGTGCCTGCAATCTGGGTATGGTGAACATTGGCCTTGCATTTGGGGCACCTGCCCAGGAATTCATGAGAGCCACCAACCCATTCCATCACAAACCTCAACAAACTGGGAGCAGATCTTCATCTGCAAAATGTGTAACCAAATATGGACTTTGCTCCGCAAGAAAGAGCTTAGCCTCTTTAAGTGAAAATTAACCTGCTGATGGTCCTACATCAAGTCAGAGGACCACAGCTCAGGGGATTGTGTATGTGTATGTATGTGGGGGGGGGGTTAGGGTGAGGGGAAAATGAGCCCAGTTTTGAAGAACACTGGGCTTGGCACGTTCTATGTGGAGAATGGAAGACTGCTGCAGGTATCAACTGTGTCATTCCTGGCCAGATGGTTCACTTGGCCAACCCAAGCTCTGGGCCAGTTTTTTCTGGTCTTGAAACTGTCAGGATGCCCTTACCCATTACCTTCAATGGGCCCTTATCTTTCCCAGATTGTATTTTATTACATTAATTATAATATAAAACATGCATTATGCATAATATATATTATAATATATAACATATATAATCTTGCTTTTATTAATCTGCCTCTGTTCCTGTATATTTACTCCATTACTCAGTTGTAGAAGAAGAACTAACATATGAATGGTGAGGTGTTGAGCCAGATGTAAATAAGCAACAATTTTCTACATCCCAGTGATTAGGATTTGGAAGTAGCCACACTTTATGACTGCATGTGCTGGCCCCTGGGATCTTGTTCTGAGTGTAAAGGATGATAATCCTGGTGGAAGTAAGGTTCAGAAGAGGGAGGGATGGGTGACCCATCCTTGCTTCTTCACCTTGTGCTCTTATCTCTACCACCTCTCTGACCTCAGTGGAGGCTAGATAATATCTGATGTGTCATAAGAAACCATGCTTTATGTTTTTAGCTTTAAAAATTGTTTAAATGATTTTTTGTGTCTGTCTTCTTATTTAATATAGACTTAGGCCAGTCATCCTCACACATCCCCACTTTACCCAGAGGGGATAAATTTGGTTTAAACTAGGATAAACTAGATCTGAGTCTGAGGAACAAAGTAAGGAAGATCTCATGGCTGCTTTGTGATTACTGAAAATTCATGTTTACTTAGAATTTATCATGCTGCTTAAAAATATCAGAAAAGATCCTCTTTAATAACCAGACTGGCTCTAATCTAATCTGCTAAAATATTAAATCACACAGGTTAAAATTGCACCCAGTTCTACCTGACTTCAGAGTTCTGCAGGGTCTCCACTAGACTCACTAAAGGCAAAATTCCTGACTTTATGGAGCCTACAGTCTAGTTGGAGTGGAGAAAAGAAACAGCAAACCATGCAAATTATGTGTTAGGTTAGCCAGTAACAATTGCTATAGAGAAAAAAAGCAGTATTTGGAGGACTGAGATTGTGGGAAGAGGAAGCAGAGTTTTCAGTTTAAACAATGGACAGGAGACGCCTCACTAGACACCTGTCACTGAGATTCAGAGACAAAGAAAAACAGTTTTCCTGAGAGAGAAGCTCTTTCTGATATGAGGGGCTTTGAGCTCCAAGGTTTCTGTGGGTGGAAGTTGGGGGAAGTGGCTGCATGGGGGAGCAGAGCCTGTTGAAGGAAATAGGAAAAGTTAAGATCTAAGAGTTCTAATTTTTGCAGATCAGGAAACTAAAAGTTAAGTGACTTGGCTAAGGTCACATGGTTATTTCTGGTTGAACTGGTTTGAACACAGCCCTGATCACACATTGTTGCCTCGCTGCTTTGCCTCTACCAGAAGCCAGCCTCATGGTTTGGTCCCCATATTTGGAAAAATATTTGGTGTATCTGCACATTACCTGGGGCTTAATGTCTGGTTGACTTTTGTTTGTTTCCTGAAATAAAGGCACTTGGGATGAGTTTAGGTGGAGTGAAAGAGATGGGGGCAGGCAGAGAGTCAAGGGGTCAAGTGTGGGAAGGGAGAAAGCCTCAGGAGAAAGAGAAAGAGGTAGGAAGGGAAAAGAGGCTCAGGAAGCGTGACTGTGACTTTGACACCCTCCTGCACATTGCTCTGCCTGTAGAGGGGCCATGCTGGGACTATGAGCCTGCAAGACTTTGAGAAAGTTGGCTTCAGGTCAGGGCTTGGTGGGGCTTCCTACAGCTCTCGGTCTCTTAACTGTCACCTCCTACATGATGGATTTTGGAAACAAGATGGTCATATTTATTGAGGGGATGAGAGAGGGGCTGCAACCCCTCTGGAGAGGGAGACCTCTCAAATGAATCAGGTCATCTTCCCTGCAGAAGAGGGGTGGAGAGAGCAGTCAACTGGAAGACAGGGGGATGGTCCATTACATTCTAATTCCTCACACCTTTAGCCATATGACCATCTATGGCCTCAGGCACATTCTGCAAATGGGTAAAAGTCCAGAAGGACAAATACCTGTGATTTTGAAAACCTACAGACTTGTAAGACAATGCCAGATCACAGACATACATTCATACACACATTCCTGCTCTAAAACATTGATATGACACACTGATTCATTTCACATAAAATACACCATACATAAACATGTACCCGCCCATTAACGCTCTCCAGTGGCCAATTCTTTCTCTTTCCTTTGTTACATTTATTTTGCATTTCAATCACAGTTTACATTCAGTATTACAATATATTAGTTTTAGGTGTATAAGATAGGGTTAGACAATCATATAATTTACAAAGTTTTCCCCTATGTATTTTTAATACCCGCCTGGCACTGTACATAGTTATTATTAAATCATTAATGCCTATATTCCCTATGCTGTACTTTACATCCTGATTACTATTTTGTAACTACTAATTTGTACTTCTTAATCCCTTCCATTTTTTTTTCTTACTTAGGCCCCTAACCTTCCTTTCCACTGGCCACCATCAGTCTAATCTCTTCATCTATGAGTCTGTTTTTATTTTGTTTGTTCATTTGTTTTACTCTTTAGATTACACATATAAATGAAATTATATGGCATATGTCTTTTTTTGTCTCATTTCATTAACATCATAACCTCTAGGTTCACCTTTGCAAATGGTAATATTTTATTATTTTTATGGCCAAGTAATATTCCCTTGTACATATGTACCACTCTTCTTTATCCACTTACCTGTTGGTG
The DNA here is from genome assembly GCF_004126475.2 of Phyllostomus discolor. NCBI lineage: Eukaryota > Metazoa > Chordata > Mammalia > Chiroptera > Phyllostomidae > Phyllostomus > Phyllostomus discolor. The sequence goes on along the minus strand of NC_040912.2, from coordinate 67,586,813 downwards.
GGCACTTGAGTCACTTCCATATCTTGGCTATTGTAAATAATGCTACAATGAACATAGGACTGTGTATATTCTTTCTTTTTGTTAAGATTTTATTTATTTATTTTTAGAGAGAGGGGAAAGGAAGAAGAAAGAGGGAGAGAAACATCAATGAGTGATTGCCTCTCCAACACCCCCTACTGGGGACCTGGCCCACAACCCAGACATATATCCTGACTGGGAATCAAACTGGCAACTTTTTGGTTCTCAGGCCTGTGCTCAATCTGAGCTACACCAGCCAGGGCAGGAGTGCATAATTCTTTCAAATTAGTGGTTTGGATTTCTTCAGATATATACCTAGCTTATGGCCACAGATCATTTGTCACTGAATATAGGTTTCATAAAATAAGCACATATAGGTCCAAGTCTAGGGTCTGTCATTTAGAAGAATGTTTGAATTGCAGCCTATTTTATCCTCACTCTCAGGACAAGATGAGTACAGTAAAGTGATTTATTTTTAACTGCTTGGGTAAATGTCCAACTGCAGAGTAAATCTGCTTATGCAAGGGTCTCAGATCTGCATTTTGGAAAAGTGGCAGAAATTCTTACTTTTGCAGCTTTTTAAAAAAACTTTTTAAAGTATATTTTATTGATTATACTATTACAGTTGTTCCATTTTCCCCCTTCACTCCCCTCAGCCCTGCACACCTCCTCCCACCCACATCGCCCCCCCCCCCGACTCTTTAGTTCATATCCATGGGTCATACCTATAAGTTCTTTGGCTTCTACATTTCCTATTCTATTTTTAGCCTCCTCCTGTTTATTTTCTACCTACCATTTATGCTACTTATTCTCTGTACCTGTTCCCCCTCTCTTCCCCTCCAACTCCCCTGTTGATAATCCTCCATGTGATCTCCACTTCTGTGGTTCTGTTCTTGTTCTAGTTGTTTGCTTAGTTTGCTTTTGTTTTTGTTTTAGGTGTGGTTGTTAATAACAGTGAGTTTGCTGTCATTTTACTGTGTGTATTTTTAGTCTTCTTTTTCTTAGATTAGTCCCTTTAACATTTCATATAATAAGGGCTTGGTGATGATGAACTCCTTTAACTTGACCTTATCTGGGAAGCACTTTATCTGCCCTTCCATTCTAAATGAAAGCTTTGCCGGGTAGAGCAATCTTGGATGTAGGTCCTTGCCCTTCATGATTTGGAATACTTCTTTCCAGCCCCTTCTTGCTTGTAAGGTCTCTTTTGAGAAATCAGCTGACAGTCTAATGGGAACTCCTTTGTAGGTAACTGTCTCCTTTTCTGTTGCTGCTTCTAGGATTCTCTCTTTAATTTTAATATTGGGTAATGTAATTATGATGTTCCTTGATATGTTCCTCCTTGAGTCCAACACCTTTGGGACTCTCTGAGCTTCCTGGACTTCCTGGAAGTCTATTTCCTTTGCCAGATTGGGGAAGTTTTCCTTCATTATTTGTTCAAATTAATTTTTCCACTTGTTGTTCTTCCTCTTCTCCTTTTGGTACCCCTATACATTGGATGTTGGAACATTTAAAAATGTCCTGGAGGTCTGTAAGCCTCTCCTCATGTTTTTAAATTCTTGTGTCTTCACTATTTTCTAGTTGGATGTTTTTTTCTTCCTTCTGCTCCAAACCATTGATCTGAGTCCCAGTCTCCTTCCCATCACTATTGGTTCTCTCTTTACATTTTCCTTTACTTCACTTAGTGTAGCCTTCATTTTTTTTCATGTAATTTGAGACCAAATTCAACCAATTCCGTGAGTATCCTGATTACCAGTGTTTTGAACTGCGCATGTGATAGGTTGGCAACCTCTTCATCACTTAGTTGTATTTTTTCTGGAGCTTGATCTGTTCTTTCATTTGGGTCAATTTTTTTTGTCTTGTCGAGGCTGTAGTGAGAGGCACAGTCTTAGTTGTTCACCAGGGCAGGGCAACCTAGTGGCTGAGTTGTGAAGCTATATGTGGGGGTGGGGTCCGAGAGGGAACAATGGGACTTGCTCTATTCTCTGCCGGGTTTCAGTCACTTCCCCCACTTCCCACAAGCAAATTGAGCCCTTCTGGTGCTGATTCCCAGGTGGGCTGGCTTGTACACATTCTAGGACCCTGTGAGTCTCTCCAATGAACTTTCCTGTGAGGCTGGGAGTTTCTCTCCCTGCTGCCTCAACCCCCACAGGTATTTTCAGACAGTGCTTTGAGACTTTATTTCCCTGCACTGGGGCCCTGGATTGCGAAGTCCATCCCATTCCCTAGCAGTTTCTCCCAGTTTATCTGCTTGTGAATGTGGGATCGCCTCATCCGCAATCTGCTGCCTCGCTGGGTCCACCAACCATGAGTCCTCTCTGCCTAGCTGCCTGTCTCTGCCCCTCTTACTGGTCTGGATGAATATGTCTTCTTTAACTCCTTGGTTGTCTGACTTCCATACAGTTTGATTGATTTTCTATCAGTTCTGTTTTTTTTTAATTTTTAAATTGTTGTTGTCCTTTTTTTTGGTTATGTGCAGAGGCACAATGTATCCACCTATGCCTCTATCTTGGCTGGAAGTCCACTTTTGCAGCTTTTAATCTTACCTAGT